>NC_079487.1:116518140-117125007 GCF_020520425.1 Spinacia oleracea | reverse complement strand
TTTCCCTTATTAAAAACTCTAAATATGCAAGGTTGTTTGTTTTCCTCTTGTTGCAAATGTAGTTGAAAAAGAAAAGGGGAGGTGCAGAAACCATGAAAATGGTTAGTTCTCTGTAAAAATAAGAAAATGAAAGAAGGAAGAAGAAAGTACAAAAAGAAAGAGGGTGTGGACCTTCTTGTAACAGGTGGAAGGGTTTGGATGGACAAATTAACTTTTTTATTTTTAACATTTAAATCTGATTTTTTCAAGTTTTTAACGATGGTCAGTGATGGTGAATATGTGACTGATTTTTATTAAATCACGGTGACTGGTGAGTCTGTGAGACTGTGACTCTGATTTTTTTGAAAAAAAAAATTCAATTTTTCTTTAAAATATGCGTCCTAAGATACTTTCACATTTCTATTTTACGGATATCTTTTTAGCTTATTTTAGATTAAATTTTTTTTTTTTTGTTTAAGAAAGAAGAAATTAGTGAGAATTTTAAGTTGGTCAAGTTTGATGCTAAAAAAAAGAAAAAATATTAAAAATATATATTTTTAACCGTTTCCCCGTTTCCTAATATTTGAGAATTTCTCGTTTCTCCGTTTCCCTGTATCCGTTTCCATTTTACGTTTCCGTGCAACGTACCTAGGTTACAAGTTACAAACAACAATGAAAATTTATCAAGTGATAGGTTTCCCTTTATACTGAGTATTTACAATCATCAAAGGTTAGTTTTGCTGGTGAATAGTAACTTAAAAAAAATACATTATGGTTATAGCAATATAATAAATTTCTTTAAACACATTATTACATCTACTTATTTTTCATGCAAATTTACATGAAGCAATGATGTTACTTAATTTGTACATGATACTTAGTGTTGTTATGTTCATTCTGTACGAAATGATTAATTATATTTTGTTCAACATGTACTAAATAGTTAATTATATTTTGTTCAATCTGCAAAAAAATAGAAGTGTATATTTCATACAAATTGTGTGAAAAATGCTCAATAAAAAACGAAAATTACCTCAATTCCAATGGCATCCAAGTCAAAAAAATTCGTACATTGCAACAAAAAATAAATAATACGGAGTATATTCTAATTTGATTATATACACGTGACATTAAAAAAATTATTTGAACATATCAAAAAATCTCTGTCAAAAAATAAAAATAATACTCCCTCCGTATTTTTTTAAGAGATACACTTGTCTTTTCCGGCCGTATTTATTTAAGAGATACACTTGCTATTTTTGGTAACTTAGCAACCCCACCATCTAATTAAATAATCTATTTACACCCCACCCCCACTCTCCATCCCCTAAAATGACATGGTCCCCACTTATTTTACTTATTAAAATATCTACTCAACCCCACTTGTTTTATTACTTTATTTCATTCAATTATTTTTCTTAATAACCGTGCCTGACCAAGTGTATCTCTTAAATAAATACGGAGGAGTGTCAAAAAGGTTAAGAAAATAATAAAAATGAGGTTAGGGTTTTATTTTAGAATGAAAAAATGCAAGTAAAAATAATTACGTCAAGTAAAATTAGGCTGCGTTTAGCATCCCCCGACATAAAAAAAGAACACATAACTATATTTACATAATGTAATTATCATCAATTAGACACTATAACCTATTCGCCCTTTAAAGTTTCATATCATGATCTTTTTTGGACAAAGTTAACAATTAAAGGTTAAAATGTGAATCTTGATGGTAATCCTAAACCAAAAAGCAAGAAGTTCCTCTTTCGAATAGTGACTTGACTACCTTACCCCTTAAATCCTTCTTTAAAAAAATTAAAATTCTCTTAGGAATAGTGTATTGACATATTTGCCCTTAAACACTCCAATTACAATTAAGCCATTTGTTTAGACACTTCTCTTGCCACTTTTGTTTAGTCTCCTAATTTTGTCTACCCTCCCTCTCTCCCAATAGTAAGTTATAGAGAATACAAATGCATCATCAATACGTTTATTAATGGCATACCTGATTCCGTTTACTCAAATGTTATAATTTTCAAATGAATAATAATATCACCAATTTCACAAAAATATAGATTGTCCATTCATTTTGTCAATGACATATAGATGTTATCAAGAAACCGGGGGGGGGGGGGGGGGGACCTAAAAAATAATCCAATAATCAACAACAAACACAAAAAAAACCTTAGTCATGCGGGCAAGAGCATAGCAGTGACAAATACCAAGGGAAAAAAATGCAACAAACGATGAAAACAATAAATCGGAGTTAAAGGGTTGAATATACAAGTGAAGAGTCTATGTAAAACATCTCTAAGCTAATACGAATTTTTTATTACTTTTCTCGGCTAAGTCAAATATGAAATGAGCCATTTGTTGAATATTACTCTCAAACTCATATTAATTTGGTAGACGGACTCCAAACAAATCCAAAATTAATTAAATTTTTTAGGAATAGGGGCGACAATTAGAAGTAAAATTAGGGGGGAAAGCTCAAGAGAAAAAGTCGACGTCGGAGGATGTGATTCGCGTCATGTCGTTGTCGTTGTTGCTCAACACGGTATTCTCATCCGCTGGAAATCAGGGTCTTGTCATTGCGGCAGCGGTGGGGAAGTAGTGAGTGGATTTACCAAATACTTTGAGAATATGGAGTTTGGGAAGGAGGAAGCGACGCATGTAGAAGATTGGGAATGAGGGTTTAGGTTTGGGTTCAGGTTCGGGTTTGGGTTAGAGAGTTTGGATTTGTTGTTTGTTTTTTTCTTTTCTTATAAACCTAAGATTGGTTGGTTGTGCTATACTCCGTATTTCATAAAGGCATGTAGTCCTAATATTAAGAATTTAAGATGGTAATGATTGTTCCTATTCGATCGGCCAAATAAATTTGGCTTTTATGATTGCACTGCATTTTTTTTATCCAAAAAATTACTACCTTGCACGCACACGTTTAAGAAACACTAGTTAAAAGAAGCATGAATTGCTTTTCTTGGAGAAAAACAACGTTTTGTTGGAGTGTTGGAGAAGCAACAATTTTTCACCGAGGAAGGAGGAAAAGGAGACTGAGAAAAAAAAAATCTAAATATTGGTATGTAAGTACTCTGTGGGTGTGCCGTGTAACTCATTCTAAACGCACAAATTTAATATTTAACCTCGTATGTGATTCCAAATTTGAACCAAACACCATCTAAATATAACGCTTCACCGTGTATATGCTCACCAAACTACATGGGGTTTATTCCATTATGATGTTTTGAATTCCTACATCACCCATAATAATAAGTATCCTAATCTACTCTCTTATCCGATATGGACTTACTTTTACTTTTACTAATCTAATTTGATTTGATCTTACATACTTTTTATGGAAGTTCTTTTCCGAAAAAAAAAATATTAGTCCGGATGAACCATATATATATAGAGGCTTATACGAATACTCCTTACAAACTCAGGTGAACTATACATTAACTAAAACAATCGTGGTCTATTGGTTTCACCGCTAGGCTCCTTATTCATTTCCGATGCAAGGTACTTCACCATTCTCGCTCACTTTTGTTATTTCTCTGATGGTGACATATGCAGGTTGTTAAAGACCAAGTCATAGACTCATAGCTAATATGGTTTGTATGTTGTATTCGCTTTGTTTTAGTTTCCTAGTTTAGGTTGTAATCGTTTTTTTAATACTCTTTGTAAAAAACATGACAAATTTGCCAAAAAGGACTTTTTATAATCCAATTTATCGAGAAAGGACCTTATATATATATATATATATATATATATATATATATATATATATATATATATATATATATATTAATGTAAATATATTTTTTACGAAAGACAAACACATAGAAGTTTTCGGCATTGACTGAGCTTTTTCGGCCATTGACATATACGTGAGCCACATACATTAACGTGTGATTTCACAAAAAAAAAAATTATAAGGTTTTTTCTCACAAAATTTAGAATACAAAATATAAATTTTATTAATATATTTTAACGTATAGTTAATTATATTTAAATAGAATTTACGAATTTTAGAAATAAATATCTAATTAACGTATATTTATTTTATTACATTTCTAAATATTTTAACGATTTATGCAATCAAAAATAATTTTAGAATTTTATTTTGAATTGAATTGAAAACACGAAAACACGTTTGAATTTGGAAAACAATCATAATCGGTTTTGGATTCAAACTCTAAATCTCAATTCTAATCCTAGCCCAAATTGGCAAAGCCGAAAATAAATAAACCCATAATTCCATACCCATGTTTCAACTTCACGTGAAATCTCAACCAGCTCCTTGCTCTTCACGTGAAACAGAATAAGAAACAAAAACTCTCAAAAACTCCCAAACCCGCTCTTCCTTCCTTTCACGTGAAACAGTAACTAAATCTCCTCCTTGTTGCGCCGCCACCTCCGTCGGCCAACCATCACCCGACCGCCGACGCTGGCTTCCTCCGCCGTCTGGTCAGTTCCTCCCTCCTCCGGCCACCGTCGGTCACGCCACCATCTCGCGTCGCGCCACCGACCACCCGTGCGCACGCCATCGCTGCTGCCTCCGGCCAGCGTTCTTCTTGGTTCCCTCTTCTTTGCTTTCTTCTTTCGCAAGCTACACCACTAGTCGCGCCACCACCGCCGGATGTACCCGCTAGTCGTCTTGCCCAGCCCGCGACCACATTTCCTGCTGTCGCCGTGCCTTGCCTGCCGGCAGCCTTGCTCCCTCCCTCGTTTGGCGGAAAATTCTCTGTAGTCGGCTTTTGAAAGTGTTAAAGTGGCCTATCAGTTTGTTTACACAAGGTACGTAGATACCTGTGTGTTTGTGAATGTGTGCTATTACTGAGACCAGGATTGAATATGTCCACGAACTTGGTTGTGTTGAAATTTACATGTTTAATGTCGTTGGATGAACATGTAATTGAACACAGAGTTTATTATGAGAATTTTAACATGTTAGCATGGATGATTGATGCAAGCATGTCAGTTGAGAACTTTATATAATTTCATATATATTGGTTTAGATCAATTGATCGTTGTTCCCCTTTAGTATTTCACTACTTTATGAGGGACGAGGACCTTGTTTTGTAAGTTGATTGGAATAAATTCTTGATTGACAGCTTTGTGATCACTTATTTAATTTTAAGATAAAAACAGTTGTGAATACTTGTTGATTGTATGATTTATGTGATTGATGAGTGATAATAAAGTATTAATTGGTAAATCATGTAAAGTGAAACTGAGTAGCAATAGCTTTAGACTTTGCACGTCTGAAGTGACGGACAATCAGGAGTTGGGGTCATGGGTCGCCTATGGCTTTTTCTGGGCCAGATTGATCACCGATTCTATTTAATTCAAAAGTTCCTTGATATCGCATGTCATTGGGGTAACGGAGTCGCGCCCGTACCTCGTCTTCCTTAGTGAAGGCTTCTAGTAGACAACTCGGTCCATTGACTATTTCAATTAAAATCATATTAATGATACAAAGGTCTAGTTTGGTCAAATGTGGTTTTCAAGTTAATATGTTTGGGTCGTCCTTACTTATGCTTTATTAGTATCATGCTATGAATGTTTATGCATTGATTTAGTATGTAGTACTCAGCTTTGCTGATTACGTGCTTTGTTTGTGTGTGTTGATCATGGCTATGCCTGATTGATCTTGTGATGACCCATTTTTGGTGAGCAGTCTCTAAGGATCAATAAGCTAGTGTTGCGCACCCATCTACAGGTTTGAAGATGACGCATCATTGAGATCGGGATTAGAGAGCTTGTATTTATTTTGATTTGCTAAGTGACTTGGGTTTGTTAAATTGGACAACTTGTCGTACTTGCAAAATTCTGAATAAGCCGTTACGTTTTTACACGGGCGATAATACTTTGATAATTCTCTATAATTATATTTATAAAAAAAAAAACAAAAAAAAAACAAAAAAAAAAAAACAAAAAAAAAAAAAGAGAATTGTGTTACACAATTTTTTTTTCTTTTTTTTTTAAGTTTTATAAATTTGCCAAAAAAAGGCAAATTTGCCAAAAAGGACCTTTTATAACTCAAATTTTGCGAGAAAGGACCTTATATAATTTTTTTTGTGAAAACACACCTTAAACTAATTTTTTTTGCGAGAAAGGACCTAAGGAAAGTTTCCGGCATTGACTGAGCTTTTCCGGCCATTAACTTGCACGTGAGCAACACTTGTGGCTTACGTTGGCTAAAGACACTGATTTTCCCGACTCTTGAATTTTCAAACTTGATTTTATTTCGGGTTTTTTTTTCAACTTTAGGTTTTAAAGCTTAGAATTTTGGAGGAAAATTGGGTGTGAGCAAAATAAAGCCACACGTGCTCTCACGTGTAAGTCAATGCCCAGAAAAGCTCAGTCAATGCCGGAAATTTACTTTTGATTGTCTTTCGCAAAAAGAAATTATATTAATGTGTGATTTCACAATTTTTTTTATATAAGGTCCTTTCTCAGAAAAAAATTTACATCAAGGTGTTTTTTGACAAAAAAAAATTATATAAGGTCTTTTCTCGCAAAATTTGGGTTATTAAAGGTCATTTTTAATAAATTTGCCAAAAAAAATAATACTTCCTCCGTTCCGGAATTATTGCACCATGTTGACTTCACACTTCCCAATGCATGACTTTGACTCGTTATCTCTCGAATTATGTATAAGTAAAAATTATAAAAAAATTATATTTAGAAAGTATATATCGATACTAATCTAATAAGCTCTTACACGATTACATTTGTTTTACGTATATTTTACAAAAGATGGTCAAAGACACAACGGGAATAGTGTAAAAGTCAACATGGTGCAATAATTCCGGAACGGAGGAAGGATATACATTGAATTGTCAACAAAGGAAAAAGGAAGATCTGGTTGAGTTGACCTTGACTGTCATCTTCCCCAAACAAACAGGAGTGAGAAGGTTCCAGAGAATACTACGTCACTACCGCACACACCCTCTCCTCTTCTAGTCTTCTTCGCCCCCAATATCCCTGAACCTTCCCGAACTTCCTCCAACCCCTCCTTAACAACATCCCTTCATTTTCTCTCTCATCCTCCCTCAGATCTGCGGTTTCGATTCCCCAAATCCGATCTGCATTCCTCTGATTTTCAAATTAGGGTTTTCAATTTGTCCAGAGAGCGCAGTAATGGAAGGAGAAGCCGTGTCGGAGAAGCAAACATCTTCCTACACTTATTGGGTCAGGGAGTCCACGTCGGAGGCGGTGCCTTTGCCTGTTCCAAAGATGCTTTCCGCTCAGGATGTGTCCAACCAGACGTCTCATGCCCCTACGCTTGGTTCCGTTTGGAATACGGTAACACTTTGACCATCAATCTCTTTTATCGTTCGTGTATTAATATACAAAGTTTATTGCAAAAGGTTGATAGTTTTATACGATGATTATATACACAATAAGTCTATCAAGATATCATGCGATAATGTTATTTTATTTATTAGTATATATCAGTGACTAACAAAATTTGTGGATTTTGACCTCAAAAATCGAATGTATTGTGAAACGGAGTGTGTATGCTTTTTAATTTTTCACGATTTATGATTGATATGCTACAAATGCAGCAAGTGGTGATGCATGCTCAATGATTTGCTTGGCTTGAACTTTCTGGTTTTTATGTTATACATCGACTTTTTTGTTGAGTTAATTATGCCCTTGTATGTTTGTGATGGGTGCTAAACACCTCTTGAATGACAAATTGTTATGGATGTACACTTGGAGGCTTAGTTTAAAAAGGCTCAAGGCGCATTAAGGCGCACAAGGGTCATGGAGCCTAGGCGCAAGGCTCAGACGCGCTCCTTTTGGATACTAGGCGCACATAATTTTCTAATAAACCTTAAAATTCGATATAGAACAAAATTGACACAATTTATAATCAAAACAACATAATACTATCGGAGTGCCATATTTTCTTGCCGCTTCATAAGCATCGCGTGATCCCGTCGATGGAGTGCAGAATTAGAACCTTATATGGCAATTACAAGCTCGAAATTTGAAAATTAACTCATATTATGCTACTGCCACTACCCAAAAGGCTTAGATTGTAGAGATAGGATCGTTGGCAGGTCACATGGGGTGTCTTTATTTCATTAAAAAAGGAAAAAAAAGTTAATAAAAGATCCACGTCATCCTGTTGCGCCTGAAGACTGAAGGCGCACAAGGCGCTATGCCTTACGCCTTACCTAAGGCGCACGAAAGCGCGCGCTTGGTTGACATCAGTGAGTCTGTAGAGCTCAAGGCGCCGAAGGCTGAGCCTAGGTGAGCCTTGCGCCTAGGCGCGTTTTTTTAAACTAAGCTTGGAGGTACTCCACAAATAGTCGAGTTGTTGAGGGGTATCTAAAGATTATGGCTTCTCAAGGGATGTTAATTTGATGTTGCTTTTGTATAAAAATGTAGTCTTGTTGGTCTTTCTGGTGAGATAGTTCAAATTGTTGGCCTTGCTCATTCATGCTTCATACAGAACCCTATCATAGATAGACAAAGATTTTCTGTCAGAATCTTTCAATTTTGTTATATTTGTTGTCGTTTTTCACTGCATTAGCATCATAGTTACTTTGAGTTGGTTGAATTTTGCTAACTCCGGTTTCCTGTCCTTGTTTTAGGCTGGAACATGGGAGGAGAAGAACCTTAACAGATGGGCAACTGAAAGGATTAAGGTTTGGTCTCGCCATTCACATTATTAAGTTTTTGCATTTATTGTTTATGGGTGGGTATGTGGTTCGATGCTGATAAGAAAAAAGAACTTAGTCCAAGTCTACATTGTCTCTTCCGCTTTCCCCTCTCTTATATCCATTGTGTGAACAATATGCAAGCATGTTTAGTTGACACTTGTGTTTAGCATGAATTTAGATGAAATTTCTTTTGGGTTGTAGACAAAATTTTATATAATGGCTTTGATAAAATTGTATGTTTAGCTCCACCTCCTTTGAGTACTCGGGTGTTTTTACAGTGAGTGTCTTTATACTTTTGATTCACCAAGTTAGAATTGAGTGAATTCCCGGTTCAAGAACTGCATACTGTTAGATGTTTGTTTCAAGTAACCAATTGAGGTTGGCATGAGTAGTTAAAGGCCTCTTGCTCCTTAACCAAGGTCTCGGGTTCAAGCCTTGGGAATGGAAAAAACTCAATTGGGAGGGATGCTGCTCATCGAGGTACCCATGCAAACACCCGCGGGAGATTAGTCCACTCGCCGAAGGCGGTGAGAACTCCTTGTAGTAGAACCAAAAAAAGATGTTTGTTTCAAGTTAGGAATGTGCTTTATGAATTAGGAAGTTGAGAACTTGAATTGAGGGCGGGGGTATTAGCCCTCATGAAACACGGTTTGGAACATGTGAACTGACACATGGTACATATGATGTTAATGCACTTTTGAACTAGTTTGACAAATATGAGGTAGTGAATTACGACTTTGTCTGCTAGTATGAAATCACCATAACAAACCAGGTATTAGGCAGTATAACAACAGGCACGGATATAAAATAAGACGAGATTTGAGTGGAAATTTGAAGCACCTAGTATCAGTCTGCACCCTATTATAAAAACCCAACCAAACATCATGTAGTTCATTTAATAATAGAAAATAATACATGTATATTGGCTTAATACATTTCTTTTGTTACGTTAGTTACGTATCTCTTTCGCGAAAGGAATAATTAAGTTCATTCTCATGTGTCAAATGTGTACTCTTTCCATGTAAAGATGGGAGAGCAATTTCCTTGCATCTTATTATGTTTTCTGCTCTCTTCCCTTTCTTCTAATTTCCTCTCTTTTATTTTCTTGTTAAGTGGTGGGGTGTTAGGTTGGCTATTTGGCTAGTAAAGCTTTTTATATACCCTTCGTCCCTTTTCTAGGAATTTTTTTTTCTGCTCTTGGCTCTCAGTATGATACCTAAATGATTATGGTGACCGTTGGTTTGACTTTGACAATTGACATCCAGTTGTATGGGTTTAGTAGTAGCATTTTAGTTGCTCACTGCTCCTCCCTATGTCCAAATGCAGGAGTTGCTCGGATCCGTTGGCTCTCTGGAGTTTACTAATGGCAAAGCAGAATTAGCTGAAGTATCAAAATGTTCAGGCGATGTGAGTCTTGCTTACTCTCATATAACCTTTCTTCATTACTATTGATTTAGTTAATTAGAACAAAATCCAGAGCCTGTTGAAGATGAGTCTATTGTTATTTTCACGTGTTAATGTCTTCAAAATATATTTGATCTTAGAGCCTTAGAGGGCTTCTTACTCTCAAACTCTGGACTTATTATTGGTAATAACTCTTGGGTTCAGGACATAAATTACTTTTGATATTATTGTTAAATACACGTTTCTAAAAATAAATGTATTATTGGACTTCATACTTAACAATATGATATAAATGAAGATGGAAGTAGGGGACTAGTGGGACTGCATCTGATTGTAAATTGTAACTTCTATTTTTGATTTTTATTTTTGTCAATTTTGGAGTAAAATTTGGGTCCAGAATAAACATGGCTTTGAACGCGAATATGACACCTGTTTCAAGATTCGGGTCAACTTCAAAGTCGGTGTAAAACTTGAATTTGAAATTCCATACCAATATGACCAATATGGGGAACTCTCTTATAAAGGGCCTTTTGCAGCTGTGAGATTCAAGTACTTGTGAAATTAGTTGTTCTTTAACTGCTTCACTTTCTTCATTAATGGATCCTTGAACAGAATGCATTACTTTAGATATGAATCATATGATTGTCTTCAACTACCCATGTGTATGGATTTGGATTTTATTTTTTTAGATACAAAGATTACACCTGTTTCCTCAAATGTTAAATCAAAGTTATTGTTGAAAATTTGATTCCTTTACTCAATTGTGTAATTAGTACTGTCTGACTGTCTCCGTTACTTCTTTAAAGTCCTAAGTGAAATCAGTTTTACAAGCTGATTCTCCAAGTGCCCTTCTTCTAGTATCATGTGACTGGTGTTCTTTTCATTTCTACCTTAGCGTAAGTGACTAAAGGCAGACAGGAATCAGGAAGCATAGGATATCATCATGTTTCAACTTTTTTAGTATAAAGTTTGGGAACAAGGCCATATGCAGATGGGTTATGATGTGGTTAATACGAAGTATAATTTATGTGGATACTTTTGTTGGCAACACGAACTTGATGTTTGGTCTAAAATATATTGTGCAGGCCTATTTGGTGACTGTTCGTAACAAGAAACGTGTTTGCTATACTTACGAGTTAACCATTGATGTCAAAGGTTGGTATTTATTATTTACATGTACTGTATACCTGTTAGGCAATTGGCTTATTCTTTGGTTAGATTATCACATGACAACTTTTTGCAGGTGAATGGTTGGTTGGTGGAGAGAATAAGAAGGTAAAGGGGTATCTGGAAATCGCAGAGTTTTCATATGGTGAACTAGATGACTTGGAGGTACGTCAGTATTATTAATCTGTGGTTGAAGTTCTTCAAAATTGTATTTTACTATCTTTACCAGATCCTGAAAGTTGCCTGTTTATGTGATGTAATTGGTGGTTCTTTTGGGCTCTGTTGTCATAATATGATGATAGTTTTACTAAATCCCGGGGTAGAGCTAAGACATATGATTGAACTGAGCATCTTGTGATGTAAAGTTTTGATTTGTTTTGGTGGATGGGGTCTGATGGAAGTAGGGCCCGGGAAGTATGGAACCGATGAGGGTCATTTTAAGGAAAGTTGGATAGAATTCTGGGGCCTAAATGCCTAACGTACCAGGGTTCTTCTATTCTAAGAACTTGCTACCTAATTGGTTGTGAAATTCATATTGTAGTCCGGGACTATCACCTATCACCAAGATACTTCAAAAAAATACTTTAATATGGGATCGTTAGATTTCAGTTAATACCTAAAAAGTTGCAGATGTATGATTTTTGATGTAGCAATCTCTTGGAGCGCTCTTCTACACCAGTTGAAGTTGCTGTTGCTCCCCTTATCCTTTAAGAATTTCTTAAGACTTTGCCTGGCGGGATTGCAAATGCAATCCGCCATCAATTTTAGACTAGTATTCCATTTCTTTTGCTTTTTAAAACCTTTTCCCTTTCAATGAAAGTAAGCGTTGATATCTTCTTATACTGACCTTTTTCTTGCATGACAATGATGTTATCTTGGAGCTGTCCTTCAATCTTCTTGTATACTCATTTGAAGCGTAAGTACGCTATGCTACATAGATGGCCACTGGTTCACTAATTCTTCACTGGGATTGGGGTAATAGAAGGCAATAAGAGGATTGCACCTTCCTTGGGTGATTTCCATTCCATGTTATCTGAAAAAAGTTCCTTAATATTTCCATGACAAGATTATTCAAACGAATTCAAATAGGAAGTATCGAACCGATTCTGTTCAAGTGGATTTTGTCTTTGAATGCTGTCTGAAACTCTAAATGACTTCAGTTGTTATTGGTAAAGAATACACCACAAATCCTTTGTGCTTTGCTTCTGCATATATCTCTCTTTTTTTTTTTCCATTCTCCTGTCTTCTTCAACACAACCTCTCCGCTTTAGGAACCATGAAATTGATAAAGCATCAGGTGTCTTCTGGCTCTCCTGTAAGGCGGGTTTCTTTTTCCTTTTCTACTGGCTGTTTCTGCATTAGAATGTTTGTATTCTCCATTGAGCATTTCAGATGGATTTATTGGCATTTTCTGACGTCACTTCAACGTCATATATGCTTGCAGGTTACTGTTAATATAAATGGAGGCAGTGATATGCCACACAAAGAAAAATACAGTATTACCCAGGATTTGAAGTCATTCTTGCAACCATTGCGTGAAAAGCTGTTACAGTTCGAACAGGAACTCAAAGAGAGGTAGAAAGAACTATGTACCTCTGTATGTACTCTCACTCATTTGTGTCTGAAATTATATAACACTAAAAATGAGTGCTAGATTCGTTCCACCAAATGGAAGCTCAGTTTTTTAGGGATTTCTAGATTAGATTTTCTTCATTTCATTTTATGCAGGCTAAATGCTTGCATGAAAGAAAAAATGTGCTTTGTTTCAGACATTTATGTTATTTATCGAAACACAACTTTCTTCGCACTCTTGCTCACTATTCGTCATGAAATCCTTTTTTCTAAAGGAGACCGCAATCATGTAATGCTTGCAATTTACACAAGTACATACTTAAGTTATTACCGTAACAGAGTATGATGCTAACGTCAAAATATAGAGATACTGTATTGCTACATTATCGACCAAAAGAAAGATGATCTTTCAAGCTCTGGCGCTAGACTAATTTCTTGCAAAAAATTGGATCAAATGTAAGTTGAAACTCATTGGTAAATCTATCAAATTTTGGGTTACTTTAACTTGAATGGTATTTTATTCTAGTAGAAACAAATCTTGCACATTCTTCACAGTATATTGTTCTGTTTGTTCTATCCTTAAAATCACCAATTTGTCCACCAATAAGAGCAACTCCAACGGTTACAAAATGGACCTGCTCACAAAAAAAATGAGCATGTGAGCAGGTAGCCCACCATTGGTACAACAATGACATAAGCCGCTGTTAAAACCTTGTAGCTATTTTGGGCTACGTAGCTCAAAAAAAATATAGTTCAAATAAATAAATAATTTAAATTAAAAATTATAGCCCACCAATGTGATAATTTGTAGTTTTAATCAATTCTAGTTAGAAATTTGATGTGGCAAAGTTAGCCACAACCTCTTGTAGCTCACCATTGGAGTTGCTCTAAATAGAGGATCAAATTTTTTTTATTTTTTTAAGTCAAGTAATATGTTGCCCCCCAAAAAAAAAAAACAATTAAAATTAATCAAGGAAGATCACTTATTATCTAAGTGTAATCTTAACTAAAATTAAAGCGCGGAGTTAACTTTTTTGACATCGACATATACACCAATGATCAATGTCTTTTAAGAAAAATTGAGAAGGAGAAATGACACTCAATCATGTGATTTCTATACTCAACAAGGCGACATCTTACACAGGTAAGTTTGTGATCGAAGAACACCTAAGAAGCAACCCTAATCTTTTACATATCTACCCTACAATTTACTGAACGATCAATCTCCCAACATATGACAAATTTGTCTTTCTACACCAAGTTGAATAACTAAAAACTGCAATTCAAGTATCATTTCAAAAATCTCTCGGCAAGTAACAAAATAATTATAATGAGTAATTACTAACAATATACAATTCCATTTCCAATTTCATGCCTAATAATATGCTCATAAAGTCATAATCAAAATGAATGAATTTAAAAATAGAGGTAAAAATCCCACAAAATCTAAAAATTAATAAAAATTCCTATAACCACGATTTGGGAGCTTTAAACGGGAATCCAATGGTGGTTTTAATTATGGGAGTAGAGACTGTTTCATTCTCCCCCACTCCCTATTTTCCTCCCACCACGTCCTTTTCCCTCTCTCTTTTCATTCTTTTCTTTTCTCAATTTTTTCTTTTTCTTATTTTCCTCTTTCTCTCCTTTTCTTCTAAATTTCTTCCAAATAAACTAGAAAATTTCATCGAAACCAATTTTTTTAATATATTGTTTGTTTGTTTTTTATTATTTAAATGTTTTGCGTCTATTATAGATGGGTTGATGTTAGTTATTCGGTTTATAATTATATGATGACTTTGTGAGATTTGGGTTGTGCTTTTGGATTGTGTAATTGGTACGTTTTTCTTACCTTTAATTTTGTTTTTGTTTTTTTAATTTTATTGTAGTGTATGCTACTATGCTAGGCTAGACTGGGCACTCGATCGTGTTTGCCAAATATATTATTTAACCATGAACAATTTTTTGGGTTCGGGGTGGCTAGTAACATAACATTTGACTTAAACATACATGTCAAATAGTACAGTCAATGTAAATGTGCATTATGTGTTGACATGCAACACAAATATGATTGTGCCTTTAAGGCTTTAAATTATATGCTATATTTGAATGTACGCTAGAATTGGTGTAGGTTGGAAATTTATATTACGTAAATTTTTCTCAGTTATATTGTGGCTTCTCTTATGTGGTTTAGAGCGTGCAAAATCAAGTCATTTTCATCAAATTGACATGAAATCCAACGACAATTGAAAAGGAAATTTATGTTAAGTAAAATTTTAGTAAGTATGCAAACATGCAATCATTTTTTAAGGAAATAAGAAGAAAATAAGATTTTGTAGATTTGTGGTATTTTATCCTAAGAACAAGTATTTTGGTTGCAATCCTTAGGTTATCGGCTCAAAGTTAGACTTTTTAATAACGATTAATTGACTAAAACACATTATTTGTTCCTTCGCATGTATAATTGTCTTTCATCTTATTATTACCCATCTTATGGTTGGCTATTGTGATTTGTGACTTTGTAATTCATAAAAATTTAGAATCTCAACTATAAAGATTTTCAGTATATATTTGGACTCGTGTCAAACCCACAATATAACATAGAGTTAGTTATAATAACAAAAGGAAAAGGAAAAAGATTTGGTCAAAAGGTACACCAAAAAAAAAAAAAACAAAAGGAAAAAAAAAAAGATTTGGTCAAAAGTAGATATTTGGCCGTTTTGATGCAATCTACGTGCACAGCACAATTTCCCTTCTCTCTGGCTACTCACGTCCTAATTCATTTAGAGATTATGATCTCACATCAATTTATTCAAAACTATAGGTCAATTTGATTGCCAAATGTTACATTTTATTACCAAAAAAAATAAAGATTAGCAAATAAAATTGTCTTAGAACTTTGTTGATCGATTTGGGTTTATTCTTTGGTAATCATATTGCAAACACTGCTATTAATGTGGTTTCCACAAAAACCTAACCAGGAATTCAACCAGCGTTGTTGTGTCGCGCCATTAACGTCGTTTAAGCCTGTGGAAAAGGCTGATATTTCTGAGGTTAGGCTCTTTAATTTACCATTACCAAAATAGTCTTATGGTATTTTTTTGGTACAAGTCTATTTATGTACGTCATTGTAGCTTATTACAAGTTCCAAAATTAGTTCATCATATCTGTTACATATACCTGTCAAATCTCGAATAATGCATAACAACTTTCTAATTTTAACCGATTTGTTACAACAATGATTTATCTGTATAATGTATGGTTTTTATAATTTGATAACAGGAGATTAACATTAGGTAGAGAATTTTCCAAGGAAATATTTACATTTGTTAAAGTTTTCATCTTTGCTATTAGATTTTATTTTCTATTTCTTGTTCATTGAAAACCAACCAACAGAAAATAGACAAACAGATCTTATAAGATCATCATCAGAATTCAGAAGGAAATTTTCATGTAAAATTAATTTTGTGAATGTAATTACAGATGAGCTATCCATCATCAGAAGATGATTCATATGAATCAAAAAGGATAAGTCCAGAATGGGGATCCAAAACCAGCATGGATTCGGGCCATAGTTCACCTGGTGAACCAATGCCTAAAACCACAATTCCTGCTCAGAACAAACCACCTGACCACAGAAAACAACAGCAGCTTGAACCAATATGGAAGTCCGGGTCAAATAGCCCGATGGGTAGTAACCAACAACGCCCATATCCCTCCCCTAGGCAGGTCTCCAATCATGATATTACAACTCACAAACGGGGAGAAGGGATGAACATCAACAACAACAATAATAACCATAATAACAGTAATAACAACCACCACCACCATTATTACCAGCAAAACAGAAGTGACAGCATAGAGAGTACAAGTTCAGCACCCTTTAAGCCTCATACAGGAGGAGATGTGAGATGGGAGGCTATAAACGCGGCGAATGCAAAAGAGTCTCCTTTAGGACTTAGCCATTTTAGACTTCTTAAGAGGCTTGGTTATGGAGATATTGGTAGTGTTTATCTTGTTGATTTAAGAGGGACTTTTACTCATTTTGCTATGAAAGTTATGGATAAGGCTTCACTTGCTAGTAGGAACAAGTTGCTTAGGGCTCAAACTGAGAGGGAGATTCTTGGTTTGCTTGATCATCCTTTCTTGCCAACTTTGTACACACATTTTGAGACTGATAAGTTTTACTGCTTGGTTATGGAGTTTTGCAGTGGTGGTAATCTTCATACCCTTAGACAGAAGCAGCCTAACAAGTTTTTCACTGAGGAAGCTGCCAGGTCAGTTACACTTTCCCTTCTTATCAGTTATCATCTAATATATGTTTTTGAAACATTTTGTTATATGAAATTGTTGTGTTAATTTCTCGCTCAATTTCATTTAGGAAATTTTATGAAACAATACCTTTAAGTTTGGTGGGTTTGTGATTTTGTATCTTTTAAATACCTTTTTTAAATTTAACTACCTTATAAGTTCGGTTGGTTTGACGTTTACCGTTATGTTCTTCTTCGTTTCTTCTATTCTTTTAAATATCTCTGTTAGTTTGCCATATTAAATAATCGTTGTAGTGGGGTTCAAAGACGGAAAACATTAACAATAAAAGTCAAAAGATGGTGTTAATCAAACAAACCAAACTTATAAGGTAGTACTCCCTCTGTCCCTATTTGTTTGTCACATTTGCTATTTATATCCGTCCCTAAAAGATTGTTCATTTACTAATGTTCATGGGACCAAAAGTTTACTCTCACATAAAAATACATTTGGCCCACCATTTTTGTCTCTTCTCAATTCCACTCACCCATTTCTTACTAAAAACACATTTGCTTCATGGGGCAAACAATAAGGGACAAAGTGAGCAATTCACAAAACCACCAAACTTAAAGATAGTGTTTCACCAAATTTCCTTTCATTTTATCACATACATACATCCTAGACTTAAATTGCGAAAGTTATGGAAACATATCATGTTGAAAAATGCAGGTTTTATGCATCAGAAATACTATTAGCACTGGAATACCTACACATGCTTGGGATAGTATACAGAGACCTAAAACCAGAGAATGTGCTAGTAAGAGAAGAAGGTCACATAATGCTCTCAGACTTTGACCTTTCCCTTCGATGTTCAGTCAACCCAACCTTAGTCAAATCCTCCTCAGCCACTACCCCAAATGGTACTTCTACTGGTAGTGCTGGTATCCTAGACGAGGAATTAGCAGTTCAGGGATGCATGCAACCCTCAAGCTTCTTCCCCCGCATACTCCCCAGTAAAAAGAACAGAAAATCAAAATCAGACTTCGGATTATTTGTAAACGGGTCCCTCCCTGAACTAATGGCAGAGCCAACAAATGTCCGATCAATGTCATTTGTTGGCACACACGAGTACCTCGCCCCTGAAATCATCCGCGGAGAAGGTCATGGTAGTGCTGTGGACTGGTGGACTTTTGGCATTTTCCTGTATGAGCTTTTACATGGTACAACCCCTTTCAAAGGGCAAGGAAACCGGGCCACCCTCTTCAACGTTGTAGGGCAGCCCTTAAGGTTTCCGGATAACCCGAATGTGAGTATGGTGGCCCGGGACCTTATTCGGGGACTTTTGATTAAGGAGCCTATGAAGAGGATTGCTTATAAAAGAGGTGCTACTGAGATTAAGCAACACCCTTTTTTTGAAGGAGTGAATTGGGCTCTTGTTAGATGTGCTGCACCTCCTCATATACCTGAACCTGTTGATTTTTCGAGGTTTGCTAATAAGGAAACTACTCCCCCTTGTATGGAGAAGGAGAAAGAAAAGGAGAAGAAGGTTACTGAGACTTCTACTGGAAGTGATAGTAATCAGAGTACTTCTAATGATTCTACCTACATTGATTTTGAGTACTTTTGATTAACTATATATACTCTTTAATGATGAGATATAGCCATCATGATTCAACTTTATAGTTTATACTCCCAGACTTTACTTTAGCAAATGAGATTAATTTACAGTAACTTTTTGTTGTACAAAGAACAATATCATAAGTTGTATTATTATTTGAGGAACAAATATTCTTTTTTTTTGACAGTAACAGGATATATATGAAGACCTGATTCATTTCTTCACAAATGACTTGGTTTCTTTACCTATTAAGATCATACAATGCTCAAATATAATAAAAATGATGAATGATTTCTATCATGCAGTAATTTAATTTAAAGATTTTTTGCAAATTTTGTGGTGCAATGAAGTTTAATCTGTAAGTGTTATCTGGGGCATGGGTTGATTCCTTAAGAATTGTTGAAAAAGAAGCAATGCAAGTCGAGGGCGAGTCAGCGGAACCTCATGTCCTGCACCCCTGACTGTTACATAGGTTAGTCCATCATATACTTGGCTCCATCCACCAACCTATTTCTCCACCAAAGAGAAAGAAACAAAAACAAAACATATCAGAAACTTAGATTAACACTAACAGAAATAATAACATGCACATTTTATTGCTGTTTATTAAGAAATTTGAAAACTTGAAATTGTTGTGACTGACCTTTTCACTGTCATACCAGGAATACCATTCTGTAATTGTACTGAGATTAAGGGCATTGATGGAGTATCTTGTTGAAGTTAGTGGTAAAATCGCGTCTGTATCCCCACTGTAAGGAGAGATTTTAAGAATCAGTGAACTGCATTCTGGTAATATGAAGGGTGAATTCTGATATTCTGATACGGTAAAACTGATCCGTACCTGATCCTAACCTAAACTGTACCAGGAACTACATGCTCCAATTTTAAGTCCAACCAAAATTAACCAGAATTTTAAATGACTAAATATTTATTGATTAGAGTAGTGTAATAAGTTTGACAAGAGACCTGAACTGATTATAACAAAACTAACTGAAACCAATGTGGTCATGTGTAAAAATAACAGATCACCTGAATACCCAAATCTGAACACCAGCAGCTATGAGTTCCTTGAAGATAGGAAGCATAGATTTCGGAGAGTCGGTCCAACTGCCTCGAACAATTTCACTGTATATGAAGAAAATCAGAACACCTAAATTCATTTTCATGGAAAAATATATGCACTTGCACCAAGATTCAATGTATAAAAACTACCATCTAATTGTCATGAAAGAAACCATCTACATAAATTCCAATGTCAATGTAATCTTACATAAGAATTGAACACAAATTACAAAAGGGGATGGGGGATTCGAACATGAATCATATCGTACACAGGCCTTCAGTTTTAGTCATTCAGCCAAGACCTGATTGGTATTGCTAGTACCATGTAATGATACTAGTTGCAATAAATGTCAGTGTTAACTAGGTTTCCTTCCTTTCACCTTAAAATTTATTTGTATGAACTTATTGACGCTTAATTGAGTTTGTTTCTCCGTAATTTTATCCTGATGTCTCATTTTCTTTAAAAGGTGAAAAGAACAAAGTTGTACATAAAATTCAAAATTACTATGAATTAATTAGTTGTAGTATGCAAACCTGCAAGCTGCCCAAGGAAGAGGAATAGAACCAGTGATGTTAGCATGAAGAGCTTTTTGTACATCTGGTCTGTTCATATACTTTGTTGTGTATGCGACTACACAATCATCATCATTCCCCTTGTATTTGTATGGCTGCATGGTTTTGTCCAAAATATTTGTCAATTTCTCAAGAGGTAGGTAGTATACATAAAAAAGTAATTGTCTTAGGCTATGTAATGTTCACCTTATTCTTTTTATCATATTATTTATTTTTATTAAAATCGGATAGGATAATACTAAACCAAATAAGAAAAGATTAGACCAAAAAAGTAAAAAACACTCGTACAAAAACATTCATGACATATCATACTAGAAAACTTAAACCAGCAAGATTGGGAAAATCAAACCAAACAAGATTAGCTTAGACGAGATATAGGAAATTAGAAAATTCAGACCAGACCAGATCAGATCAGATAAGTTTAACGCATTCCTATGATCGAGTTTTGACCAAGCCGAGCTCAAGTATCTTGGGAGTAGGCTAACATTATTATCAGTTTATCACGTTGGTATTACTATTATGAAGTAGTTGCTTCATTTCTCTATCAATGTACAATTTGTTAAAATGAAAATATTGAAAAGTGTAGATGGAATAATAAATAAATAAATAAAACTTACAAGAGGGAAATTGTTGAAGTTATGGTGGATGTTGTCGAGATCAGAGCAAACAGGGCCATAAATATCATAGGGATTGATATCTCCAAACTCCAAGTATGCCTTGAAAAGTGCGCCATTACATTCACCCATTGGGAAAAGTATTGAGTCATCTAAGCAGAATTCATTCAATTTCTTGTATGTTCCATCTGAGATCAACCCATGATTGAACCAATACTCAAATGATCCTTTATTGTCTAGGTAATTATCGATCACTGGATTCCCTAACTGCATTTTTTTGTTGTAAAAACAATTATAATCATATGTTCGTGTGTGTAATGTGTATGTATAAAACCGCGATTAATTTAATTAATTAATTACTTACCAAGAAGCCTTTGAAGTTGATGATGGGATTCTTTACTCCTTTGTTTAGGCGCGTTAAGATTAAAGAGATTTCGGGAATGTAATGGCCTGCATAACTTTCTCCAGCGATGTAGAATGGTCTGTGTTTATACTCGGGAAACCTTTTGAACCATCTTGTTAAGAATGCGTAAGTATCTCGAGCTGAACATGTGAGAAACTACTTTAGTAACTAACTACAATATTTAAGATTGGTCGTGTTGTTTGTACCTGTTCTCTTATCACCAATTTGTTGTAGATCAATTGAAGAATTTGAATAAGAGAATCCAACTCCCGCTGGTGAGTCAAGGAATAGCAAATTGGCCTCTACAAGAAAAGTAGAATGGAAAAAAAAAAATCCTTCATTTAGCATTGGTGTAGTTAAACTTGATTTAAATTAAAAGTACACTAACTTTTTACAAAGTCATTGTTGAAAACACAAATTTTGACTCACTGATTATCTATGTGTCACTATATCTACTCAAAATTGAGTATATGTGATGATATGACAAGACTTGGTCTATCACATTGACTTAGAGGTAGTAAAAATTCAATGTTATCATGTTTTTTTAAAAATATAACAACAAAAATATACAATGAAATGGTACATTTTTTTAACAAAATTGTACTCTTTTTGTTTAATGAAATGACACTATTTTTTAAAGAAATAGTACATATTTTTAACGAAATGGCGTTGTTGCTCACATCATCACAACATGTCACCTCGCCGCTCCCATTGACTTATTGGAAGTGTAAGAATACAACACAATAATTGTTTCAAAGTTGTTAGCGAGTTATTATCACTACAATTCCGTTCACTTGAAATATCTAAAATCTTGACTTGAATTATAAACGACTTCTTCAATTCATAACTTAATTGCTTGATTTTGTTCATCTAAGTACAATTATTGCACTTCGCTATCACGGATTCTTTCTTTCTTTCCTAACCATGGATCTACATTATCAAACATTACAACATATGTAAAAGAGATTAATAAAGAAACACAAACGTGCTTCAACATCCCAATGATGTCTTGGTTAAGACTGAGGGTCTGTGTACAATAGGTCTCAGGTTCAAATCCCCTTGTCCCCATTTGTAATTTATATTGCCCTTGTGACTCATTCGCACCAAAAATAAAAACAAATATGCTTCAACATTATGATAGTTGCATCTGCATGAAAACAGCAGAAGTTTTGTTTATCTCGAGGAAAACAAATTACAGAATTCTGACATATTAGTGACATAGGAAATTTATACGGAACTTCTAAACAAAAACATACTAAATACTGCAAGACTCCCGTGTCAAATCATTCATAGGGGACATATTGATTCAAGGCACATTCTATATCCTAAAAAACTCAACTTGCAACATTCTCATTTCCACACAATTATACAAATAGACAAAGAAGTGCCCATTTGTGTGAAACAACAAAACCCTACCCAACCACTCAAATTAGTGAATAGCTAAATGATCAACAAACATCCAATTTCACGTTTAAAGAGCAAAAAGACAATAAAAATTACAAAAGAATTGACCAAACAAACAAACAAACAAAATGACAAAACATATATGCTCATACAGTTAATAATACATACCTTTGTTCCAAGCATATGGGCTCAAAGCAAGTGTCTTCCCATCAGGCTGGACCCTAAATGGGCCCACCTCTTCTGAAGCCCCATAAGCCACAGATGAGCAACCAGGCCCACCATTAAGCCACAATACAAGTGGTTTCAAATTGGGTTTAGTACTACTTAATGGTGGTGGTGACTCAATTAGCCAATAAAAAAGGGACCTACTTGTCCTTGTGTCCACCGTTACGTAGCCTGAATATTGATTGAAGTTCACCTTGCCTACCGGTAGACCCGGTAGCCCGGTGACCTTATCTCTTTCTCGGCGGCTCCTATGGTGGTTCACGTGACTACGTGCTCCTATCGTCTCCCCGGAAAATATCAAGATCATAAAAATTGAGACGTGGAGGAGTATAGAGCACTTACATTGTGCTCTAGTAATTACCATTTTGGTTGTGTTTATTTTTGGATCTTAAATGAGGGTTTAGGCATAAGTTAAATGATTAAGAGAGTGATTGTCATATAAAGGCAAATAAGCCTTCTTCACATGCAAGTTATGTGTTGTGATCTTATATTTATAGTTTGTGTCTTGATTAATGGGAACCATAAACTAATTAATTTGGACGGTTTACATAGTTTAATGACCACTTGGGGTATTTATGTAATTGACCAAATTTATTATCATTTCTATATTTTTTTTTCCCCAGTGATTGCTCAAAAGAATTGGGTTTAATTTCAATGAATATAAGAGTACAAATTGTGATGGGACAAACTCATGAAAAGAAGGCAATCTTGTACTTCGATTTATGACGAAACCGGACGTTTTATAAATTATAC
This sequence comes from Spinacia oleracea, assembly GCF_020520425.1. Lineage (NCBI taxonomy): Eukaryota > Viridiplantae > Streptophyta > Magnoliopsida > Caryophyllales > Amaranthaceae > Spinacia > Spinacia oleracea. Next base: position 117,101,313 of record NC_079487.1, on the reverse strand, counting down.
GGAGTACAAAGAAGAAAATGTGTACAGAAGATTAGACTTTTGGATTGATCATGGATGTCCTCGCGTCAACTAGGTGTAAATTCAGTTTAGATAAGTTGTGATCAAGTATATAAGTTCATTCTTTTAAATATTCTAAATTAAAAGTATTTGGTAATAATTGGCAGTGACGAAACTACATAGGTTCTGGTGGGTCACGTGACCCAGCAAAATTTTGAAGAAAAAAAAGTAAGCCAGAGATCTAAGAGACCGACCGAGAACTGGTCTCTTAGGTAATACAAATAATAAAAACTGCACCGCACATTAGAGACCATAAGTAGCTACCAAATTGTTTATTAAACCTCATAGACCCGTCTCCTAAAATATTTGGTTTATTAAGTTTTTTAATAAGGCACCCCGCATCTTTAAAGTTTAATTTAAAACCTAACAGACCGGTTATTTAAACACCTAAAATTGAGTTATTTATTCCACCACCAACATGAAACACGTACATAATAATTGTAATAATTTTGTAGGTATTTGATTGCAATATGAATATTTATTACTTTCGGGACGAACTTTACTTTTACTTTTTTTAATATATATTGTGCATTGTGAATTTGTGATCGATGGTGACACAGCACCTAAAAAATCCTGGATACGCCACTAATAGTGGGAGTCACTATCCAAACGTATAAGTTAATACGTTCTCCCCTCTTGATTTCTCCAACGTGGGACAACTCATAAATCGCGTTGTAACATTATTGGGTTTCAACAGATGATATACTCGAATATGATACGATCCAAAGATGTGCTCTATGCCGCAATTTGATTAACGTACATAACCTACTAAGCCTAAAAACGATGGGCACGAGGCTAGTGGGTGAACCTATCTAACCAACCTAGTGTCATCATTATTCCCGAGCTGCATTTACCAGTGTTTGATCCTATGACCTTAAAAGTCAAAGAAAGTTAAATGTTAAGTCTTTATCTATCTACTCGGTGTACTTCAACGAGTACTTAAAACTTGACGTGCATAGTAACACAATAACAGCAAGAGCCAAGAAGGATGCTTGAAGTAGAAGATATAACAACTAAACATCATTCATCCCTATGAAACGCCCCATTTTGTGGATCCCCTATTTAATTTTGTCTCTCCCTCCATTTTCTTACATGTTTTTTCATTAATTTATTAAAATACAATATCATTACACAATTAATGATTTAATAGCAATGAAGAACTTCTGTTTGGACTCGGGATTAGATAAGTGACTGGGCCCACTGTTAAATCTATTCTCTTCTTTTTTTTTCTTTTTTTTTCTTTTTTTTTTTGGCAATTGTTAAATCTATTCTTGACCAAAGCCTTCATGATTGGTTTCATATTTGCAAATTGCAAGTGTCAAACTTGAATAAGCAACCTTCCATTATTTTATCACTCTACAATTCTACATTGACTAAATGTACGCAATTCGTGCTTCGTAGTTAAAAAAAACATGGATGACAACGATTGAAATATTAATAAGAGTACTTGGAAGAGTAAGAGCTTTTCAGATATCTTAGGGTAATATCAAACTACTTGAAAATTAACTAATACTTCGTATATAATTAGATTTAAATGTACACGATGTGTGCGTTACATTTTATGTATGGCAATATATTCATAGTATATTATTATTGATATATTCCCTCCGTCCCTTAATACTCGCACCGCTTTTCTTTTCGAATCGTCCCTTAATACTCGCATCACTTTTATAAATAGAATTTTTTTTTACCAATATTATATTATTTCTCACACTTACCTACTAACCCACCTACACCCTTACTTTCTACATAAACTCGTTTAAAAATTCACACCCCTACTACCCCTTACACATTTCTCACTAACTATATTAAAAAAATACCCCACTGTCAACTACTCCCTCCGTTTCTTTTTGTTTGTTACGTATTCTTTTTAGGGTGTTTCACAATGTTTGTTACGTGGGAGAATCTTTCCTTTTATAAACTTATTATACTATCATTTTTTGTGCCATCTTTTAATTTTAATTGGTCCAATTTTTTCAACTCATTAAATATCTTTGCAATTTCCTAAGTATGTTAAGTTAGCAATCTTTGTGCTTTTCCATTATTGGTTCAATTGATAAATAAAACAATCTTATTGGTTGGTATAATTATTAGTGGATTGAGGTTTTACTTTGGTTGATTTTTTTAATAAAAAAGAAAAAAAATCTTTATTATACGTTAATAAACGTGCAAAAGTCCAAACGTAACAAACAAAAAGAAACGGAGGGAGTATCATCCATTGAATTAATAAATCAATTCAATTATTTTAAATTTCGCACCGGTTAAACCGGTGCAATTATTTAGGGACGGAGGAAGTAAAATTTTAGGTATTTTAGGTGGATATTAAACTGCTCGATCTTAAGTTGACTTATGAAATTAAGTGCCAGATTAAAGTGGTATAATTATCTTGGTACGGACGAAGTATTTGTATTTTTTTTTTAAATGGCCACCTTGAAATTAGTACGGAATTAGGCTTAATAAGTAAGGATTAATTTATTTAAGATATGATTTGGTCACGAATTATTAATCCACCGCTATGAGTGAATTAACATATCTTTGATTAGAAATTCTAGCTACTTGTGCATGATTTTTTTTTAACTAATCCATAAATTATAATCCATCCGTACTTTTGGTTCTTTACGTTTGTATTATGCACACGATTTAATGACTAATTAATGAGATTGAGATTCTTTTTATTTTTTATTTAAAAAATGTAAATTACGGAGTACGTTTATTCATAATGTTTTCACTTTTATCTAAAATCCGACATTGAAAATTGGTGAAATTTTACTACCAATGTAAAAGTGTGAGAAATTAAATGTTCGAGTTTATTGAAAATGTGGAATTTTCTTATTCATTTTTTAAAACACTTTGCTTCAATTGCTTTAATTTTATGTTAAGTTGTTATTTTCAATAAATTCTGCACTTCACGAGTGCAGTGAGTTTTTTTTGAATTAGTCTCTACTGTTTGGTAGAGTTTTTGAGTCGCCATGCATGAGGTGTCGGTATATTAAATACACAAATTCTTATTTATAATGGGTGTATAATAAATATTGTACACCGGAGTAAAAGTTGACTCAAAATGCTTAAAAGTTATATTTATATATGTAAAAGTTATCTATTTTTTAGTGATAAATTTTTTCATTTGAATAAAAAAAATTTCTTCAAAATCACTAATAATGTATAAATTAATCATTTAACCCTTTAAAATGTTTATCTATCAACTTTTTAATTATATAATATAAAAGTTACAGAAAAATAGGTTAAAGTTACAAAAAACTGCATAAAAGTTATCTTGGTGTACAATAAATTTATTGTACACCTTGTGCGCGCAAGACCTTTTGTATTAAATAATGAAAATTGTTAAATTCACAAAATATGATGGATACTCAAGAACAATCTCAAATTTATGTATAAAACAAACTTTAATATCAAAATAGCTATTCCTTATAATGTTAACTTCCATAGCCTTCCATTCAACTGAAAGATAATTTTCATGGTTACATATCTCATACTATGTACTACCTCCGTTTCAGAAAGTTCTTTACGCTTTGGAAAATGTGTCCAAAGTATAAAAACTTTGACCGTAAATTCTCACCATTATATACATCAAAACGTTACATGTAAGATCTTGTTATATTGGTCTCCGGATAGGACGATTATAAAGGTCGCAAGTTGCGACAACGTTTAGTTGCCGCAATCTTACGTGTCGCGGTTTAATTGGTACATATAGGCGCCACGTAGGATACAGTCATTATAATATTTTTACTATCAATGCAATATTTCTACTATGAAAATATGTAAATAAGGTAGTCGATATGAATAAGGAAACAAATTAGAATATTAAGATTTTCCTACCTTTTTTTATAAATGTATAATAGATAATATAAGTTTAAATATTTTAATTTTCAATTTAAATCATGACACATACGCATGCCATGTCATCATTGTGACACGGATTAAAGGTCGCATGTTGCGACCTTTATCATTTTCGCTCGGGATATATATTTTCAGAATATCAAATTTTTATAATTTTTTTACATACGCAATTGGATATATTAGTAGTTAAATATTGCATTGTAGTCCGTGCAAATAATAACTGTAAAGATTTTTTTGAAACGGATGTAGTAGCTACATAAATCACATGGTTTCACAGTGGTTCTTGAGTATATTTGCAATTGAGTGTTTTCAAGTAAAAGTTGCTTTAATGTTTTAGATTTGTTCTTGTACAAGTAGTGAAGGACTCAAGGAGAATTTTGATTTCACATACCATGTGACTTTATTCTTATGAAATACTTCATCATTAAATACTGATTTAGAGTAATATTAAGAGGGTCTTATACTCTTATATTAAGATTTTTCTCATATGTCATGTCAGTTTTTTACTAATATTTAATTAATTAAATTTTGTTAAGACTTCTTCATAATCATCCAGATTTAGCTCTTCATCCCTCAAATTCATTTAAAACATCTCAAATAATATAACATCTTTTATTTTTTTATTTACCTCACACATTGAGTTTTAAGATGAGTCTTAGTTTTTCAAGACTCGATTTAAGATTTTGTTAAGTTTAGGATTCGTTCTATTGAACTTATTTTGACTGAACTTATATTATTTGAACTTTACAATTTATTTTACCTGGAAAAAACCGAACTTATCTGAACTTATTTTATGTGAAAAAAACTTATTTTGTCTGAAATAAACTTATTTGTGTGTGAAAATGTCTGAAAAAACTTATTTTTGTTGAACTTATATTATCTAAACTTATCTGAACTTAACTGATTTGTTTGAGCTTATTTTGTCTGAAATAAGTCAAAATAAGCCGAACAGAACAAAGCCTTAACCCACTTCAATGCTACATACTGATATATCTAATCTTAAGACTAGCTGAGTCATATGACATGTCAGCAAAATTCAAGTCTTAAGACTTGGCGCTAATGTTGCTCTTATATGGGATTCTATCACATGTTTTTTAAGGACCACACTAAAAACTTCAACTAATCAAGCTGCTGTTGGCATCCACTAATCCATGTACGTTAGTGCCAAAGCTAGGACAAATCGAAGCAAAGATTTTTATTGCTCAAACTAAAAAATTAAACAAGGACATTTTCATATAAATATGAATGAGATTTTTCATACAAATATTAGTCACTAATGCCAAAAAAAAATATTATGATACATTTTCTTCAAAGAAATAATCAATAAGAATTGATCTCAAAACTAAAAATGTAAAACTATGACCTAAAATCCTGCTATCAAGCAAGAATAGGGGGGGGCACTCCAGGGAAAACTACTCATCCCTGGTGAACTTTCTGCTGATTTATTGCTTCTCTTTTCAAGTGCCCCAATAAATAAGCAAATCCTATAATAATATTAATAAATAATTTTGTGTATAAAAATAAGAAATTTAGAGGCTTTGGGGTGGCATTGATCTGTTTTTCAAGAAATGGTTTAAAAGAATAAAAGCTTGTCTAGGTTTATGAAGTGGTACTTCATGTCCTGCTCCTTTAATTGTTACAAGTGTTAGACCTTTGTATACTTGGCTCCATCCACCAACCTGTCAAAAACACAAACGGGCGTCAACAAGACCTGAAATCGAATTCTGTCTATGTCATTGCGTCACACTGTACGCCTATGGTGGACCTCAATGGACCAGATAGATAAATTGGCTATCATATGAAAAAGACAAACTTACCCTTCCATTGTCATACCAAGGGTACCAATTGGCCACAGTAGGGAGTCTCAGTGCATCGATGGAATATCGAGTTGCTGTTACAGGCACTACAGAATCAGTGTCGCCGCTGCACATATCAGTACATACAGGATCAGTGAATTTGATCATACATGAGTATACAGGATCAGTGAAAAAGAAAAGAAAAACTGTGAAACAGATTGGAGAATATGGAAGGAAAGCAAAGAAATGATAACAGAAGTAAGATGAACCAATTAAGCAAGTTTTCTGTTCACCTTATTTCCACTTATTTTAGGAAATATAAGTTCAGATAAATTCAGGAAAAATAAGGGTTGACCAAATACAGTTTATAAGTTTTGATAAGTTCAGATAAGTTCAGGAAAAATAAGTGAAAATCAGGTGAATAGAACGCACCCTTAAGGCTTGAATACAGAAAGAGAACAAGATTGCAGAAGAAAAGAATACCTGAAGACCCATATTCTCAAGCCAGCTGCTATAAGTTCTCGATAAATTGGAAGCATAGACTCTGGAGAATCAGACCAGTATGTTCCAACTATGTCACTGTAAAAGATGAAGCGTTGATTAAAAATGCTGCATATAATAAGCAGAAGTACGTAGGATCAGAATATTAACACGAAAATTTTGAGCTTTTACCTGCAGGTGCTCCATGGATAAGACAGTTTAGTCGTATTAGCATGCATAGCGAGTTGAACTTCAGGGCGATTGAAGTACTCGTTTGAGTACCTCTCTGTGCACGGATCGTATCCTCTCACCATCCATGGCTGATCAAAGAAACCAACATTCAGTACAGAAAACCCTGTAATTGGAAGTTTATAGACAAAAAAAAAACATTCTGAATTGACATTGCTGTACTTTTAGGTAAATCTGCACTCTGCAGTGTCAAAAATCCCATAAGTACAACATTGACAATGACAAGGAGCTCAAATCACAGGAATTTTTTCCAGTATTTGACTGACAATAATCCTTGATTAGTCTAGACCTGGCAAAATTGACACGTACTCAACTACCTAACACTACATCGGAGTACTCAAAATCACTTGACTAGATTTGGACCCAAGCCAATTTGACCATAGAATTACATAAATTGACTTGAATCTACTCAACTTGAATAAAGATGAAACTGAACTCAATAAAACCCAACCAAATGGGCCCAAACTAAACCCGATCTGAACAACCCGTTTGATGCCTACATGTGCACAACTTGTCTAAGGTAAAGTGGGAGACAGAAATTAAAGGGATAAAAAAAAAGGAGATTCAAAGAACCCAAATGATAAAAGTCATACAAGTCTGGTGTTGTAAAGGCTTGAAAAACAACATACAGCCAACAAATAGAAACTTCTTCAGTTAACCAGCTGGAAAGCATGCTATTGTATTAAGGAAGCCAATGGGACCTTACAACCAGAAATTCTATGGCCTTGCATAACTTTGTTTTCTTGATTTTGATATTACCAAAAAAACATGGTATGACATTCACTACAATCATAAGCATTAATCAAACAGCAATCCAAATCACTCTAATTTTCGATTAAAAACATAAAATGCATTATTGAAAATGCATGATTTTTCACTTACATAATGACCCCTTAGACTGCGCTTAAGTGATGCAGTTGAGTTGCAAGGACGCGTATATATACTGTATGGATCAATGTTTCCAAACTCAGAATCAGCATCTGCTAAAGCTGTATTGCATGTAATCGAAGGATGCTGAGATGAACCAGAACAAGATGTCTTAAGTCTCTTGTATGTTGAATCTGATATCAATCCATGGGTCCACCAATACTCAAATGTACCTATGTAATCATAATGATCATCTGTAACTGCATTTCCCACCTGTCACACATAACAATGTCCAAACATGACCTAACTATTTTGAAACAGATGAAGTACTATATTCTTGTAACAAAAAATTTGATTCAAATTTCTACCAGAAAAACAAAGCTTAAAGAATAGAAGAGTGCATAATGTACCATAAATCCCTTGAAGTTTATTTCTGGTTCTGCAATTCCTTTGTTTCTTCTGTAAATAAGTTGGGACAATTGAGGAACATAATGTCCTAAACAAAAGTTCAAGAAAATGATCAGAAAGTTTATTTATCAGTGATTGATTAGCATAATTATGGATCAGATTGAAGATTAGCACCTGCATAACTCTCCCCAGCAATGTAGAACTCTCTGTGCTTGTACTGGGGGAACCTATTGAACCATCTAACAAGAAATTTATAGGCATCTTTAGCTGCAAATTGTTACCAGGAAAAAATTAATCATAATCTATACAATCTATAAAACTACTAAATCAAAATACGAAGTATGTAAGTACATTCTTCAGATGGTACCTCTATAGTCAAGTATAGGCAGAAAAGTTACTAGATTTCCAAAAACCCACCTTAAACAGAATTTAATTGTTCGGTATCACTGTCAGTTTTCAGTTTTTATTCAAGTACGCTTAAAATCAGTTATACTAGTCGTGTCAATAAAGACTTTTCACACAGTTTTCGAAAATATATGTTTTGTTTTAACTCGAAATTCGCAACAATATCGAAAGATTACCTGTTCTACTATCACCAAGAGTGTACAAATCAGATGATCTGTTTGAGTATGAGAACCCAACACCAACTGGAGACTCGAGGAAAAGCAGATTTGCCTCTGCACCAACAGTTTCAATAACGAAATCAAATCATTCACTAAACATATGAATAAACAACATTATAATATATTAAGTTATTATTAACCAAAAATTGTGGTGAAAATTTACCCTTATTCCAAGAATATGGATTTAAGTAAAGACTTTTGCCATCATTTCGGATATGAAAAGGACCGATTTCTTCAGCAGAACCATAAGCAATAGAAGAACAACCAGGGCCACCGTTAAGCCATAATAGCAATGGTTTTGACTCAGGATTTGAAGGTGACTCGGTTAACCAGTAAAACAATGCTTTACCAGCTGATTTATCTACTGTAACATAACCAGAATATTGTGCAAATTCCACATTATCTGGTTGCCCTGGCAACCATGTTATTCTATCGTTGTTTTGATTTGCAAATGCAGAACGAAAACAACCCAGAAACAGCAAGAAAAAACACCCAAATTTCCCATTTTTCATGATTTTTAATCAAATCTGGATTCGAAAATTGAATGATGACCCAGAAAAATTCTCGGAAAAAGAAGTTCTGGGTACCCAGAACTTTTGGGGTTGGGGTTATAGATGATGAGATTTGCTCATAGGAAAAATGTACTTGGTATGGGAAGCTGATATTATTATTGTACTTAAATACAGGGCACAATAATCAAACAATCAACTGTGGGGAAAGAACAAAAGACTACAGCACAGTAATTGAGATTTCAATGAATATTGTCAACTGGTGGCTGTGAGTGAAGACTGAAGAGGATGGACTGATGGAGGGGAGAGAAAATGTGATTGAAATTACTAACTCCTCAGCAACCAACCAATCAGAAAAATCTTGGATAAATAAATGCAATCCCAAATTTTATAAATCCCTTAAAATTTGGGATTTGGATGGATTAATTAGTTGATATAGTCAAATATTCGGAATAAGTTAATAAGTGAAAATCAGGTCTTTTAGATAGAATTGGGTTAAGTAAAAATAGGTCATTCGGGTGATGAGTCATTTTATTGATTTCGGGTTTATTTAAGCCGAGTCATATTCAAGTTCATAATCCGTAAGTAAGTATGCTAAAGTAATCAATAAGTGACCCATACAACTATCACGTACTCATCTTTTTTCTAGGTTGGATTTTAGAATATGTAAATGATCATGATTTTATTCTGTTAATATTTTTGGGTATATTTCTTAGGATATTTACCTTATTTTGTATATTTCATACACAGGATAATTATCAATGTAAAAAATAAGGTAAATATCCTAAGTAATATACACCTGAATATTTACATAATAAAATCACAATTATTTACATAATCTAATAAATCAAGTCATGCAGTTTTAGTCATGATATAATCACTTATACAAAAATTGTATCGAGTACAAATCAGTTATGCTAAGCATGTACACGTTTGTTAATTTATCACTAATATTGTCTTGCTTTAGTGGTTAAGATCGATGGTTAGACTAAAACAAAGAAAATGACAGCAAAGAAGCAAAAACAAAGGAAATGACATACTACTAAGAATTATAAGTTGTTAAAACAAGGGGACATATATAAGGAGAAAGAGACGGGGAAAGTGGTTAATGAAACTAGTAAAGAGTAATTCTTAGGTGTTTAATTATGTTAACACTTTATAATGAATAATAATATAAAAAGTTGGCATTTAATAATTAACTAATATAATTGGTTCACATGAATATGATGATGAGTTGTGATTGGTATGAAGAAGATCTTAATTTATGAAAATAATAATAAATAATGTTGGGGGGGATTGGCCCCAATAATGCAAGTTTCTTAGCTGCTGCAGTACGTACAATTTTACGAAATTGGGGGTATTTGACCAAACAGGTAGAGCATGCACATGGAGTGGTTGATCTAAGAAAGAGCTAGCTATAGACATTAGAGTGTACCAATTTGCCAAATTGTGCTGACGGTGATCTACCATCTCATATTCTTATCTCATGTAATAATGCCTTTCTTGTTTTTCTCTTGCTAATGGTTAATGATAATTGACTTAGAGGACTGATAAAAGCTGACACGGACACTGCACGAAATAAGGGGGTTTAGATCAAGAACTTTTTAACTCTTTTAATGAATTGGATAGACATGAACCCCGCACGAAATTAAGTGATTAGATTTTTAACCCGAAATCGAGATGAGTAAATCCATTTATATAAATGGGTTGAGCGTGAACCGGAACCCGACAAACATAACCTATATATTAAAATAATCAAAGTAAAATATTTTGAAATTTACTACAGCATAATGTGTCTTCCCGTCTTACTAGCTAACATGGAGGTATGTACAATGTTTTTATTTTTCCGCCTAACTTGCCAATTTGGCGGTACAATTTGTTTTTACTTGTCCGCCTTTTAATTTGCTTCAGTTTTAAAAAGTTAAATTGTGTGATAATTTTTTCCCCAAAGTTTAATTTATAAGATATATCAATTTTAGTTTATACTTCGGGATTTGGTCAAGTGATTTCCACACATTTAATAAATGGGTTAGGTTTGGGCCAAGGATTTTTCAACCCATTTACCGCCAACTCGAACACTAATCCGACATGACATAGTTCGTTTAACAATCAATTTGACTGCCACGTAATCTTCCTTTTCCCAAAACATTTACACTTGCTCTGAGGTTTGACATAATTCCACTTTGATGTCGTGTGATTTCAGTAATTTCATTTTGGTGTCCCAAGGTTTATTGATTTCTTCATTTTGGCGCCATACATGTTATTTCGTAATTCCATTATTCCATTGTAGTGCCTAAGATATATTTTTTACTCACTTTGATGCCTTTGGTTTTGTAATTCCGTTATCGTTCCCTTTGTTTATGATGTTGCTTATTATCAAAATTTATATTTTAAGAAAACTACACATGAGTTATATTGGTAAAGTGAGAAAATTCCATTACAATTTTAATAAACTTATTATATTCAACATTTTCCTCAAATATATATTGAGTAAGCTTATTATTTTTCTGCAACTTTTTTCTTCACATAATAAGTAAGTTCATTATTTTTACCCCTATTTATATGGTACTCCGTATGTTATTTTTCATATATCAAGAAATTTAGACATGTGAATATTTGTATAGCGCAGTTACGTAGGGCGCCGAAATGGGATTTCTAAACGATAGGGCATCAGAGTTCAAAAAAAGGCTTCGGGCACCAAAATGAAATTATGTCAAACCTCAACTCTTCGAGGTGCCAAAAGTGATTTTTTTTTTTTCTTTAATTGTATATAGTGACAAGATTACAAGTGAGGCGAACAAAAAAACCAACATGAGTGATTTACGAGTAACTACATTTTTTTTTTAAAACAATACAAATCTTACTTTATAATACACTCATATAAGTTCACTGACAGTAACTTAATCTACCTTGTGACCTTGTCATATAAATGAAAAACTCCTAGTTTGGTTTGAAACAACCATGATAGCTAATTAGCTACACATGTAATAGAGATACTCAGTGTACTACCAGTTTACCACGAAGTGTTACTGTACAGTAACACTTCGTGGTAGACTGGTAGTACACTGAGTATCTCTATTACATTAAATTATATAATATGCCTATTAGTAACCATCTTTTTTCGCGACCAATCTTTGAATTCCCAGAAAAAACAAAAACATTAAATCTGTAAAAAAGTGTTGTGGTCTTGCCCTCCTCGATTTCCATGAACTGAATTTCGATGGTGCTAAAAAAAGTTTGTTTTCTACATACAACCCTAGGCTTTGTTATCCATGATAATAGGGGAGTTGTAGCTACCTAGGTTTCCACAACAAGGGTGTTACACTCGGAGGATCCCATAGTCTTTGCTAAAAGATTGTCTCATTGCAATTTGGTCAAACTTTGAAATTTGACCATAAATTCTCATTTGTCTATAAAAATAATATAGGCATGCATGTGGGGTTTTGTTTCAATATATATACCTATATATTTTTAGAATATCAACATACTTTTTATAATTTTTACACGTGAAGTGTTTGAGATATTTATGGTTTAAGTCGCATCTTATAGACTGTGAAAAAGTAAAATGTGAAAATATTTTAGAAACAGGTAGAATATCAACTTTCGAAGCTTGCTCCATCAACCATTGCTACCGTAAAGCTGAATAAAGCGCGGCAAATTTCATACAAAATGAAGCTAAACAGCTGCTCTGTACATCTTACAATTTTTTTTAAGTGGTCCACATATTTTATTTCCTCTTCATAAGCATCACACATGAGGCCATGAGTAACTAAATTCTCCATATTTTCATGACAAGAACTAATACTCCATTAATGCTATTCACCTTTATTTCCAAAAATAAATATGGATCCGTAAAAAAATGTAAAATAAAGATTTTCACTCAAAAAAAGTTATAGAAGTAGTTGTGATGGATACACATTAACCCTAATCTCAGTGTTAAGGTGAATAATTACAAGAGCAATAACAAATTATAATTAGGGGAAGAAATTCAAACCGGACACCTATTGTGTACAGACCCTCGATCTTAATCATTACGGCATGTACATTCGGGCTCTTGGAATCAGGAGGGGAACTAAGGGGGGGCTGGCGGGGGCCATGGCCCCCCTATGATTTAGGATAAATATAAAATTTGCAGTTATAGACCACATGTTATAAGTAGCGTAGCTGGTTTGAATGTGATGGGAATTATCCAATGCTCTTGGGTTCGAAGCCTGCTAGCAGCCTTTTTTTTCATTTTTTTTTTCTTTTTCACTTGTACTTTTTATATTTGAGGGGTTATAATAGTGCTATTACCTTACTTATACAACCGTATTACAGCTTTTTTAGAAAATATACGTACATCTTAGTTAAATTTATTGGGTAGAAGTTCATATATTCAATACCTCGTATCTAAAATTCACAAATATGTTATACTTAAATGTACAATGTGTTTAATGTATTTAGAACAATTTTTGTGTTTCTCTATATTGTGGGACTCTATGATATTTTATAAATCTGTTAATTTCTATCTCTATTCTCTTATCAGTAAAAATATCAATATCCTTAATTTATTTTCTACTGCTTTGAATAAAATTAAAGAAAATCGAAGGAATATTACTTCAACCTTTGAAATATTATGTGCAATAAATTTTTTCATTCGTATTATTTTTTAGACAAAGATAATATATTCGATCGTACGTTAACCTTTGGCCCCCCCAAACTTCAATTTCTGGTTCCGCCACTGCTTGGAATGGCTCTCCAAGTAACTCTAACTCTAATAATAATTATCTTCTGGCCAACATTGAGGTTCTTGATGAGTTCTTGAGGGGCTCTTGAGTAACTTTTCATGTAGAGCTACTTCACGGTAACTGATCTTGCCCAAGACACCTCCAAAATTTGATTCTTGTTAAAAAGTGGGGAGTAACTTTAAAAAGTGTTAAATTTGGTTAAAATGACAATTAATTATGGACCACCAATTGGTAAAAGAGAGATTGAAGAGCTCACTTGAGGAACCAACCACTGTTTGATGTTTTTAAGAATGAATTATTGATAGTGTCTTGTACAGAGATAGTGGTAGAGACTAGAGAGAGAGTACCAGAGTGGAGAGCCCTCCAAGATTCAGTGGCGGAACCAGAAATTATACATAGGGGTACAAATTTTAACATATAATTTTTATAACATTGAAAAACAAAAATAAAATAAGAAAACTAAGTATAAAATTGAAGGGAACTAAGAATTGAACCTTGTACCTCATTACACCTCCAATTTTAAAGGAAAACAACCACTTGAGCTATACTAGTCAATGTAGAAACTATGACTAATAAGAACAATAATTAGAACAAGCTTATCTGTAACAATGTCGTGGCGTGACACCAATCACTGCCCTAAAGTCGAATTTGCCCCGCTAAGTACACGCGGACTCGTAGCAACCGACCCCCAGGGATACACGACTCCAATCCTTCGGTGTACGACGAAGAGCTAGATTGAGAACACCCTTAAGCAATGCCCAGAACAATGGAGGTTTTGTGTTTTTATTTCGGAGAAGAGGAGAAGAACTAAACTTTCTGTGTGTTTTATGTGGAAAGAGATGATGAATTTATAGAGAGTTTTTGGGAAACTGTAACAGCCATAAACGGCTAGTGGAGCAGTTACCGGAGTAATGGGGAACTCCAACAGTCATAAAACGGCTAGTGGGGTTAATGGAGCAGTTTCCAGAGTTAGTGGGTTGATTAAGTCTCCTGACTTAATCAAACTGTCCTTGACCAAAAAGAATAACCCGGTCCACAAAACCCACCCCACGCCCGCGAACCGCATTCGCCAAGGCCCAAGGCCCAAGGCCCAAGGCCCACGGCCCTCGCCCGAGCCCGGCCCGGCGCGCGCGCGCGCGTGTGTGTGTTGTGACCACCCATGCCACTCTCAAGCACTCTTAAACAAATGATTAAAGGGTAGTGCAATATATAAAGAAGGTAGTATGTGGGTTTTTTATCAATGTGGGACAATTGGGTTTTCATTCTTTTGAAGCATTCCTTTTTTGGAGGAACAAACTCCAACATTCCCCCACATGATTCAAAAGAAGGACGGCTTTGGTAATGAAAGATGTTCTGGGCAAGGGATACTTAGTTTTGCAAGTATCAATGTCTTGTGGACTTGAATTGATACCTAGTGCATACTAGTATGTCATACAGCCATATAAGGTGGATTTATCCTTGAACCCTGCATGGGGATTGTAGTAACACAACAGCGCACCAAACTTTTCTCAAAACAAGTAGTGTTCTCGCGAACTTTAATAGTCAGTGCCCCACAAGTTCCTGGTATTTCATGAACGCTCTAGAGGTCCTAAGCCAAGGGACCTCATAGGGGGTTGGGCGTAGCCCCCACATTCACATAGGTAAGTTCATCAGGTTTATACTGTCATAAACCACCTCAATAGGCTATGAACTTATTAAGAGCTTTGGCTCATCCTTACTCATTTGACAGTAAGACAAAATACTACATCACTTTATTAATAGGAATGGCAGTAGTATACAAAACGCGAGTTCTTTTGTGACTTAGTTTGACCCATTGAACTTAGATTTCTCCAAGATGGGTATCCATCACAATTCACTCCTCAATAGGCTTTAAACCCATTCCTTGTGCTGACTCATGCACCATTTTCTTACAAAGGCCTTTGGTGAGAGGATCTGCAATATTCCTCTCCGACTTTACATACTCAAGTGATATCACATTATTTCTGATCAGATCTCTAACAATTGCATGCCTCACGCGAATGTGCCTCCTTTTTCCATTATAGGATTGATTGTTCGCTACCCCAATTGCAGCTTGTGAGTCACAATGCATGGACACTGATGGAGTTGGCTTCCCCCACAATGGTATGTCAGCTAGCAGGCTCCTTAGCCACTCGGCTTCTTGACCTGCCAATTCTAAAGCAATAAACTCAGATTCCATTGTAGATTTAGCAATACAAGTTTGTTTAGATGATTTCCATGAAATAGCACCACTAGCAAGAGTGAAAACATAGCCACTAGTAGAATGAATCTCATCATTATCTGACACCCAATTAGCATCGCAATATCCTTCTAAAACACATGGTGTCCTATGATAGTGCAAACCCCAATTGATAGTGCCTTTCAAGTACCTCAATAGTCTTATTAAAGCATTCCAATGATCACGATTAGGACTATGAGTATACCTACTCAATCTACTAACAACATATGCAATATCTGGTCTAGTATAATTCATTAAAAACATCACACTTCCAATGATCTTGGCATATTGTTCCTGAGACACACTATCACCTTTATTTTTCTTCAAAGTAATATTAGAATCATATGGGGTTTTCGCAGGTGTACAATCAAATTGATTAAATTTCTTTAAAATTTTCTCAACATAATGAGATTGGTTTAAAGACAGCCCATATGAAGTTCTAATAATTTTTATGCCAAGAATAACATCCGCCTCTCCCAAATCCTTCATTTCAAAACAAGAATTTAAGAAGGCCTTAGTTGCATTAACAACATCTATATTGGTTCCAAAAATTAACATATCATCCACATATAGACATATGATCACACAACCAAACTTGTCAAGTTTAGAATACACACAAGCATCAGAATCATTAACACAAAAACCATCAGAAATAATAGTTTGATGAAACTTGTCATACCATTGCTTAGGTGCTTGTTTTAGACCGTATAACGATCTAATGAGTTTACATACCTTGTTTTCCTGTCCAGGAGCAATACATCCCTCTGGTTGCTTCATGTAAATCTCCTCTTTCAAATCACCATTCAAAAAAGCAGTTTTCACATCCATTTGATGCACAATAAGATCATGAATAGATGCAAGTGCAATTAAAGCTCTAATGGTAGCAACCTTTGTCACAGGAGAATAGGTATCAAAGAAATCTAGACCTTTCTTTTGATGATGACCACCAACTACTAATCTAGCTTTAAACTTGATCAAATTTCCATTAGTATCCTCTTTCTTTGTAAAAATCCACTTACTTCCTAAAGCTTTACAACCCCTAGGAAGTTCAGTCAAAACCCAAGTATTGTTACTCATGATAGACTCTATCTCACTATTTATGGCCTCTAACCAGAAACTAGAGTCAACAGACCTCATAGCCTCCCCATAGGTCCTAGGATTTTCTTCTAAAATAAATGCATCTATCTCATGCTCATTCAGAAACTCATTTTCAATAAGAAATGCAGTTATGAAATCAGGACCAAAACTAGACTCAGTTCTAGCTCTCTTACTCCTTCTGGGTTCTACATTAGATGATGCAATGTCATGATGCACAACAGAAGAAGATGGAGATGGAACAGGTAAACTTGCTTGCACATTCAATTTCATAGGAAAAATATGCTCAAAAAATTCAACATCCCTTGACTCACGAATTGGACCAAAACCAGATGCATCCTTAAGAATGAGTCTATATGCAGCACTGTTAGAAGCATAACCAATAAAAATCCCATCAACAGTCTTAGGCCCAATCTTACTCCTTTGGAAATCAGGAAGTCCTATTTTTCCTAGACACCCCCACACTTTAAGGTAACTCAGGTTTGGTTTAAAACCTCTCCATAGCTCAAAAGGGGTTTTATCTAGTTTTTTATGGGGAACACGATTAAGCACATAGCAAGCAGAAAGAATGGCCTCACCCCACATGTTAGTAGGCATACCCGAACTAATAAGCATAGCATTCATCATATCCTTAAGGGTTCTATTTTTCCGCTCAGCTATTCCATTTTGTTCGGGGGTATAAGGAGCTGTAGTCTCATGAATAATACCATTAGTTTCACAAAATTTCTTAAGGGGATTGCTATCATACTCTCCACCTCTATCTGATCTCAGCCTTTTAATCTTAAGGTTTAATTGGTTTTCAACTTCAGCCTTATAGATAAGAAACTTTTCTTCAGCCTCATCTTTAGTACTCAACAAATAAACCTTAGTAAATCGGGAAAAATCATCAACAAAAGTAATATAGTAATGCTTACCTCCTCTACTCATTGAATTCTTAAAGTCACCTAAGTCACTATGAACTAACTCAAGTAAAGAAGAAGTACGAGATACACTTTTGTTAAACGCTTTCTTAGGGTGTTTAGCCTCCACACATACTTCACACTTATCGAAAGAAGTATTGCTAAAGTCAGGAATTAAACTAAGTTGTTTAAGTCGTTTAACAGATGCAACATTCACATGACCTAGTCTAGAATGCCATAAAGAAACAGACTCAGCAATATAAACAGAAGCAGTAGGAGTTTTATTATCAGAAACAACATCAAGCACAAACAAACCCCCATTACAAAATCCCTTTCCCACAAAATCCCCATTTCTGGTGAGTACAAGTTTATCAGATTCAAAAGTTAATTTGATGCCAGCTTTGTTCAATAATGCACCAGAAATGAGGTTTCTGCGAATATCAGGTACATGTAAGACATTTTGCAAAGCAATGGTTTTTCCGGAAGTTAATTTCAGAAAAACCTTTCCTTTGCCAAGAACACTCACAGTGCTTGAGTTGCCCATGAAGACACATTCTCCTTCAGAAACTTTTTCGTACTCCTTGAACATCTCCTTGCTAGAACAAATATGACGAGTTGCACCGGTATCAAGCACCCATTCTGTTACGTTGCTCACCAAGTTTACTTCCGACACCACAGCAGCAATGATTTCATCCTCAACAAGATTGGCTTGAGCTTTATTCTCCTTTGCTTTGTTGTTTGGTCCATGCCTTTGTCTGCAATCTTTTGCAATATGCCCGAACTTACCACAAGTGAAGCAGTTTCCCTTGAATTGCCTATTTCCCTTGAAGTTGTTGTTGGCTTGTCTGGTCCCATGAAGTTGATTAGAACCTTTGCCTTTCGAACCTTTATTATAACCTGCATTTTTAGATTCAACAAGGTTAGCAGTAGAAGAGGAATGATCCTGAGATTTCCCTTTGGTTTGGATGCGATTCTACTCTTCTATCTTGATCCCAGAAACCAACTCTTGGAGGGTGAAATCCTTCTGTTTATGCTTCATGGAGTGAACATAATTCTGCCAGGAAGGAGGTAGTTTTTCAAGAAGACAATTGGCTTGAAACTGATCACAAAACTTCATTCCTTCAGCAATAATATCAGCACATAGATTCTCATACTCATGTACTTGATCTAAAACAGGCTTATCATCAGTCATACGAAAATTTAACCAACGAGAACAAGCATACTTCTTAGTCCCAAAATCATCAGTACCATACTTAGATTTCAAAGCATCCCAAATATCCTTTGCATTCTTTGACTTACTATGAATCATGTAAAGGGAAGTAGTCATATAATGCAACAACATACCACGACAGGTCTTATTATCCTTATCGAAATCCCTAATAGAATCAACAGGGGCTACATCAATAAGGAGAGTATAATCTACCCCAATTTGTCCCAAGAAAAATTCCATTTTATCAGACCACATCCTATAGTTTTTCCCATCAAAATGTTGCATTTTCGACATATCAGGAATGAAAGCATGGGAAAGCATGGATGAGGAAAGGGGTACAGCAGTAGGAATATTACCAGCCATAATTCACGAAAGGAAAATAAAAATTCGACTTTAGATTGTAGGAACTATGACTAATAAGAACAATAATTAGAACAAGCTTATCTGTAACAATGTCGTGGCGTGACACCAATCACTGCCCTAAAGTCGAATTTGCCCCGCTAAGTACACGCGGACTCGTAGCAACCGACCCCCAGGGATACACGACTCCAATCCTTCGGTGTACGACGAAGAGCTAGATTGAGAACACCCTTAAGCAATGCCCAGAACAATGGAGGTTTTGTGTTTTTATTTCGGAGAAGAGGAGAAGAACTAAACTTTCTGTGTGTTTTCTGTGGAAAGAGATGATGAATTTATAGAGAGTTTTTGGGAAACTGTAACAGCCATAAACGGCTAGTGGAGCAGTTACCGGAGTAATGGGGAACTCCAACAGTCATAAAACGGCTAGTGGGGTTAATGGAGCAGTTTCCAGAGTTAGTGGGTTGATTAAGTCTCCTGACTTAATCAAACTGTCCTTGACCAAAAAGAATAACCCGGTCCACAAAACCCAAGTACCAAGGCCCAAGGCCCAAGGCCCAAGGCCCACGGCCCTCGCCCGAGCCCGGCCCGGCGCGCGCGCGCGTGTGTGTGTTGTGACCACCCATGCCACTCTCAAGCACTCTTAAACAAATGATTAAAGGGTAGTGCAATATATAAAGAAGGTAGTATGTGGGTTTTTTATCAATGTGGGACAATTGGGTTTTCATTCTTTTGAAGCATTCCTTTTTTGGAGGAACAAACTCCAACAGTCAAGTGCTTATATAGTGCATATTTTATACTTGAACATATCATAAGGGGGAGGCATGGCCCCCGCCAGCCTCCTCTAATTCCGCCCCTGCCAAGAGTTCTTTTGAAAAGTCAATTAATGTACATGATCTTAATACTCATTGGTAGTCCACTAGTCCATATGTAAAAGTGGATACTCCAAAGTAGAATGGTCAATTAAATCCAACTCCGAGCCACTATTTTCAATCGTGGAACAACCAAGTTGACCATTACGCATCAACTTCGGCGCAATATATGCATGCAATATAAATTTCACGCTAAGTATACTATATGCATCACTTTAATACCGTAACAGTGTAACTCTGTACGTAGATTGTAGTGGGCTACGTGCTGGTATTTCTCCCATCCGCATTTTCACACACGTATTATATATTACTGACTAGTGGCACTATTTATATGGAGATATGGAGTACTCCATTAAGTATAAATCCGTTGAGTTAGAAAATTAACGAGTCAGGTCGATTCAGATTAATTAAACACAAGTTTATATCGGATTGAGATCATGTCAGACCAGATTGAAATGAATATAGACCTGTTAAGTTCCTATACATAATATTTCATATAATTAACTATCTCAAATTCTAACTTAACTATTAAAGTATGTCTTTTGTTCATGTGATTTGTATGTACATAGCTAAACTTAGCTAATTACTTTGTTCTTCCCTTCTTCTCCCCTCGAGTGATTTTCTTTCATGGTGTAGAATTTGGAATATCAAGACAAAATTTATTTCAATTTCGCAGTTACACAAGGGTGATGATAAAGGTCGCAAGTTGCGACAACATTTAGTTGTCGCAATCTTACATGTCGCAGTTTAATTGGTACATATAAGCGCCACGTATGCTATGCGTCATCATAAATATTTTACTATCAATGCAATATTTTTACTATAAAAATATATAAATTAGGTAATCGATGTAAAGAAGGAAACAAATCAGAATATTAAGATTTTCCTACCTTTTTTTGAAACATATATAATAGATTATATAAGTTAAATATTTTAGTTTCCAATTTAAATCATGACACATAAGCATGCCATGTCATCATTGTGACACGGCTTAAAGGTCGCATGTTGCGACCTTTATCATTTTCGGTTACACAAATATTACTAGCTTTAAAATGTTGAGTCGACCCTTTTCTTTTGTGGTTGTCGCTGATTTTTGTTTTGGTTGGTTCGGTTTTTTGTTATGTGTAGTAGGTTACAATGTTACATTTCTATTTTATTTAGTACTCCGTAATACGGAGTACAAATATATAGTTCACTTTCACTATCTAATTATCTCGAAAACCTAGCCGGACAACTTATCCATATTTTGCCCCAATGGTAAATTATAAGAAAGATAATCTTGTTAAAATTGTAAAATGTAAAAACTCATATAGAAAAGATAATGTGGTACTTAACCCGAATTACCTATATATAATATTTAATTACAAGTGTCATGTTATTTAGCAACAAGGCGGGTAAGTTCCTTTATGAACTTAACTTCTGTAAACTTATTCTACGGATTAGCTTCATTGAACTTCGATATCACTTATTGACCTAGAACTTAACTCTTTTTTTTTCCAATTACCCAAGTTTTGTCCTTGAATTTAACTTAAAGTACTCCCTATGTTTTATTTATGTAATTTTTAGTTGTTTAAATTAACTAACAAGCCGTTTGTACTCTTCTCACAACTCTTTTTTTTGTTACGCATAGCACACTCGGTTAATCGGAGCTTAACTTCGACTACATCAGGATCCGATCCGTGTCGCATACCTCGCTTATGGTGGGTGAGTCTCCCAACAAGAGTTTAAAAACGATCCACAATAGTTTATGTGGTTAATATACACAATTTATTGAATTGGTTTAGCCACACACCATGATGACTTGCTAAAATCATTTTCTTGTCGTACTCCTATAATTTAGGTTTTAGAGCAAACACAACATTGACCAAAGCCCAACAACTGTTCTATGTCAAAGGCTTTGTGCTAAAAAAAAGTAAACTTTCCGTACAACATAAAGCCCAGCCAATTAGATGTCTATAATAAACTTTAATTTGGTTAAACTATTTGGAACTTTCCATGTAACCCATTTGGTTGGATGGCTTATCAGATTTTAGCTTAATCAATCCGGCCCACAAATTATCCTATCTATGGACGGAGGGGTGTCAATTCGGACAAATGGATCGGGTTTGGGTCGGGATCATCGGTTCGAGTTGAAATGAATTCATTTTTCTAACAAGTTAGACCGGGTTGAGTTCAAAAATTAACGAGTCAGTCCGATTCAGATTGATTAAGCACATGTTCATATCGGATTGGGTTCATGTCAGCCCAGATTACAATCAGGTTGGGTTAGAACACATTGAGTTGTAAACAAGTTTACCGGATTGTAACATGTTTGGATCATATTGGATCGGGTTCATCGGATAACAATACGAAATGGGTTGGGTTGAACAGGTTTAGCCGGGCTACATCGGGTTTAGATTCATATCAGTTCGGGTTATTATCCTTTCGTCTCTTATCGGGTTAGTTTCAAATTTCATACAATATGGATTAATGGGTAGCGGGATGAAATGGGTAGGTGGTACTTCATTATTTCGGGTCAGGTCAATTCGGTTCCAAATTATAAAATCACATTATCAGGTTATTACTAATATCATAATTTCCAATACGTTTATAAGTTATAATAATGAGGCCTTAATTAGGGGCACGGAAAATAACTAACTTTTATAAATGTTAAGAGTTTAAGATCAGTAGCGGGATTAGACGTGTTACGGGTTGTAAACGGTTCGAATTAAACGGTTTAGGGTTGAAAATTGTTCGGATTAAACTGGTTACGGTTGAAACAGTTCGGGTTGTACAAGGTTAGGATTAAACGGATTTTCCTCAGGTTGAAACGATTTAGATTAAAATGGGTTGGGACATTAACGAGTTTCATACCTGTTAGATTCAGTTTGAAACGAATCAGGTTGTTGTGGAACGGTTTGTTATCGGGATTTCAGATCTTAATCGGGTTAGTAGTTTTGGGTCGATTCGGGTTCGGGTTAAATATAATAGGATCAAATCGGGTTTGGGGTTCCCCTACCCCTTCGGATTGTATGGTTCGAGTTCGAAACGATCGGGCCAACCCAACAAGTTTAACTGTTCGGGTTGAAAATTAATTGTTGCCGCCCATAATGCTAATGATAATAGTACTCTCTCAGTCCCTATTTAAAGAGTCCGGATCCTCTAGAGTTTTAATAAAACTCTACAAAGTAGAGTTGTATCTAAACCATACATTTTAAAATCAATGGCTCATATTGATGAGAAAAAATAGAGGGAATTTTGGAAAGATAATATATCAACCATTGATTTTTCATTTAATGATTGATATGCTCAAACTCTACCTTATAGAGTTATTTTAGAACTCTAGAGGATCCAAAACCCTATTTAAATGTCTCATTTGCAAAATTCTCGTCCCTATTTAATTAAAGTCTTGTTTCACAATCTTCTTACTTTAATTAATTTAAATAAACCGAGATGTTTGTTAGCTAGCTCAACCCATTTCACAAAAACTTAAGCAAACACAAGGTTAATATTGATAGGCCCAACTCATAATGTAATTTTATTTTATTTTTTTTGGCTACAAGGGTAATATAAATAATAAATGGGGGGAGAAGAAATTCGAACTTAACCTGACGACACATATCCTCAATCATAACCACTAGGCCAATAAATTATTAGTAAACTCGTAAAATGAAAGTTAGCTCATCTTCAAAATGTTTTTCATTGTTAGATGTTTACTTTTATAAGTCCCTGTAACGGTAAGAGAAAACAATTATATTCATTAACTTCCCATATTACTTCACCATTTCGTTAAACTTTAGGCTATCTTTAGTTCACTTTATTTCTACTCATTTCAACAACAACAAAAAAATCATTTAAGAATTATGCCAAAGGCTTCTCCTTCCCCAGCACCGCCTGCTGTTCCTCCTCTTTTTGTCTATGTCGATTTCCCCTCAGCTCCCTCCATCGGCCTCCTCTTTCCAACTTGAATTTGGTTCAACTATTGAATTTGATTGTTGGGTTTTTACTTTCTAATTGGATTTGGTTTAACTCTAGCAGTGAAACAACATCAATATTGAGAAGGGATAAGAAGAAGCAATGACATCAAGGATTTTCTTAACGAAGTGGGGATCAAAATTCCGGTTGGTGGTAGTTGGCGAGGTAAGGGGTTTTGGGATAATGATAACGAAGAACAGTGGCAACGACGAGGAATTCTCGTTTTTTTCTGAATTTATGGGTTATTTTTTGTTATTTTGGTTGGGTTTTTTTTGTTTTTTTTCTTTTATAATTGTGAGGTCTTTCCAAATATATAAGTCTAAACCTAATGTGGGACAGATGGAAATGTAAAACCTAATTTAGAACATGAGTATAACAATTTACTCATAAACATCAATATGATCATTCAAAGACCAAAAAAACAGAGTGGGTCTGCGAAATAAACAATCAACTAGTATAGTACCTGTGTACATATTTGAACTTTAAGTGCAAAGGTAAATTAATTTTGAAAAGAAACGTAGAAAAATACGTAGATTGTTTTATTCCTTTTCTTTTATTCCTTTTCATGCATCACCCATAATTTCATGTTAGGTATAAAACTCAGTCATCATCATATACTATGAGAAATGTTAATTTTCTACCTGAACCGTTGAACCCGTTGGGTTGGTCCAATCGTTTATAAATTCGAACCATTAATAACCCGCGAGCTGGAACCCAAAACCGAACCCGATTATATTCAACCTAAACCGACCGGAAAATATTAACCCAATTAAGATACTAAACCTGGTAACAAACCGTTCCGCAGCAACCGACTCATTTTAACCCAAGCCGAATGGATCAAAAATTCAATTGTTAATGACTCAATCTGTTTCAATCAAACCGTTTGAACCCGAGGAAAACCCGTTTACAACCCAAATTGTTTTAACTCGTAACTCGCTTAATCCGAATAGTTTAAAACTCATAACCCGTTTAATTCGAATCCTTTATAACCCATAACCCGTTTAACCTTGCTACCGATCTTAATTCTTAACACTTTTAGAAGTTAGTTATTTCCTTTGCCCCCCCTAATTAAGACCTAAATATTATGATTTATAAATGTATTGAAAATTGTGATTTTATAATTTGGAACCGAAGTACAATCCTCCACCCATTTCATGTCGCTATTGATTTACCCACATTGTATGAATAAACCAATAAAAACCTTAACCGATATAAACTTAAACCTGACGTAACCCAGTTTTACCTGTTCAACCCGACCCATAAAAACCTTAACCGATATTTAAACTTTTTTCTGTGCAATTGCATGTGGTCAAAATAATAAATAGATAAATAAATAATTGATTGTACTTTGTGGAGTATATATAAAAGAGAGAAATTATGTTTGCTAAAACTCAAAACCAAAACCAAACCCACCACATCACCAGAGGAAATAAATTTATCTCTATAAATTAATGTCCTTCACTCGTCGAATCACTACTTATATATTTCCGTCTAAACAGGGTGAAGACATACAAATGTTCATTGAACCCGCTTCACATATTTTATTATTTTAATTGTGATTTAAAATATTTAATGGAGAAATTGAGGATTATTTTTTGCTAAAATATTTTCAGGCAATGAAAAATAAGATTTCTAATTTATTTTTGAATTAAAAAAATTGAGTGCCTCTCTTTTAGTATAGTACGGAGTATATATTTAAATTAAGAAATTTATTGACATGGGTAAATAAGTAATTCGTATTATAATCGATTATTACCACAAGTAATTGGAAGATTTTAGGTAAAATATATACAAAGTATATTAATTATTTTATCAAAAATAATTTTAGGTAAATTATTTTATATTAGTTAACAATTTTATAAAAGAGGTAAATCGGAGCAGCATTGTCAGATATTCATATCTTAAATTATCAATTAGTAAAAATTATTTAAAAAAATGGTAGTATTATATAAGTATTTAGACAAATCCAACAAAATACAACGGAGTAGTACTTGACTATGTTCATCATAAATTATTAATAATCACCAAAAACAGAAAAAGTAGAGGTATAGTGTAAAATTCAAATAGTTGCATCTAAAATATTCAGGAATTACGTAGATAAATTAGATTAGATTACATAAATTTTGCTCATGTTTAAAGAAGTTACATAATTTTTTTAAAGCAGTAAAATATAACTATCAATGGCGGTGATAATTATCTATTTTAGTTGCTAAATATACTACGTACAAAATAGTATAATCAATAATGGTTATCTCATTTAGCTGCTAAATATACTACGTATAAATAGTACGATCAATAACTTTTTATAATTATCGCATTTAGCTGTTAAAATATTATATAGTACTAATGTAATTTCTTTATAAACTCTTATTCGTATTTAAATGATTTTCTAATTTATTTTTGTTCGAATTATGCAAGTACGAAATACAAATAGTAGACTACTCTTGAATTTTTATAAAAATATACAACGTACTCCGTATAATGGATTAATTTTTTATAAAAAAGATAATCTTATATTGGTTTTTTTTATAACAAATATAGAAAATATATATAATTTAAAACTATATTCCCTATGTATAAAATGAAATCTTTTTTTATTTTCAAGAAAAGAGAATCAAATATGTTTTTGAGGTAAATGTTAACAAAATAATTATAGAATCAAGTATTTTATTTTAATTTATTATATATCTATAAGAGAGGTCATTCAATGAGTTGCATTTGTCATCACCACATTAATTTTCTCTCTTTTAATATAATATATATAGATTTTTTAATTTTATTTTTGGTAAATAAGAGATATAATATTACATAGTATATAACATTTAATTATGGTGCAAATAGTTAACGTAAAGATCATTCGGGAGCGGAAGTAGGAATATGAAGTATGTCTGATTTAATTAAAAGTATATATTGATTTAACAAAAATGTAAATTGGGTTAGATAATATGTTGGTCCTTGTAAATAAATAAACATACTTCATTTGTTTCAAAATAATTGATACAGTCGCATGTCCTAGCAAATAGAGTACTCCGTATGTTTGTTATTTCGTAATAATTATTCATTTTTTTATTTAATCGAGTAACATATAAAGTAATCTGAATTTTAGTTTTAGGAAAAATAGCAGAGATAGAATAATTTTATGTTTGGTAAATAAGAGATAGAATATTTAACATAGTATATGAATGTTTAAGAATAACAATATATTGGTAATTTAATCTTATTCTATATTTGAAACAATCAGATCTTAATATTCTATTGTAGATTATGTTTAAATATTATCTGAATATTCTATATTAGATTGTTAACTATATTCTAACGTATCTAATAATGTAAATATATAAAAAAAGTTAGTTTTTGTACACATAGACACTTGTCAGCTCCAGACTGAGCGCCCTGTGTTTTAGTAGAGTATATAGATTATGTTATCATTTCATTTCATACAGAACCCTAATCGATACTTCATCCGTTTTCAAAAAAAATGGAAACACTTTGAGTTCTACCACTATTCATACACGTACCAACTTTGACTATATATTTTTACTAACTAGGGATTTATCGTTCTTTTCTTAATCAAATTATTACTCGTTGTTGGACCGTGCGCTAGCGTGCACGATCCCCCAAGGAAATATAAAATTTATTTTGTTGAATTTTTTCGTAAAAGGACATTTACAAATTAATGGCGAACGCTAGGAAAACAAAGCTAAAGCTCGATTTACTCGTAATTGATATATGCGATTATAAATACGTTTACAAAAGGTGTCATTGATATCTTAACATTCCACATGCAACATTAAGCTCTCCCGAATTGTTATTGTAACATTCCACGTGGAACATTAGGAACGTGCTTAGGTCGAAAATGAAAGGGGGCATTTCAGAGAAAAAAACAAATACAAAATGAAGGGTGAAAATAGACATTACGTACACTGTTGATAAGAATAAGACAAAAAAACACATAAAAGGAAATTGAGGATATTTAGGTAATTACATTATTGGGTGAATAGGAATAGAAGTTCAAGATTTTATAAGTGTTAGGATTTATTAATCAAATATTATCAAGTAAAATGACATTGAATTGATTTCATTATATAATCTCATAATATTAAATTTTAAGATTTTTTAGAAAAAGATAATTAGAGATAATCATGGTCAAAGTTGTATCTTGCCAAAACGTGTTAGTCAAAGTTTTGCAATTTTTTTTGAAACGGGGAAAGTACTATTTTGAAATATCTATCAAGTTGGAATCGGTTAACAATTAGTCATAAGCATTAATCGATCATCCGGAAAAAAAAATCAGAACAAGTATGCGTTATCACTTCATTTGATACAAAACTAGTTTTTGGGCCCGGGCGCCCCGAATTACTACCTTAATAACCTTCACATTTACTTATATAATTTTTTTTTACAATGATTACATGAAACATGTAATAGCTTAGTGGTAAAAGTTTTATTGTTTGAACTCATGGTCAAGGGTTCAAACCTTACGCAAGCCATGTTTGACATTTTTTTATATGTATATGAAGATTACATAGATCGAACGACCCATAAGCAGATCGCCACGTGTCACGTATACTTTCTTATAGACGCCTTTTAATATATAGTATAGATAACCGTACCTATCAATCCTTAGTTAACAACTAATAAGCAACACTTTCCGAATTCGAATCAGTTAACAACTAATAAGCAACATCGACCAGATTGCGAGCGGGACTCATTTTTCTCTCTTCTCTCTCATCTTTTAGGGTTTTAGTTTTTTTGGTCGTTTAGGCCGGAATCAGTCTAATTTCTTCGGAAATTAGACTACAAAAGGTCTTGCGCGCACAAAGTGTATAATAAATCTACTGTACACCAAGATAACTTTTATGTAGTTTTTTGTACCTTTTATATTATAAAAATAAAAATTGATAGATAAACATTTTAAAGGATTAAATGATTCATTTGTACATTATTAGTGATTTTGAAGAAATAATTTTTATTCAAATGAAAAAAATCATCATTAAAAAATAGATAACTTTTACATATATAAATGTACATGTTTGGGCTCCCAATTGATATTCAATTGGGCCACTAAGTCCAAAGCCCAATGGCTCTAAACAACAGCATCAAACCTTACCACTATGGCTATTCAGCCATCCATTAAGGCCCAAGGCCCAATAGCAATAAATGACCTATGGGCATTTATTATGCAAACACTATAAATAGGCCACCAAGGCTCACATCTCAAGGTACGTCCAATTTATCGCCTTAAGACTACTCTTCTAGAGAACTTCTCTCTAGAATCCGAGCATCGTTCTTACTTAGGCATCGGAGGGGCTTTCCTCGGAAACACCCCCGAGGCTAGTGACTTTGCTCTTGTGCAGGTGAATTCGGACTCGACTCATTCAAGAAAGCAAGATCTTCAACACATACGAAAGGGCCTTCATTCGAAGCCCATTGTTTCCATCTTTACAACACCGGAACAATTTGGCGCCGTCTGTGGGGAAGAACACTTCAAAGCCTTTGAAAGACATTAACCACCTCTTTCTGCAAAATGGTTAATGATGTTATCAAAAACAATGATGACGATATGATAGTGCGGTCAGATTCGGAATCTGACGAAGAGGAGCACCCTCAATCGGTGGCGAGGTCACAGCCAAGCAGAGCTACGACCGCCACAAACGCAGGACCTCCGATTCCAACTAGGGAAGAGCTCACTGCGGCCATGACCATCATGCAAAACTTCCTCTTCAATGAGAAGCAGCAAGGATTGGCAAAAGACCGCAGAGAAGAGAGGAGGACCAGGCGAAGGCTGAACGAGCCGCCCAGTGTAGAAGTGTGCAGACCCGAACGAGAGCTCCTTCCCTTGACAGGAACACACCTGACGTCGAGATGGATGGAAAGCACGTGGGACACCCAAAAAAGGGCACAACAACAACCAGATTGGTTTGCAAGACCATCGCCTACTCCAACAGCTCTCCAAAGCGAATCGACTACTCATAACTCTCGGATCCGAAGCTCGGTGCTCAGCAGGTTGAGGCCCTCGGTCTACTCAAGGTTAAGACCCTCGATCCATACGAGACTCGGGGTAGGCGAATCAAGCAGATCTGGCGAACGACCCGAGGTCAGTAGCCGAGAAAGAAGAAGAGACAGGAGGCATGATCGAACCCCTAGCCCCCATCGTACGACCGAACGTTCTAATCACAGAACCTCGGCGAACGAAGGCATCAGGGCTAGACTCGGGAAAAGAATCATGACTGCCATCCCCTTTCTCGGACGAGCTGATCATGGAAGAAATACCGAAGGTGAGACTGCCAGCACACCTGACATATAGCGGAATCACAGATCCGAGGGATCATGTCATCTCCTACGAACAGCAAATGTTCTTGAGCCCCTACTCCGAAGCATGTTGGTGTAAATATTTCCCAACCACGCTAACCGGAGTGGCGGGAGAGTGGTTTAGATCGCTGCCGAAGGGATCGATCAAAAGCTGGAAGAAGCTGAAAAAGAGATTCTGCACACAGTTCGTGAGCAACAATCGCCCCGAGCGAACCACAGCAGAACTGACCTCAATCCAACAAGAAAGAGACGAAAGTCTAAGAGAGTTCATGGCCAGATTCATGAAGGAATCAACAAACATACCAAACTTGCAGCCAGACGTGGCCATCTTCGCCTTGAAGCACGCGCTCCAGGAAGGGAAATTCCGTGACAAGCTCTCGATGAAAAACCCCTCCAAAATAGCCGACGTGCTCCAATTGGCTGATGCGTTCATCAGAACCGAAGAGTTCAACAAAGCCGCTGCAAGGTTGAAAGGATCGTCGGATCCGAGAGACACAAAAAATGCCCAGAGCAAGCCCGAGGGCGGCTCAAGGAAAGGGAAGGAGAAAGTAGGAGTTAGAGAGATGAGCCCGAAGAAAGACGGGAGAAGGGGTGAACTTCAACCCAAATACACTAACTACACTCCACTGACTCTGCCCCGAAAAGAAATCTTTAGCCTCAACAGAAATGATGAAAAGTGGAAACTACTTGGGAAGCTCAAGTCCAACCCAGCTCGGAGAAACAAGAACAAATGGTGCGAGTTTCATGATGACTTCGGTCACCACACCGAAGAATGCAACTCGCTGAAAGACAACATTGAGGACCTCGTTCGCCGAGGTTACCTGAAACAATACTTGTTAGACCGAAGGGAGGAAAAAGAAAAGGCCGCAAGTGGCAAACAACACGAGCAACCCCAGAAAAGGGTCTACGAAGCAACAGGGCACAAGAAGAATGACATCCTAGTGGTGTTCGGGGGACAGAAGTCTGGCCAGGCCAGCAAGAAACACCTAAGAGCTCTCACCCATCGAGTCAACTTCAGCGCAGTGGGAGACAACCAACCACACCCCCCGAACATGACCTTCACTGCCGATGATTGCTTCGGAGTCCAGTACAAACATGACGATCCTCTAGTCATTTCCATGGACCTCAATAACCACAACGTACACCGAGTGTTGGTCGACGGAGGAAGTGCCGTCAACATCATCTTCAGAAACTGCTTCGTGCAACTGATCCTCGAAGAGTCAGAGGAAGCATTGACGAAAGTCAGTTACCCCCTGATCGGATTCAACGGATCCGCAGCTATCCCTCGAGGAAAGATCACCCTGCCAGTCACAGTGGGCGAAGGCCAAGCAGCAAAAACCCTTCGGGACGAATTTTTGGTGATGGACTACGACTCCGTATACAACGTAATCATGGGAAGAACCATGATTCACAAGATGCAGGCAGTCCCCTCCACATACCATCAGCTGATGATATACGTCTCGGACGCAGGATTCGCCGAACGAATTAGAGGTGATCAAGAGGTTGCAAGAAGAACCTGCCACACCGCCGTCCGAAAGCCTAAATTAGGAGACGGTTCGGAGGCGGAGAAAGATGCTCCAGGAGAGGAGAGCGAGGCAAAAAGGAGAAAAGCAGGCACGAGCAGCTTATCTCCCGCAGAGGTCGATGCCCGCCCCGAAACCCTATCTCCCGAACCAGATCAGGAAATGGAGGATATCTTCCTCGAAGAAGGTTCAGACAGGAGCGTCCGAATAGGCAAGGGCCTAAGCTCGGGTCTCCGAATCGATTTGATCCAACTGCTCAGGGATCACAAAGACATTTTTGCATGGTCAGCAGCAGATATGCTAGGGATAAATCCGAAGCTGATTTGTCACAAGCTGGACGTCAACGCTGAAGCTCGGCCAATCAAACAAAAGAAGAGGAATTACTCCTCGGAGAAAAACAGAGCCATCGCCGAAGAGGTGAAAAAGTTGCAGGAAGCCGGATTCATCGAGCCATGCATGTACCCAAAATGGTTGGCCAACGTGGTGATGGTCAAGAAAGCGAACGGCTCTTGGCGAATGTGCGTGGATTTCACAGATCTGAACCGAGCCTGCCCCAAAGACTGCTATCCCCTGCCAAGGATAGATCAATTGGTTGACTCCACCAGCGGCCATGCACTGCTCAGCTTCATGGATGCCTTTTCAGGCTACCATCAAGTGTTCATGCACCCCGACGACAGGGCAAAGACAGCATTCATCACGAGCGCAGGAGTGTTCAACTACAAAATGATGCCCTTCGGCTTGAAAAATGCCGGCGCTACCTACCAGAGGCTAGTTGATCACGTCTTCGCCGACCAGAAAGGGAGGAACGTCGAGGTCTATGTGGATGACTCCATCGTAAAAAGCATTAAGGAGGAAGACCATGTCAAAGACTTGGCAGAGACCTTCGGAAATCTGAGGAAATACAGCATGAAGCTGAACCCAAAAAAATGTGTCTTCGGGGTGAAGTCAGGGAAGTTCCTCGGATTCATGGTGAGCGAAAGAGGAATCGATGCGAACCCGGACAAAGTCCAAGCAGCGTTGGATTTACCCGAGCCGAGGACCAAGAGAGACGTGCAGAGGCTAACCGGCAGGTTAGCCGCACTAACAAGGTTCATATCAAAAGCCTCGGACAAGGGAGCCCCTTTCTTCAAAGCACTAAAACCAAAGAGCCTCCCCGGGGGAGAAGCAGAACCAGTCAAGAAAAAGGGGGTCCCGAGGAAGGTGGATCCCGAACTGATATGGGAGCAGGAGCAAAAAGAGGCTTTTCAGCAACTCAGAGCCCACCTAGTTCAACTGCCGACACTAGCCAGACCAAAGGAGGGAGAAACGCTGTACCTATATGTCGCAGTCAGCCCTGGAACCGTCAGCGCAGTGCTTCTTCGGGAAGAAGAGAAGAAGCAACAGCCAATCTACTTCACCAGCCGAACACTCACAGGGGCCGAAACTCGGTACCCGCTCATCGAGAAAGTTGCATATGCAGTGGTGGTAGCTGCACGAAAACTGAGGCCATACTTCGACTCCCACCAGATCACAGTACTAACCGACCAACCACTCGAGAAAGTACTCGACAAAATAGAGAGGTCAGGAAGATTGGCTGCCTGGGCCTTCGACCTATCAGAGTTCGACATCAAATATCAGCCGAGGACCGCCATCAAAGCACAGGCGTTGGCAGATTTCTTGGCCGAGTGCTCATACCAGGAAATGCTGGATGATACGAAAAGCACTTGGGAGGTCTTCACTGACGGATCTTCCACAGTAAACGGCTCAGGAGCAGGAGTTGTACTAATCCCCCCAACGGGGAAAAGCATAGAGTATGCATTGAAGTTCGGATTCAAAGCAACTAACAACGAGGCCGAATATGAGGCCGCAATCGCAGGGATAGAGCTTTGCTTATCCCTGGAGGCCGGGCATGTTTGCCTCAAAAATGATTCCCAGCTTGTAGCCAACCAGATCCGAGGGGAGTATGAGGCCAAGTGGCCCAGCATGACAGCTTACTTAGCAAAAATTAAATCCTTAACGTCAAAGTTAAGATCCTTTGAAGTCATTCTCATCCCCCGAGGACAAAACACGCAAGCAGACGCACTGTCAAAACTCGCTAGCTCAACACTCATCGACCTAAACAGGTCGATCCACGTGGAAGTTCACCAAGAGAGAAGCATTGATTTGCTACTCCCCACAGTATGCAGTTTACGTACCGAACCTAGCTGGATGGACGCAGTAATTGCATACAAAGAAAGGGGAGAACTTCCCGAAGATAAGCTACAGGCGAGAAAGCTGAAAAGATTCAACAAGTGGTTCATCATCAACGCCGAAGGAGAGCTCATGAGGAAATCATTCTCCGCTCCGCTGCTAAAATGTGTGGGTCCAACAGACGCTGACTATATCCTAAGAGAAATCCACCTCGGGATATGCGGAAACCACATCGGAGGCAGGACATTGGCACACAAAGCCCTTCGGGCCGGATACTGGTGGCCCACTATGGTTTCCGAGGCAAAGCAGATGGCAAGGAAATGCGAGAAATGCCAAAAGTTCGCACCAGCTATCCATCAACCAGCTAAAACCTTACAATCAACACTGTATCCCTTACCATTCGCACAGTGGGGGTTAGACATCATTGGTCCCTTCCCCTCAGCTACGAACCAGAAGAAGTGGTTGATTGTAGGAGTCGACTATTTTAGCAAATGGATCGAAGCTGAAGCTGTCTCCTCCATCACCGAACCTCAGGTCCGCAAGTTCATATGGCAGAACATCATCACAAGGTTCGGCATACCAAGACTGATGGTCTTCGACCACGGGAAACAGTTCGACAACACCCCGCTACAAAAGTGGTGCAAACAGTTCGGCATACACCTAGCTTACTCGGCAGTTTGCCACCCACAAAGCAACGGGAAAGCCGAAGCTGCTAACAAACTCATCCTCAACGCACTCAAGAAAAGAGTCGAGGATGACAAAAACAAGTGGTTAGAAGAGCTACCCGGAACGCTATGGTCCCTTCGGACCACCGAGAAAGAAGCTACCGGGCAAACACCGTTCCACCTTGTATATGGATCCGAAGCTGTCATCCCTGTGGAAATCGGAACAGAAAGCTTGAGGATCCAGGCATACAACAGGTATGATGGACTCCAAGGAGAAAGCAACAACCAACTTCTGTCTGAAGCTCTCGACCTACTAGACGAAGCCCGGAACGATGCGAGGACAATCAACGCAGCTTATTTGCAGAGGGTCAACAAGCATTACAATCGAAGAGTCAACGCCAGACCCCTAAAAGTCGGTGATCTAGTACTCAGAAACGCCGCCTCGGTTCAGAAAGGACGGATCCATGGCAAACTCTCAGCCACCTGGGAAGGACCATACATCATCCATTCCGAAAAAAGGCCAGGTACGTTTATGCTGAAACAGTTAGATGGAACAATCTTGAAGAACCATTGGAATACCGATGTTCTCAAGAAATATTTTGTATGATCTCTGTCTGTAAACCAAGTAAGTTGTTTAATGAGAAGAGGAAAGCCGTTTGGCACCATGTGTTTCATTAAACCTATCTCTATATTTCAAATTCATTGTCCCTTTATATATACATGCAGCCTCGGATCTGATCAATCCGAGACTAAAAGCAGGTTGACTTTGCCCATTCCTTGATAAAATGCAAGAAATGACCAAATCATACACTTCGGGGAATCGTCCAGAATCCTCGGATTCGCGATACCCAGATAAACCTTGTTCACAACAAACAGTCGCTCGAATCAAGTTATAAAACTTCGGCTCAGATCCACGGATCGCCAAAGTCATAACTAAGAGGCAGACTAGCGATCTCTTGCCCAGGTTTCCGAACCACAAGAGATCGGAAGAACAATTCAGACCTCTGAGCAGATCGACGGATTTGAAGAGTCTGGAAATTAAAGAGTCTCTTAGCAGATCTACGGATTTGAAGAACTCGCAAATTAAAGAGTCTCTTAGCAGATCTACGGATTTGAAAAACTCGCAAAATTAAAGAGTCTCTTAGCAGATCTACGGATTTGAAGAACTCGCAAAATTAAAGAGTCTCTTAGCAGATCTACGGATTTGAAGAACTCGCAAAATTAAAGAGTCTCTTAGCAGATCTACGGATTTGAAGAACTCGCAAAACTGAAGAGTCTCTTAGTAGATCTACAGGTCAAAGGATCCCTCAGCAAGTCCACAAAGAAAAGCTCGAGAGTTACAAGTTCAAAGGCAGACTTAAAACTTCGGAAAGCACAAAAAAAAATGAAAAGAGACAGCCAAGTAACGAACATTCATTTTTTATTCAATATTCGGGGGAAGTACAAATACATCAAACCAACTCGGGACACACCCGAGGACCCTCAAAAATTGAAAAGAAAATGAAACAGTTAAAATCGGCAGCCATCAACAGATAATACCGGCCTACCGAAGTACTAAAAAGCAAAAAGAAACAAGTACAACGCAGCGCCGAGGCAAAAGGGGGAAAGGCAAGCACACATTCGGAAGTCCTCAACTGGAACCGACCGACTCTGAAGAAGACGACTGCCCGAATCCCTAACTCTTGGGAGTCTCAGGAGCAGCCCCTAGGGGAGCATCCTTCGAAGAACCCCCAGCAGTAGTGTCACCTTCGGAATTCGCCTTCTGGGCCCGAGCCTCTGCGAGAGCAGCTTGGCGTTCAGCTTCAGCTTCGTCTCGATCAGCCTGGCACTCCACCAAGTGATCCTGGGCCCGCATCCAGAGAGGAACTTTCTCATTCCAAGGGAAATGAGGCATATGTTTCGCAAACATGCGCCGAGCACCCAGGATGCCATTCCAATACTGCTCTCTACACTGATCAGCAGTGTAGAGGTCAACTCGCTCTTGCTCCAACTTCCGAATGGCCGCATCCTTCTCTCGGATCTTCAGCTGGAGAACAGGCACCTTGTCAGCTTGGTTCTGAATCATCTCCCGATGCTTGACAAACTGATGAAGCCTCGCCTCCGCATCCTGGCTCTGCTTATCGGCCGCCTCAAATTTAGACGTCATCTCCTTGAGAAGTCTGTCTTTTTCTTCAAGTTCGCTCGCAAACTTGGCGGCCATATCTTTCCTCTCCTTGTCGAAGGAAGCTATTTTTTCAGCATCCTCTTCGACTTGGAAGGTGAGCTTTCCAACTTCGGCCCCGATCTGCTCAGCAGAAGCTCTAGCCTCACGACTGTACTGAAGGTACAGCTGCTTGACTTCCACAAGCTCGGAGAAGAGCTGCCCAGCCTTCTGGTCCAAGATAGGAATATCACAAGCATAAGCCTCCTGATATCTCCTCAGTTGTCTCTCCTCAACCGAGCTGCACTCGGAAGCGAACGAGGACCAGAAAACATCCTGGGAGCGAAGGAAAGAAGAGCAAAAGTAGGAAAAACATAAAACAAAAACACAACTCAAAGAGAAAATCCAACACTTGCCTCATTCAGGTAGTACTGGGCCATCATAGCCGGGTTCCTCTCTTCAGCTCCAGGAACCCTCCACTGCGGGTTGGCCCGAAGAAGATTCTCCCGAGCAGCTTCGGGACCCACCAAAGATCCCACGTGAGCCATGGGATTCTCTCCCAAAACCGGAGCCCTAGCATATCGAGCCATCGCCTCCCTTACTTCCTCGGGGATCCGTTTCAGCGGAACATCCGAGCAAGGGTCAGCATGGATCAATCTATCCAGGGCCGAGGTCGAAGTAGAACCCAAAGTCGAGTGGCGCCTCTTCCTCGTCAGACCCTGTTCGGGCTGCTCCTCCTCAGCAGAAGGAACATCCTTCTCAGCCTCGGGAACCTCAACATTGGGGCCTGTGAGATCCACCATCTCCTTATCTGGACTTCTCTATCTTTCGAGAGAAACGTCAGCAGATTCCTTCTTCTCCTCGGCCACGATAGGGACATCCGAGCCAGGAACAAAGTCGGCTTCAATCGCCTCCATCACCTTGGTGATATCCTGGATCTCGATCCCTAAAGCAGTAGACGGCTTCAGCGGAGAGGGGATGGTATCTTCCTCGGCCAACGGTTGATCCACGGGCGGCGGTTCCGCAACCACCACACTCTTTAACTTCTGCCCTGGCAAGGGCATGAAGTGAAGAAGATTCTTGGGAGGAGGCATGTCTTCCGAAACCGTTTCCTACAAAACAAGCGTTCAAAGATCAGCTTCGAAAAAGGAAAGACGGACTACAAGAAAACCCCCAAGTCAGAGAAAATACCTTCTCCGAAAACTGAGAAACCTTCGCCTTCTTCGGATGCGCGGAAGACCTCAGAAGAGTGCTACCCTTCCTTTTCCTTTGATCCTAAAAAGGGAGACCAAGGGTCAATAAATTTAGAGGAAGACAAAAGAGGAAATAAAGAAAAAAAGGTGAAGTACCCGGTTCCTAGATAAAGAGATATCTATCCGAGCCGGAGATGAAACCGAAGGAACGGCACGCGGCACATCGTCAGTCCCACACAGCAAGAAATAACCTAATTTTCGACCGCCTAAAGTGGTCGTTAAAACACGAAAAACGGTCGCTAAATGTTTTGGCGACGGCCAACGGTCGCCAAACATCGGTCAGCTTTCACTTGGTCGGTAATTGGAAGAACTTCGACTGGTAAACGGTCGCAAAATTTTAGCGTCTGCTTTAACGTCTGTTTAGCAGTCGTTAAATTAACGATCGCTCCAGTAGTCGTTAAATTATCGACTGACATAGCAGTCGTTAATTTGGCGACTGTTTAAGCAGCCGTTAATTTTACGACTGTTATATCTGTCGCTGATTTACCGACCGTTTTAGCTGCCGTTAAATTAACGTCTGCTTAAACAGTCGCCAGATTAACGACCGACTTAACAGTCGTAAAATTAACGACGGCTTTGTCCGTCGTAAAATTAACGACTGTTATTTCGGTCGTTAATTTGGATTTTTTTATTTCCCCAAACTTATTTGCGGTCGTTAACCTGTCTGTAGTGGTCGTTGAATTAGTATGCAAATAGTATGCAGGAACAATTGTCTTATGACCTGTACAATCGTATGACAACCCTGTTCAAACTCAACCAACAAAACTCATGTTGATGTTCCAACCTGTTAAACATATTGCAATTAGTTCAAACCTGTTAAACATGTTGCAATCCGTTCAAACTCATACATACATAAATACTAAGTACCTAGCACAATTAGTTCAAACTCATACATACATAAATACTAAGTACCTAGCACAATTAGTTCAAACTCATAAATAAATACTAACTACCTAGCACAAAGGTTTCCCGCCGCCACTGGGATCTCGAGGGTCCTGCGACTGCGAGAAAGGAAAACCAGAACACTGACTGAACATCCTCTCATAGGACTCCATTGTCCTTTTCAACTCGGCGACGTCCCTCTGACGCTCTAGTCGCTCTTGTTCTCTCTCCTTTCGCTCTTCTTCTCTCTCCCTTTGCCTCTGGAGTCTCTCATCATCCATAGCTTTTATCATCTCAGCTTTTGTTGTTTCAAACTCAATGGATTTTTGAGACAGCTGTTGTTGAGTTTCTTCTAAACGGGCTGAGAGTTGAGAATACATAGATGGAGTGTATGAGCTAGAAGAACTACCACCCCTTCTAGTAGATGGTTCATAATATAGAGCTGCTCCACTCCCTAGACCAGGAACTTTTCCCTTTTTTCTCCCACCTACTGTCTCAAAGTAGATTTGATTGGGATCTTTATTAATGCCTTTTTCACGGCATTCAGCAACATTCTTT
The DNA here is from genome assembly GCF_020520425.1 of Spinacia oleracea. Classification (NCBI taxonomy): domain Eukaryota; kingdom Viridiplantae; phylum Streptophyta; class Magnoliopsida; order Caryophyllales; family Amaranthaceae; genus Spinacia; species Spinacia oleracea. Next base: position 117,061,614 of record NC_079487.1, on the reverse strand, counting down.
TCGTATGCTTCCTACAAAAATTGAAATATATTAACCCAACTTAATGTTAAAGATAGCAATAGATGAAAAATCCTCATTCAGCAAGTAACAAAAGAGAGTTGTGCACATCCATACATGTATTAAGGAGGACATATAATAAAATGACCAGTGTATACCCTATGTAACTCTTATTGGAAGATAAATGTTCCGAGAAGAACACTGTAATTGCATTAATCATAGTAATAACAGTAGCTAGGAAAAGGTTTTCAAAGTTCTGCCATGGAACAGCAGAACAATGATATTTTAAACCAAAAGAAAATTTCGAAAATGACATATTTATCAATATAGTAAGTAACATATTTAGTTCTGCCATGTTTAGTGTTGGAGAGAGTAACATATTTATCATCTCAAATCTTGAATTTTAAGTCAAACATTGCTGAACTAGATGAAATTAATCTCTAATTTAGAACATGTATCCTAAGTTATAAGAAACTAAATATGTTGATCTTAGAATTGATTAGTAGCAGCTTACAGATCTATTGATCAAAGAATCGGTACTGTAACTAGATCTGTAAGACATTCTCATCCACACACCAATACATCATCGATCTTTGTCGCTATCAATTTGAAGCATAAATTTCATATCCGCAAGACCACAACAAAGACGATAGACAATAGTACCCAAACTTAATTAGAATACCAAACAGAAATCATAAAATCAATAAATCATCAAGAAAAAACACAATTCCATAAAATCAATAAATCATCAAGAAAAAACACAATAAATCAACAAATTAAAAAGCCAGAGCACAATTCCAAATGAGCCATAAAATCAATAAATCGTCAAGAAAAACACAATTCCATAGGTCATATTTTGCCTAAAATGGCATTTTCTCGCCCAACTTTATTAACTTTCTCGCCCAATCCCATAGATTTTCTCGCCCAATCCCATAGTTTTATTAACTTTCTACGACATATTCCAATCTATTTAAGCTACAAATGTTTAAATAGTTTACTTAAAAGAATTAAATAACAATATAGTAAGTTACCTTGATTTGCTTTGCTTTGCTACTACAAAGGACTTTCCCTTTACCCGGCACCTCCTTCGTGTGCGTCTTCAAGTACAATTCACCGGCTGTAGGCATTTTACCTCCATTTTCCTTTGCCTAAATATATAAGTAATGTGTAAGTATTTAAAGTAGTAACAATGTAAATTAATTTAAGTTAAATCATTAAGTTACCATCTTCTTTGCAGCCTCAGTTGTTGAAATGGAACCTTGGAAATGTGAGGGTTCGACCTTGTTGGTCAATGAACCCCCTCTCCTATTTTTCTTGGCCCGCTCAGATCTTTTCTTGAATTCATCATCAACATCCACAAACTTCATCATTTCTGCATGCACTTCATCAGGCATCCAAACTGGCTTCCTCCCACTCATTCTTTTTGTGACCTGGTAATGCATGTCCCTGACTCGTTTGAATGCATTTGCATGGTAATCATGCACAGCAAGGTAATCAAACTCAGGCAACCATTTATAGGTTCTCTACACAAAAGAAAATAAAAGAAAGGATCTTTTGTTATGTTACAATTATAACAAGTTGATAAATTAAAAGTGATACATTAAATGATATAAAAATGAATAAACCTTGAACAAGGTGAACCAATGCTCTTTTGTATCCTTGTCAACTTGGGTGTAACACGTCCAAGGACTCTTGAAATATTGCTGGATGACGTTAGTAATATCCCGGGAAATGGAACTATGATCAAACCTTAGATAGGGAAATAGGAAAAAACACAAGTAATGTTAGTTTACAAATTCCTTACATGAGATAAAATAATTTAAATGTAACTCTAAGTCTTACCAAAGTTCACCCGGTGCCATCCAAATCACTCCAGTATTCTCAGATTCTTCATATTCTTGTGAATCAGGAACCAACTCTTGAGAGTCTGGACCTTGAGTTTCATCATCATCAAAGGTATCATGTGTGTGTTGGGTGACCCGTGAACCAGCTCCAAGGCCACCTCCACGACCACCTCCATGGCCACTTCCATGGCCACCTCCAAGGCCACCTTCACGACCACCACGTGCACCTAAACGATTGCGGATGGTTGAATTTTCTCCTCGATATGACATCTAATAACAAACAACAAACAACTACATTTGATATAAACAACAAAATTAGGGTTTGGAAAATTAAATCATTATATCATGACAAATTAAGACCAACAACTCCAGGATCTACAAGCATACATCAATTAAGCACACAAAGAATGAAATTATAAACAACTTCTTTCACCAAAACAAGTTCATTCTAAAGCGTTATAGTGTATGTGTTGATACTAGATAGATCTCTCTATCTCTAGCCCGGGGCATTGATGTAAGTTCTTGTAGGAAATTCAAAAGAAAGGAGTTGAAAAATATCCATATCGATAAAATACCAACTTCATTCTTTATTGTATTATTTGATTGAAACCAGCTGGAATACTTGTTTGACATAATTATTTTCTCTTAGATGTTTTGCATGGAAAATCATTTTTCTTTGTTTAAACGAATCGTAGCGTAGGTGTTTTTACTTACTTGAGAATGTTTTTGGATGATTGTTATTGTTTGGGATTGTTTTATTAACATACTTTCAAATTGTTTAGGGCTTTAACAGATAACACAGGTTAATTATTTTATCATACCAGTAAAGTTAAATAAGGAGTATGTTCCGTGTTAGATTGTCAACTTAACAACTAATGAACCATATATTAATACTTGTATGTATATAGTTTTACTCACTCTTGTGACTTGAAATGGAAGGAGTGGTATATCCGTATATGTAGTTGGCCTCGATGTCAAATAATTAACTTGGAAGTATTGGATCACACAACCATGCAGCCAAAACCCCTAAAGAAAGAAGATATTGAGCTAAAACAATGTTCCAAGCAAGAGACTGGCGGGATAATAGTTAAGGAATTAAAGCTTTTTTAACAGTAAACTAACCCTTGGTTATGCAAAATCATGCAGTTATACACAATCATCAAACTTGTATGACATTAAGCAAAATCAAACTTGTACAACTTCTTTCACCAAAACAAGTTCATTCTAACATTCTACTCTACCTATCTATCTTCATTCTAAGCTTTTTACAAATAATCAAATTATACAAATTACCCAAAGCCATAAATCTACAAATAGACCAGATTCTAAAAAGTTAGGGTTTGAACACATTGAACCAAAATCAATAAATCAAAAGGAACAAAGATTACCTGGTTAATTGGGTGTGCGACGACTCGCGAGAAAGAGTGACAGCTGCGGTGGGGTAGGGCTGGCGGCGGTGGGCGTGGGGGTGGGGCTGGCGGCTTCGGCGAGGGCTGTTGGCTTCGCCCAAATCGGTGGCCGATGACTCGCGAGGAAGAGTGACAGCGGCGGTGGGTTGGGGCTGGCGGCGGTGGGGATGGGGTTGGGGCTGGCGGCGTCGGTCAGGATTGTTGGCTTCACCCAATTCGGTGGTCGACTTTTCCCCAATTCTAAGCTCTGTTCCTTTTTTCTTTCTACAATGTACAATGAGGAGTTCAGTTGGTCGTAGTTGCTATAATTTTTTTTTATAATTTTAACGACCGCTAAACCGGCCGGAATAATTAAACAAGCGGTTGGTAAAATTTTAAATATTTTTTTGAACTAATCGGATTTTTACTGACTATTAGTTAGTCGGAACTCATGGAAAAGCAGTCGCTAATTTGTCGACTGCTAAAAAAGCAGTCGATAAATTTATAAAATAACGACCGCTTCATCATCGGTCGGTAATTTACCGACTGCTTTTAATTTGGTCGATAAATTTAGTTTTACCAACCACTTTTGTGGCGGTCGGTAATTTTGGTCGGTAATCAAGCGCTTTCTTGTAGTGCCAGGACCCTAGAAAGATGGTCTAGGACCAAGACGTTAGCCGACGGCCAACCAAAGAGAAAGAAAAGACAAACAAAAACCGAGCCTATAGAAACACTCACCGGATCTGAAGTTGTCCTCAAAACAGGAAGCACGACCTTCACTGGAACAACTTCGGGAGAGGAGGCAGAATCCCACGGATCAGCTCGAACTTCGGATATCCGGGCAACACCCGAAGGAGACAACACGTAATCCTTCAAGCGAGGATTACGAGGATTCTCTTTCCCGAACTTGTAATCAGGAGCCGAGTCGTGAATAGTCTTCAGATCCAAAGAGATGCCCAAAATCGCAGGATCAAGGCAGCTAAAGCCGTACTCTGCAAAAACAAAGCACAAAAACGAGTCAGTAAAACAAGGGAAGAAAGAGGAGGACAAACTCACTGAAACACGGTCCCAGCCGAAAGACACCTACCCCTGTCAAAAATCCTGCTGAGACCGGCGACAGCAAGAATGTCCTCCCGCAAGATGTAGTTGAGGTTCGGGAGCCAGCTAGACGGCAGTTTATAATTATCCTCCCGAGCCAAGAACCACTGGAGGAGATCCACGTAGTGGTGATGGTTCCGATCCGGAGCAGCCACGCCCCACATATCAGGATCAGGAGTCACAAACCACTTTGGAGGGCGATAAAAATTGGGGTGCTTCGGATCCGTCGGCACGCGAACAAGCAACCACTCCGTCTTCCAATTATGGTCAGAACTAAGGTAAGGGTATGCCGTAATATAGTTCGGCTCCCCTCTCCTTCGGGACTTTTTGTTGATGATGGTCCACCAACCATACCCATTGAAGGAAATAATGCCCTTGGTCCAAGTATGCATTCTATGTTAAGTCTAATAAATGCGGTTCAGTATTAATTAACAAGTTAATAATTCAGTGAGATCAAGTGAGCTGAATGCCTAGCTAGAGGCCGCTTCAGTTCAAGTGGAATTAATGATATTAATCCACAGCTTACTCTTGACTGAACCCGTAGGGTCACACAAATAGTACGTAAACGGATCAAGTATTTAAAGGCATTAAATACTCCATCTATGAATATTCGGAACCGACGGATCTTGGTTTCAGTGGGAGCTAAGATCGTCACAGGCAAGAAATGAATACTCCGGAAACGATGATATTGCCGGAAACGGAAATATGGATCGTATCGGAAATATGAATATTATCCAAGTCGTAGATGTTGCCGGAAACGGAAACATGGTACGTATCGGAAAATATTATTGGAAATGGAAATATTACCAGAATCGGAAATATTGCCGGAAACGGAAATATTGTCAGAATCGGAAATATTACCGGAATCGGAAAATAATTCCGGAAACGGAAATATTAAATATTTGTCCGAAACGGAAATTAATTCCGGAATCGGAAATATTAAATATTGTTCGTATCGGAAATAAATTCCGGAACTGGAAATTTAATCGGAAGCGTATCGTACGAATTAGCATCGGACGAGGCCTGCCGGACGAAGGCCCAGCACGAAGCCGGGCCATCGCCCAGCAAGCACGCGCGCCACAAGCCCAGCCAAGGCAGCGCCCAGGCCTACCGCAAGGCAGGCCCAGCGCGCGCCAAGGCCACGGATGCGTGGGCCGCGCTGCGTGGGCTGCTGCTCGCACGCGCATGGGCAGCCCTTGTGGCTGCCGTGTGTGTGTGAGTTTGTGCTCATGCGTGATTCCTAAATCTACAAGAGTCAGTGTATGATTAAATTTCTATTCCTAATTGGATAAATTAATTAAATAGAATTCATGTAGGATTCTAATTTCAATTAATTCGTATCCTACAAGGATTACGATTCCTTTTCCATAACTCTATAAATAAAGGCCTAGGGGTCATTATTTATACACAAGTTTTAAGTATTCAAAACTAAGATTTTTAAGCAGAAAAATCAGCCAATATTCTTGCCTACCTAACCGAAAATATTAGAACCTTAAGGGCGATTCTAGTTGGTCAATCTTAAGGCGGATCCGGACGTGCTGTGGACTATCTACGGAGGGACGACACTTGGAGTCCTAAAGACTTGTTCTTGTTCGGTTCGGGCGCAGCTAGGGAAGGCACGCAACAAAGAGTATGCATCTAAACTATGCTAAATGATTATGTGTAAATAATATGTTTCCTGGCTTTATGGTTTTTCCGCATGATTTATGAACTGTCATATGAATCATAACCTAACAGTGGTATCACGAGCCCCTTATTATTTTCATAATCTAAATTGCATGAACATGGTTAAATATTACAAATTTGCAAGAATTAAAAGGGGTGATTAATTTTCGTAATTGTTAATTAATTGCAAATTGCGTTTATTTAATTATACGTACGCAGTTTTTCGGCAGTTTCTTCGTTACTCATCCGAATTGAGTGATTTTTGTGTCAATTCCGCATGTAAAAGGCATTCTAAAATTTTGACAAAAAATAGTAATTTTCTGCCGAACCCAGAATTCTCAAATTCGAAGCCTAACTATGACTTTTCGAAGGTTTTAGTTTTTCGAATGCAAAATTTCGTAAATTTAAGATGTTAAATTAAATATTTGCGATTCTTGTTGATAAATCTTGAATTTTTGATTGACCTACTGCATATGTTTAACAAGTTTGAATGCCTAGTCTTGTTAATTATGCAATCTAATTTGTAATTATGATTAATTTGTTGAAAATAAGAATAATTTAGAATTAATTTGATTTTCATAATTAATTGTAATTTAATTAGAAACCTATGATTAAAAACCACCATAAAAATTGTAAATTTACGATAAATTTTAAATTTCTATGACCTAGACTTGAATCCATAACAATCGGAAATCAATTGGATAATAAATTTTCGATTTTTTCGCCCTAAAATTATGAAATTAATAATATTTATTAATTTGTCATTAATTTTAAATATAAATTTTAAATTTTTTATGCGATTCGTTCATATAACTTGCACGCACGAAGCAATGGACGCTTCGTGTTACCCTTAAGGGGTGTTGTATAATGCGGGCATGCGACGACGAGCAAGGGAGCTCGTCGCCCGTGCGGCACGAATGCAATGAGCAAGGGCGTAGTGCACGAGCACAAGGCAGCAGCCCTGCCTTGTGTCGTGTGCCACGAGCAATGAACGAATGGGCATGGGCGAAGGGCGAGCCAAGGCAGTCGCGTGTGGGCAGCAAGCGAGCTGCGCCACAACGCGCGCTGCCTCGCACAAGAGCGTGCAGCCTCGCGCGCAGCGAGCGCAAGCTCGCGTGCCACGAGCGCTGCGCCCAGCATTACTCGCGCGCACAGCGCGCGATGTCGCGCGCCCAGCGAGCGATGTCGCGCGCCCAGCGAGCGATGGCTCGCGCGCACAGCGAGCGATGTCGCGCGCCCAGCGAGCGATGTCGCGCGCCCAGCGAGCGATGGCTCGCGCGCCCAGCGAGCGATGTCGCGCGCCCAGCGAGCGATGTCGCGCGCGCGCACTGCGAGCGATAGCTCGCGTGCGATGAGCGTTGGCGCGCGCAGCGAGCACCAATGCGTGCGGAGGCTTGCGATAGGGAAGCAGCAGCTATGCGACGAGCGCATGGGCTGCGCGCACATGGCCAGCAATGGCTGTGTGCGTACGGTCCATGGGCGTGCAACGCGTAGGGTGTTTGCGTTACGATTAGATCGTTTTGAATGTTTAATTTGAAAATTTCAGTTCACGTAATTTTAATTAATTTTAAAATTAATAATTTGAATTATTTTCTTGGATTTTAATTTTGAATATTATAATTATAATAAATGTTATTTATTCTAATTATTTTACTAAAATTAAAATCATGAATTAATTTAAATACGACTGAAATTAAATTAAATTTTGGATTCAATTATAAATTTATATGAGCTTTAAATTTTAATTAAATTTGTATGTTTCCAGTTGGACTAGAAATACATTTTTATGTTTAAAATTGGTAAAGCATATGAATTTATTGGTTTAAGTGGGAGCGCTTTTTAGTCATAAACTCTTGATTAGGTCTACAAATCCTTAAGGTTAAAACAACTTGATTAGAATTAATAAGGACTGAATAATTGGTAGATTATTGGTGCCCTTGATTAATTGCTGCAAATGTTTACGTGATGCATAATGTGTTTTACTAACCAGCTATGTGGGCCATTCATGATAATGAATGGGTGAATGGTATATATTGTATATGTACTGTTTTGCAGGTTATGAAGTGACTAGTATGGCCCAAATAGGATAGAAAATATGGTCTGCGTACCATTAATTTGAATGTAATTGGTCTAAAGTACCAAAGTTATTTTTCAATTCAAATATGGTCTGCGAACCATCAAATAGTTGTAATTAGTTATAGCTTATCCTATTTGAAGAAAATGGTGCCTCCCACGGAGATTTTCAAGACGGACTTTGAAGTCAAAGCTTCAAGATGAAGTCGGGCCATACTAGATCACAAATATCTTATGCATGTTTTAAGTTATTTATTGCTTTAAATATGTCTTAAAATGCATGAGATCAAAAGCTTGATTATGTTGCATGATTAAGGATTTTAGTTCACTTAAAATCTAACCAACATAGTAAGAGCCTTAAGTTCCAAACTTAAAAATTGAGTTAAAAGGTGCCATGCCAAAATATACACTTGCTTGGATATCCTTTACATCAATCTAGTAATAGTTTTCGCTCAGCGAGGTGTTACTTATTGGTCCTAAAGGGGCAAGGTACACAAATAATTGTGAGTACATGTTAGTTTTGGTGAAACTCAACGATATAAGTAAGGAGTCCTTTTATGTCGTGGCAAATTCGATAGGTTTACCTAATAAGTTCTTAGACGTACCTATCAACCAAGAATAGTTTCTAGACTATTAGCAAAAGGCTTTTGCTTACCTAAGATGTTCTAGGATTAAGTCGACAAACTGTGCTTAGTTCTTCAATGATTTTAGGATCTTGGAATCATTTTATTCACACCTGCCGGAACACATAATTTGAATAAAATGCTTAATAAACATTGAATTATGCATGTATGCTAGAATTTAAGTTTATTAAGAGAAACTGTGAATGGTTATTTATTTGTTTATTCTTTTCAATTGTAGTTTTTAATATGGCAAACAACAATTCATTCAACATTCGATCAATTCTCGAAAAGGAGAAGTTGAACGGGAAAAACTTCCTTGACTGGCAAAGGAACTTGCAAATAGTTCTTATGCAGGAAGAAAAGGAGTATGTCCTAGATGAGGCGATGCCCGAAGCTCCAGGCGACGGGGTCACTCAGGCTGCCCTCAATCGTTGGATTGATGCCAACAAGGATGTGAAATGTCTAATGCTTGCCACCATGAGTGCGGATCTGCAGAAAACGTTCATCAACTCAGATGCTTTCACAATCATCAGTGAGTTGAAGAACATGTTCCAAGATCTGGCTCGAGTCGAAAGATTCGAGACTCATAGGCAAATTCTTGAGACCAAGCTTAAGAAAGGCGAGCCCGTAAGTCCACATGTTCTCAAAATGATTGGACTCATTGAGAATATGAGTCGGCTGGATCAGCAATTTTCTCAGGAAATGGCTATAGACACCATCCTCCATTCTCTTCATAGCGGGTATGATCAGTTCAAACTGAACTACAGTATGAATAGTCTGGACAAAACGCTCACTGAGCTTCACGGTATGCTGAAGACCGCTGAAAAGACGCTCAAAAGTGATAAGCAGGATGTGCTTATGGTGCGTGGGGGCAAGTTCAAGAAATCTGGAAAGAAGAGGAATGCTAAGAAAGGTGGCAACAAGGCCAGCCCAACTAAGCAAACTGGCGCCAAATCTGCAAAGAGAAAGGTCAGTCAACCCACTTCTGAATCCGAATGCTTCTACTGCAAGAAGAAGGGGCATTGGAAGAGAGATTGCTTGAAGCTAAAGGAAGATCAGAAGAACGGAACAGTCGTTCCATCTTCAGGTATTTTCGTTATAGACTGTATACTTGCTAATTCAACTTCTTGGGTATTAGATACAGGTTGTGGCTCACACTTATGTTCCAATCCACAGGGACTAAGAAGAAGTAGAAAGTTAAGCAAGGGTGAAGTCGACCTACGAGTGGGAAATGGAGCACGGATTGCTGCATTAGCTGTAGGAACTTACTATTTGTCGTTGCCCTCCGGGCTAGTTTTGGAACTGGAAGAATGTTTCCATGTTCCAAGTCTTACTAAAAACATCATTTCAGTTTCTTGCTTAGATGCTAAGGGATTTTCCTTTATAATAAAAGACAATAGTTGTTCGTTTTATTTTAAAGAGATGTTTTATGGATCTGCTAGATTAGTCAATGGACTTTATTTATTAGATCACGACAAACAAGTATATAACATAAAAAAAGGCCAAAAAGGATGATTCAGATCTCACCTATCTGTGGCATTGTCGATTAGGCCATATAAACTTGAAACGCTTAGAAAGACTTCAAAGGGAAGGAATTCTAGAACCATTTGACTTAGAGGATTATGGTAAATGCGAATCATGTTTACTTGGCAAAATGACAAAGCAACCTTTCTCTAAAGTTGGAGAAAGAGCAAATGAACTATTGGGTTTAATCCATACAGATGTATGTGGACCAATGAGTACAAATGCTAGAGGTGGTTTCAGCTACTTTATCACTTTCACTGATGACTTCAGTAGGTATGGTTATGTCTACCTAATGAAGCATAAGTCTGAATCCTTTGACAAATTCAAGGAATTTCAGAGTGAAGTAGAGAATCAATTAGGCAAGAAGATCAAGGCACTGCGGTCTGATAGAGGCGGTGAATATCTGAGCTATGAATTTGATGACCATCTGAAAGAATGTGGAATTCTATCAGAATTGACTCCTCCTGGAACACCACAATGGAACGGTGTGTCAGAACGGAGGAACAGAACCTTGCTAGACATGGTCAGGTCAATGATGGGTCAGGCCGAACTTCCATTAGAATTTTGGGGACATGCACTAAATACAGCTGCACTCACTATAAATAGAGCTCCGTCTAAAGCTGTCGAAAAGACTCCATACGAATTATGGTTTGGAAAGCCTCCAAATGTGTCTTTTCTTAAGATTTGGGGATGTGAAGTATAAGTCAAACGATTAATTTCAGACAAACTTCATCCACAATCTGACAAATGTATCCTTGTGGGCTATCCAAAGGAAACAAAGGGGTATTACTTCTACAATACATCTGAGAACAAAGTGTTTGTTGCTCGAGATGGTGTCTTTTTGGAGAAGGATCACATTTCCAAAATGACAAGTGGGAGAAAAGTAGACCTCGAAGAAATTCGAGTCGAACAACAAACTCTAGAGAATGCTCAAGATGACATTCAGGATGAAACTCAGAGATCTTTAGAAGAATCTGGTGAGAATCATGGTCAATCTAGAAATGTTACTCCGCGTAGATCGCAAAGATATAGATCTCAACCGGAAAGGTACTTAGGTATTTTGACGAACGAGAGCTATGACGTTCTATTACTTGAAAGTGATGAACCTGCGACTTACAAGCAAGCTATGACGAGCCCTAGCTCCAAGCAATGGCAAGAAGCCATGCAATCTGAATTAGACTCCATGTCTGAAAACCAAGTATGGGATTTGGTCGATTTGCCAGATGGCTACCAAGCCATTGGAAGCAAATGGGTTTTCAAACTGAAAAAGGACAAGGATGGGAAACTTGAAGTTTTCAAAGCTAGATTGGTTGCAAAAGGTTACAGGCAAGTCCACGGTGTGGATTACGATGAAACCTTTTCACCAGTTGCAATGCTAAAGTCTATTCGAATAATGTTAGCAATCGCTGCATATTACGATTACGAAATATGGCAGATGGATGTCAAAACTGCTTTCTTAAACGGCGTTTTAACAGAAACTGTGTTTATGACACAGCCTGAAGGTTTTGAGGATCCAAAGAATGCTAAAAAGGTATGCAAGCTAAAGAAGTCAATCTACGGATTGAAGCAGGCATCCAGGAGCTGGAATATACGTTTTGATGAAGCAGTCAGTGACTTTGGTTTCATCAAGAACGCGGACGAATCTTGTGTATACAAGAAGGTCAGTGGGAGCAAAATTGCTTTCCTAGTATTATATGTCGACGACATATTGCTTATCGGAAATGACATTCCTATGTTGAACTCTGTCAAGATTTGGCTTGGGAAATGTTTTTCGATGAAGGATCTAGGAGAAGCACAGTACATATTGGGCATCAAGATTTACAGAGATAGATCTAAAAAGATGATTGGACTTAGTCAAAGCACTTATATCAATAAGGTGCTTGATAGGTTCAAGATGGCGGACTCCAAGCGAGGCTACCTACCCATGTCTCATGGAATGACTCTAAGCAAGACTCAGTGCCCAAAAACACTTGATGAGCGTAGACGAATGAATGGGATTCCATATGCATCATTGATTGGTTCAATAATGTATGCTATGATATGTACACGCCCGGATGTTGCGTACGCACTCAGTGCTACGAGCAGATACCAGTCAGACCCAGGAGAGGCGCATTGGACTGCTGCCAAGAATATTCTGAAGTACCTGAAAAGGCACAAAGATGACTTCCTGGTCTATGGTGGAGATGATGAATTAATTGTTAAAGGCTATACGGACGCAAGTTTCCAAACCGACAAAGATGATTTCAGATCACAGTCTGGGTTTGTCTTCTGCCTCAACGGAGGAGCAGTAAGCTGGAAAAGTGCTAAGCAAAGCACCATTGCGGATTCTACAACTGAAGCGGAGTACATTGCTGCACATGAAGCAGCAAAGGAAGCTATATGGCTAAGGAAGTTCATAGGAGAACTTGGTGTAGTCTCCTCCATTAAAGGACCAATAGCCCTGTATTGTGATAATAACGGAGCTATTGCACAGGCAAAAGAGCCTAGACACCACCAGAGAGTCAAGCATGTACTTCGTAGATTTCACCTTCTACGAGAGTTCGTTGAAAGAAAAGAAGTCGAGATAAGCAAAATTGGAACTGATGACAACATATCAGATCCATTAACTAAACCTCTGCCGCAAGCGAAGCACAACTCGCACACTGCAGCTATGGGAATCAAGCATATTGGAGAATGGCTTTGATGTCTCTGTTTAATGTTTTAAAGTTTTAGAGTTTAAATCTTTGTAAAACATTATTGGTTAATCATTCACAATAAATGAAAGGAATTCATTTTTCCATTTAATTTGTGGTTTATTAAATGATGAGTCCCTTCAACTTGACGATATATTCAAGATAGACTGTCAGGACCAGTCCTGTGACTAAGAAATGTCTATCAAGTGAACTTGAATGTCAAAGGTTGAAAATGGTCCCTAATCGGAGTTTTCTATAAAATTGGACGCATAGAAAACGTTAGACGATTAGAATGCAAGATGACTAGTAGTTCTGTTTCTTGAACTATGTGGACATGGCAATGTCATAATCATTTGCATAGATACTTACTTTGGGAAGACTAGTATCGGACAAGACCTATGAAACTTTACTGTAAGAGATGAAAGTCTGTCATAAGTAAATTTCATTAAATTATTAGACACTAAATCCTCAATACCTGAGTGATTTGAGATTACTTGTTTGAGAACTGGTTGCTTTGACGTTGACCAACCGTCGCACCGTAAAAGGAGGCTATAAAGGCAACGCTCAGGTAATCACCTATCAAACGAAGTCTAATCTCAAGATCGCAAGATTGGGATTGTCCTCCCATAAATCGGGAAGAGATGCTTAAAAGTTGTACAAGGCCACTCGGAGAGCTAGAAACTGTGAAATGCATGGCCGTGCTCGGATGAATCATAGGCTATGATTATCTGTTTATTTGATCAGTTGAACTCTGAAACCGAGGAACACCTCTGGACATAATAAGGATGACAACTCTTACCTTATGTTCAAGAGCAAGCATCGAGCGACAAAGGAATTAGGAAATGCACACTTGTCCCTAAGGACAAGTGGGAGACTGAAGGAAATAATGCCCTTGGTCCAAGTATGCATTCTATGTTAAGTCTAATAAATGCGGTTCAGTATTAATTAACAAGTTAATAATTCAGTGAGATCAAGTGAGCTGAATGCCTAGCTAGAGGCCGCTTCAGTTCAAGTGGAATTAATGATATTAATCCACAGCTTACTCTTGACTGAACCCGTAGGGTCACACAAATAGTACGTAAACGGATCAAGTATTTAAAGGCATTAAATACTCCATCTATGAATATTCGGAACCGACGGATCTTGGTTTCAGTGGGAGCTAAGATCGTCACAGGCAAGAAATGAATACTCCGGAAACGATGATATTGCCGGAAACGGAAATATGGATCGTATCGGAAATATGAATATTATCCAAGTCGTAGATGTTGCCGGAAACGGAAACATGGTACGTATCGGAAAATATTATTGGAAATGGAAATATTACCAGAATCGGAAATATTGCCGGAAACGGAAATATTGTCAGAATCGGAAATATTACCGGAATCGGAAAATAATTCCGGAAACGGAAATATTAAATATTTGTTCGAAACGGAAATTAATTCCGGAATCGGAAATATTAAATATTGTTCGTATCGGAAATAAATTCCGGAACTGGAAATTTAATCGGAAGCGTATCGTACGAATTAGCATCGGACGAGGCCTGCCGGACGAAGGCCCAGCACGAAGCCGGGCCATCGCCCAGCAAGCACGCGCGCCACAAGCCCAGCCAAGGCAGCGCCCAGGCCTACCGCAAGGCAGGCCCAGCGCGCGCCAAGGCCACGGATGCGTGGGCCGCGCTGCGTGGGCTGCTGCTCGCACGCGCATGGGCAGCCCTTGTGGCTGCCGTGTGTGTGTGAGTTTGTGCTCATGCGTGATTCCTAAATCTACAAGAGTCAGTGTATGATTAAATTTCTATTCCTAATTGGATAAATTAATTAAATAGAATTCATGTAGGATTCTAATTTCAATTAATTCGTATCCTACAAGGATTACGATTCCTTTTCCATAACTCTATAAATAAAGGCCTAGGGGTCATTATTTATACACAAGTTTTAAGTATTCAAAACTAAGATTTTTAAGCAGAAAAATCAGCCAATATTCTTGCCTACCTAACCGAAAATATTAGAACCTTAAGGGCGATTCTAGTTGGTCAATCTTAAGGCGGATCCGGACGTGCTGTGGACTATCTACGGAGGGACGACACTTGGAGTCCTAAAGACTTGTTCTTGTTCGGTTCGGGCGCAGCTAGGGAAGGCACGCAACAAAGAGTATGCATCTAAACTATGCTAAATGATTATGTGTAAATAATATGTTTCCTGGCTTTATGGTTTTTCCGCATGATTTATGAACTGTCATATGAATCATAACCTAACACCCATCACCCTTGGAAGCATGGTTGAAAGACAGATCGTGGAGATCCCGAAAAACGGCGACAGAGCAGGGAAAGTTAACGAAGTCGCACACCCATCTAAATCCGATGATGTGCCTCATAGATTTGGGTGTAAGTTGGGCCAAACTGATGTTGTACGACACCAGGAGCTCGGAAATGAATGGATCCAAGGGAAAACGGAGACCGTTCTCCAAGTGATGAGTGTACACAGAGATGAACCCCCTCGGCGGATGAGTCACCCGAGGACGCTCCTAATCGGGAAGCTCACATCAGTACCCCAAGGCGTGCTGGATTCCGTATAGCTCCTCGGCCCTCCGATGGTAGTTCCCCAGCTTCGCCTCCACCAACCAGTCACCACTGACCGATTTCTCCAACGGACCATCGATCTTGGTGGTCTCATGCAAGATCGGGGCATACTTGCCCTTCGGATCAGCTTCAGTCCAATGAACTAGAAACTCAGGGTAAGGACGGCGTACACCCGAAGAACCAGCTTTCTTACCAGAAGTAGCACGTTCATACACACCAGGCCCGCCAACAGCACCATCTTTGGAAGCATCCCAACCAGTCGAACGTTTCTCCACCGGCCTCTCCGAGGGTCCACCCCTTGAATTCTTCTGTACCCTTCCCGAGGGCACATCCTCCCTCTCACTAGAAGAACCAACGACGAACTTACTTTTTCCTTTATTCTTTGCCATGGTCGCGAATTCTCGGTCTAGGGTTTAGATTGAGGAGTAGAGGAAAGAGCGAAAAAGTAAGGAAAATTCAGAAACAAGTTACCTTTTTCCGAAGCGGAATTCGCCGACAAAGCGAACGACACAAGTTCCCGAAGTCCAGAACTAACCGAATTCCGTAGATCTGAAGAAACTCGAAAACTGCGATCGCCAGAAAAAGAGAGGAAATGTGTTTGAAAGAGAGAGAAAGTAAAAGTTTGAAGAGAGCTAAGCGCCCAGTATTTATAGAAAAAAAGAGGCGCATCAACTTCTTTTCAAACCCACGATCTCCACGACACAATACAAGTCCCAACACTTGTCATCAATGCAAATCATCCCTTTTCAAAAAAAAAGAGGGAACTTTTGGACTTCTGACAACTGGAAACCCACCCATTTAATTCTAAATGGACCGGGTCTGGGGGGCATGTTGTTTGGGCTCCCAATTGATATTCAATTGGGCCACTAAGTCCAAAGCCCAATGGCTCTAAACAACAGCATCAAACCTTACCACTATGGCTATTCAGCCATCCATTAAGGCCCAAGGCCCAATAGCAATAAATGACCTATGGGCATTTATTATGCAAACACTATAAATAGGCCACCAAGGCTCACACCTCAAGGTACGTCCAATTTATCGCCTTAAGACTACTCTTCTAGAGAACTTCTCTCTAGAATCCGAGCATCGTTCTTACTTAGGCATCGGAGGGGCTTTCCTCGGAAACACCCCCGAGGCTAGTGACTTTGCTCTTGTGCAGGTGAATTCGGACTCGACTCATTCAAGCAAGCAAGATCTTCAACACATACGAAAGGGCCTTCATTCGAAGCCCATTGTTTCCATCTTTACAACACCGGAACAGTACATTTTATGCATTTTGAGTCAACTTTTACTCCGGTGTACAATAAATATTCTACACCACTTATAAATAAGAATTTGTGATTAGAATATTTCCTACCCTTTTTTTCTTGCTTTTCATTGTTTTCTCTTCATGTTTTGTCTTGTTTTGGTTTCTTTTTCGTTAATTTGTTCCCAATTTATTCTTGGGTTGTTCCCAATTTATTTGGGTTTTTCCTATAGTTTCTAGGTTCTTGATTCTCATTCATGGATAAGATTTTTTTTACGGTTTCAATAATTGGGAAGAAGATTTGGATTCATAAAGGTTTAGGGTTTATCATAAACTCGTCATTCAGAACAATTCGTGCGCAGATTGCGGAGGGCTCTACTGGGAAAGATGTGAAATCATCGAAAATCGCTGCTCGCGTCAAGCTACAAGCGGTGGAGTACGAGATGTACCCTAGGATGCAAAATAGTAATTGTTTTGATTGTAACAGTTATGTATTTTCTTTGAATCTGTGGTATGCATATCTATTTTATCATTGTAGATGCCATATGACTGATTATTAATGATATTGTTCTTTCCTGTCAAAAAAATTAAAAAAATCAAATACGTCGAAAATAATATAGAGCGTCCAAATATGATCATTCGGGAATAAAATAGAGCATCAAATATGATCATTTGTAAATAAAATAAAGCATACATATTTACAAAACAACAATTCAATCTATCTATATATTATTATACTAAAAGAGAGAAAATCAATGTGGTGATGATAAATATCACTCATTGATTGACCTCTCTTTTAATATAAATAAGTTAAACTTAAAATAAGAATAATTAAAATATCACATATTTTATTTTGCCAGCAATTTCTATTTTAGAGATGAAACTTACTCCGTATATGATATTTGTGCAGTTTTCAAGTTCACCTTCTAAAACATATGAGGTATAAAATATTAGAGGAGTATTAAAATATATATTTCCTTCAAATTAAGCAAACAATACATTCGACTCTCTTTTGACAAATGAGAATCATTCGCCTCTCCATTTTGGAGGGAGTACTTAACTAATAACTACAAAGCACTAAGTATTAAAATTAATCTTTATGATAATGTACTATATATAGTTCAAGATTTTGATACACGATTTATAATGTCATTATATAAGGTTAATTAGATTTCTCCGTTGTTATTCAAGAGTAATATTATACTATTCACTATTACTGATTAAGATATCTCATTTTTATTCCATGGTCCAATAAATACCTTAAATGTCATTCCAAATAAAATGTATTGTTATCGAGCCAAATAAAAGACTTACGATCTCGACCCGTACATTTTTATAGTCTATTATGGTATATGTTAATATTTACTGTACAATAGTCAAATTTAGCACCATAGGATCTTACAAATTATCACTAATTACAAATATTACACCGTGTATTAGTCAATTTATAATTTCACTAATGTATAACTATTAACTAGAGATAAAAATGATATAAAATGTGCATTGGCAACATGAAAAAAAGATACTGAAACATGATTATGAAACGGAGGAAGTATGTTTTTTTATAGGAAAAATTGATATTATCAGTCCCAACTATGGCCGATTTACTTTAAAAGGTCTCAACTTTTGATTATCTCATAGTGGTCCCAACTATAGAGAGTCCTTTCCAAAAATGGTCCCTTAGTTAAAATTAAGTGCTAAATAACTTAATTAAGACTCATATCTCTCGTGCAATAACCATATTTTTTAATTAAATGAAGTAAATAGAATAGTATGATATGCTTAAATCTACTTAATTAACAGTTTAATAAACTAAATGACCATTCTGGGAAAACACACCTTAAAGTTGAGACCACTCTAGAATAATCAAAAGTTGGGACCTTTAAAAGTGAAGTGACCATAGTTGGGACTGTCAATATCAAATTTTCCTTTTTTATATATATAAATATTTGTATTGTACGACTGTACGTAGTATGATTTGTTATTTTCTAATTAGTGTAATTAAGTATATTATACATATTTCCAAAACTTCAAAGCCTATAAAATCAAAATATTAAGACATATTTGATAGATTTTTTGCCTGTATTAGAAAAATATAATCTTGACAAATATATATGGTTACCATCAACCCTTTTGACAACTAATATCACATGCAAGTCATATATTTACATTTATTGAAAACTTAATTTATATCACTGATAACACACTAAAAAGAATATTATTACACAATTATGAAAAGAATCACAGTTGATAAGAGATATTAGCCGAGACACATAAAACGAGTATTAAGTGGGTATCGCTACTCAAGTGATGGATGAGAATGATAAAGATTGAATTTAAATTTTTTACTAATATTGTTTTAAAAAAAAAATATGTAATAAAAATCAAAATCTAATAATATGATGCATGAAAAAGAATAAAATAATCTACTGTTATGAAATATAATATAGATGCCCATTATACCCCCATTAGTATTTCCGGAATATTCTAGGGTTCAGTCAAACCCTAACTATTGTATCCTATATATACCCAGTATTATATGGAATAATAGATACAACCCTATTCTCTCTATTATCTCTCCTGTTTATTCATAACACGTTATCAGCACCAACCCTAACCGACTGAGCAGATCAGAAAGAAAGGAAGGCATCCATCGTTGAGGTAAATGTTATTATACCCACTAATCTTATTACTGAAAATTTGATATTGTTATAGGGTATATGCGGCAATGTGATTACTTTTGTATAATGTATTTTTTTTTGTTTGGAGTTAATCGATTGGACCGATAATCCGTTTGCCGCAATTGTCGAAAACTTATACTACTGCAATTGTCAAAAAAACTTATACTGCCGTAATGATATTCGCATTTTTTTTTTGTATTGTTGTCAATTCATTAGTCTCTTTCATTATACAAATTGAGATTAATGTCCCCAAGTCTGAATTTTGTAAATAGAAATTCGTACCAATTTATCATTGGAAATTCTTTAGCATTAAATTTATTTTTAGACTTTCAGATTACTTTTGTGGGATAAACAGGATGTTATTCCGTAGATAATCATTATGTATGATAGACTTGATTTCTCATACGAGGGTCTCGTCACTTTGTTTAATATTGGACTTGATTTCCTTTGTTCGTGCGATTAAAACATATTGTTATATTTCTTGAACTACGATATTGAATTACAATTTGATATGAATATGTTTATTATCTGAGTCCTAATTTACAATATTCAATTGTAGTGTGAATTATGTCGAATCTTACAAAATTTGAATTTGCGGCTCTTGATATTATTGGAAAGAATTATTTGTCTTGAGTGTTAGATATCGAAATTCACCTAGGTGCAAAATAATTTGGTTATACAATCAAAAGAAGTAAATAAATCTGGAAGTCAAAACAAGGCAAAGGCTATGATTTTTCTTCGTCATCACCTCCATTAGGGTCTTAGTATTTAGTATTTGGTCGTAAAAGATCCACAAGTCCTTTGGAGTAATCTAAAGGAAATGTATGACCACCAGAAAACTGTGATATTACCCAAAAATTGTTATGATTGGTTACTTTTAAGACTACAAGACTTTAAGTCTGTAAATGAATAGAACTCGGCTATGTTCATAATTTTTTCACAGTTGAAATTATGTGGGGAGAAAATCATTGATGCAAAAAAAATGATAGAGAAAACCCTATTCTAACTTTCACTAAAATAAGTTGTCCTGCAGACACAATACAGTGAAAAGATATTAAGAAATATTTTGAACTTATATCTTGTGTCCTTGTGTTCACGTCCAACTGGTCCTGCTACATTCCCTTAAGCGAATGTGACATCCCATAATGGGAAAGAAAATACCACACAACAAAAGTGGTTGAGGACGTGGTCATGGACGTGGGCGTGGATACGAATATGGTCGAGTTTGAGGCCGAGATCGTTCTCTAAATAACTCATATCCCCACCAGAAGTGGGACAAAGATGTCAACAAACAAGATAAAAATGATACTTGACCAATTTATGTTACCGCTATGGAGAAAAAAGGTATTGGTCTACTAAAACAAGTAGAATTTATAATAGAATTTACTAGATAATATTGAAGAACTTAAATATGTGGTCTTGCTCTTCCCTAAAGAAAATATGACCCAGAAAACTATTATAGTTTATAAATCTTGTTGTCAAGATATCCTACATTTCTTTCATGAAACTAGCGTGGTCCTGCAGACACGATATTTTTTAGAGAGATTTAAGAGTGTTTTTAAATAGTTATATATTATCTTTTTGGTGGATGAGACAAATAATGAAATCCTGAAGAAAAGTACTATGATCACGTTCAATTAGATAAACCATTCCCAGAAGTGAATGAGAAATTGTATGACTACAGATAGTGAAGATAATGTCAACAGTCATGATCGAGGATGTGAAAGTAAAATATAGTATAATCATGGGTGAATAAATGAGTACGAATGTAATTTCAAAATACACATATACACACCAGAAGTGAGATTGTAAATGATGAAAAGCATGTGAAAGTTAATGATGAGAAAATACAAATTTTATATTTTTGGTTGGTTGCAGAGGAAAAGGAACAAATGTTTGACCCATTACACCAAAGCATCTTGTTGAGATTTATTAGCACCCATCAAAAAGGAATAAATTGTAGATATACATGGTGTATGAAAATATATAGTCTAGTAAACATTGTAGCGCTCTCCATACCAAATTTATACATGAATACATGCAAGGATTAGTGGGAAATAGCTCTCAACATAATAAATTTAGTAGTATATGATCAGGATTATAATGCAATATGTTAAACTTGGTACAAATACTTGATCATGTCTTATTGACTCGCTCTATGAGCATGAGTAATATACTACATTATGAAGATGTATACTTTTGTGATATGTACCAAAGTTGTAATGGATACTCTTGAAGAGTACAAGCTATCTTCCATAAGTTTTGTTTAGATTGTCTTGCCGTTATAATTGAGACACCAGTTTGTGCCGTTATATCACATCACAATATGTTCAAATTATAGTATTCTATAATTACAGTGATCACTTTGAGAAGATAACCAGCAGTTATCGAATGAAATATTTTATATGATATTATATGCACATGATGTGACAATTCAGGCCATCCGGGTTTAAGAACACCCGTTATGAGAATTTGAAAATTCTTATCAAATAAAATTTTATGTGCTGACACTCCCTCATATGTTGTATATATCCAAAGGCAGGACAAAATGATGAGGTTGAGTTGTATTTCAATCGAATAGTTAAAATGAATCGATTGAGAAAATAAATACAAGAGATATTAATGATTTTGAAAATTTGTATAATGATAGGTGATTTGAAGTTCACCATGATAGTAACTGACCTGAAGTTCACCAGAATGATAGTAGGTGACTTGAAGATCACCAATAAGTTTACAAGTATTTTGTGATTGATTTAAGTATCATAAATAAGCATCATAAATCTCTTGATCGGGGCAATCATACATCAACACGAAAAGAGAAAATATAAAGAAAACAACTGCATATTATATCTACTCCCCATAATCAATGTTGATCTCCAGAAGAGAACAAAAGTATGTAATATTTATCAAAATACACGTTGAAAAGTGTATTATTTATGCCCCATAACATATTGAAAACATTTTCCCAACTTAGGGGGAGACGAGCAAGAATAAGTTGGCAAAATTGAAAGATAATAAATTGATCCCCATATGAGTAAGTGTACATGCCACCTTTATGTCCTCGAAGTATGTTTGGACATAAATATCTATGACTTGATTGTGTTAAATTGTTACATGTTCAAAGGCATAAATGTGTATGATAGTCATAGGGCTCGATGTTAATATAGTAAGTGTTGAGAAATATATATCTTGCCAATATTTATTTAAATCTCTACACCCGAAGTGTAGATTATATATACGGTTCCAACATAATGATGAGATATATATATTTATTTATATGAAAAGGGCAAGATAATGCAGTTGATGATATTATTGAAAATAAAGAAAACACTAATATATAGTGTATGAAATACCCTTGAAGTGGTATCGATATCTGAACTATAATAGATGGCCCGTGAGAAAAGATGAATGGTACCTATTGAATCATTATTCAGATATCATTGATGAATAGCATGCGAAGTATATGTTGAAGAATTTTGATGATACCGGTATATGATGGAACCGAAATATAATGCATATGCGAGAAATAATGGATTGAATAGGGGATTGTAAATTTATGTCTATTTCGATGTAGACATCATTATAATGATCAAATGAGCTCATGGACCTGAAGTCCAACAAGATATGGATTTAAAATATCCACACTGTACAGTGTTTTGCATTTTGAGTCTTATTCGTATACATGTGTAGTTAATATGTAAATGCATCATTCATCATACATTTAGTTTGTTTTGTGTTTTATCATGATTGATTTTCATTTATCAAGTTATATATGTTTCAAAATTATTATGATGTCATATATGAATATGCATCCAAAGAATAGTAAGACGGATTTGCAACTTTATGAATATTATAAGAGGAGTTTCTTACTCCAATGGGCGAATAGTTGCGAAAGAAGTATATATATATATAATATTGATTTAATAGCATGTTATGAATCATGCAATAAGAAGAGTTCCTGAAAAACTTATACATGATGTTCTTACACATCTAGCCCTTTAAGTTTTACATATGAATGTCATAACATTGATCAAATATTATCTAAACTCTTGAAGAGTGTTTTTGAACTGTCGTTTCAACCAGTAGTTTGAGTACTTGAGAATTATGAAATATACATATTAGTTTATTTACGGAAGAATTCTTGTACAAATATGAGTTGATTCAAAATTTTAAGATAAGAGTATGTAATGTCCTTACATTGAGTTTATTTTATGGTCCAGAAGAACCATAAATTACATTATACCCTTAGTTGGACAGTGATATTATTATTTATCATGTATTATCATGAAAGTATGACTAGAGAAATTTTGATCAACATTGATGATTACTACTACTTATAACCTCCAGAAGAAGGTTTATATTTGTCCAATATTTAAGGATACATTTTGTAATATTATGTACAATAAAATATATTTATTTCAGGTATTATTGTCAAAAGTCTGGTGATATAAATACTCACCTAGTGCATACAAGTGAACGTTTGAAAATACAGAATATTTCTTGGCGTTCCATGAAGCAAACTATTGCAGCTACTTCTTCTAACCATGCAGAAATTTTAGCTATCCACGAAGCTAGTCGTGAATGTGTATGGTTAAGGTCTGTAATTCAACATATACGAGAAGATTGTGGCATATCCACAGGGAAAGAAGCTCCAACAGTTATGTATGAAGATAATGCAGCATGCATTGCACAGCTCAAGGATGGATACATCAAAGAATGGTGATGTACAGGTTCTGCAGATTCGTTCAAGTGAAAATTTGGCAGACCTATTTACCAAGGCGCTTCCAACTGCTACTTTCAAGAAATTAGTTTACCAGATTGGATTGCGTCGTATCAAAGATCTCAAGTTATGTAATCATGAGGGGGAGTAGATGCGCGCTGCACTCTTTTTCCCTTAACCATGGTTTTTTCCCACTGGGTTTTCCTGGTAAGGTTTTTAATGAGGCAGCATCGTTCGCGTATTAGGCAATATTTTATTTTAAGAGAGAAATTTTATTTTTGTATAATGGACATCCAAGGGGAGTGTTATGAAATATAATATGAATGCCCATTATACCCCCATTAGTATTTCCGGAATATTCTAGGGTTCAGTCAAACCCTAACTATTGTATCCTATATATGAGGGTTTCTCAGCCCATAATGGCTTGCGTCCAAAATGGACACAAGTACCATTATAAAAATATAAACTGCTTAAAATTTAAAGGAGAAGTGTCCAAAATGAGCTGGAATGGTACTTTTGCACCGTAACGGGGAACGGGATGTGCTGAAATTTGAGGGGGGAAATCATGGTGGGAAAATTTCGCCAAATTGCAGGAAAGATTTTCGCGAAAAGTTGGAGGGAAATATTTCCACGAAATTCCTTCGAAGGCAAGCGTTCCTCTGTTGCTTCAACAGGAGAGAGAAAGAAACCAGAACAAAATCAGAGAGAAAGATAAGGGGAGATGGAGATAAGGGAGTACCAACTTATAGAGAACCCCAATACTCCCAATTTTCAACTGATTGAAAATGTATTTGAAGTTTGGTTCTTCATTGAAATTAAAGTCGAAATTCAAAGAGTATTAACTTGAAGATGAAAATGTATTCATAAATGGAAATGTATCGATTTATGAAAGACAAAATATACTACATTTGGACGTAACAAGTACCATTGATTAACTGGTAAAAAAAAGAATATACTGTATGTGTACCAATATAGATATTGGTACTATATATGTACCATACTTTAGATATGTAACAAAGAAGTTAACATATGATACTAAAAACTTAGGTTGGTACTTCAGTTGTACCATTCCGTACCAGATTTTAGGGAACGGTATGATATATGTACCAAATTTACGACCCGACATAAATTCAGGTATTTTATTTATACCAAATGTGAAATGAACTATATTTGGTATTAAAATAATACTATATTCAAAAAAAATTATATTTGGTACGTATTATGTACCATAATAATTTTACGAAGAAAGTCAATAAGATAATACGAAATCTTGAGAATATTTTTTACCTTTTCAAGGTCCTATTGTCAGAGGAGATTGGTTCCCCTTATTCCGACACGTTATTGGCCTGCCAAAATATCCCAAAAAAAGGGGGGAAATTATGGAAATAGAAGGGCGGGAAAATAGAAAGTACAGTGTAAAAAGAATTTTAGGGGTTTATTGTTTTAGGAGAGATAAAGAAAGCAGAGTTGAATTTGGTATTCCTACAAAAATCAACAGTTGGTCGCACATCATTGAGCAAGTTTAAGGTATGTGCTTGTCTTAATTATGTAAATCAATATATGAATTTTGCATATTCAATTAATGAATTAGGGTAATCAGTTATTGATAAATTGCAATTAAGTTTTGTAATTGAGCAAAACAAATTATGAGCAAAACAAATTATTGGTAATTTGTAAGAATTGAGGCATGATTATTAATTAAGTGTGAATTATAATAATCTGTATTGATAATTAAATAAGTGGGAATGTATAAGCCTTGAGAATAGATAATGATTTTTAGGTACTGAAATAATCTTTGTTAGGGTTTTGAAAGGGGTTTTTACTTAATTGAAATGTAAAATGTTGCAGAAATATGGTTGAATTTGTTGGGAATGATAATGAGGATGTAATTGAGGATGTAATTGAGGAAGTACACATTACGGATGATGAAGAAGAAAATGGAGCCGATGATGATGTAGTGAGTCCTCCATTTGTTGGGATGGTATTCCAGAGTTGGGAAGAAGTGGATACGTACTACAAAAGGTATGGGAGACAACAAGGATTTGGCATACTCCGTGCTGCAGGGTCGTATGTGCAAAAGGGGGGGGGGGCAAAATCTAAGGAACTGAGGGGATACTTGTGGAAGTGTGAATGTTATGGTCGTGCAGTGT
Organism: Spinacia oleracea; assembly: GCF_020520425.1. NCBI lineage: Eukaryota > Viridiplantae > Streptophyta > Magnoliopsida > Caryophyllales > Amaranthaceae > Spinacia > Spinacia oleracea. Next base: position 117,035,358 of record NC_079487.1, on the reverse strand, counting down.
ATAGGCGTCGGGTTGAGGGGAAAAGGGTTTACTCAACTAGGGATGAGCTTGGCACCAAAAGGTCAAAGAAATGTGATTGCCCTGTTCTAATGTATTGCAACAGGACCAAGGATGGGGAATGGGTGGTTAAAAGGGCAGTTAATGAGCATAAGAACCATTGTCCAACACCGAGGAAATCTAGGTATGTTCCTAGGTATCGACAGGAAGACATCACCTCTCTTGTAAAGAGGAAGTTGTTTAATGACTACAACTCGGGTGCTAACGTTCCTCAGATATTTAACTGTCTAGCTAGCGAGAGGAATGGAGTTGAGAACGTGACATTCACCAAAAAAGATCTTCAAAACATCATTGCTAGGGATAAGGCAGAAAAGATGAAGGAGGGAGATTGGAATGCAATGTGGAAGTACTTTAAAGCGATGTCTACTGACAATGAAAATTTCTTTCACAAGCATAGGGTGGGTGAGGATAACATATTAAAGGATGTGATGTGGGTAGATGCTAGGAGTAGAGCTGCTTACGAAGAGTTTGGAGATGTTGTAGTGTTTGACTCCACCTACTTAACAAACGAGTATGACTTGCCATTTTCTAACTTTGTTGGGGTTAATCACCATGGTCAAACCATTCTGCTTGGGTGTGCATTGTTATCCCATGAAGATTCAGAGACCTTTGAATGGTTATTTACCGAGTGGTTGTCATGTATGTCTAACAAAAAACCCATTGGTTTTCTTACTGACCAAGACGCTGCCATGAGGAAGGCCCTACGAGAAGTAATGCCTGATGTCCGACATCGATGGTGCTTGTGGCACATACTTACCAAGTTCAGTCACAAACTTGGAAAATACAATGACTATGAGCTGTTCAAAGTTGAGCTTCATAATGTGATTTACAACAGCCTTACCAAGAATGAATTTGAAGTGCAATGGACTGATATAATCAAGAAGTATAAACTGGAGGGTGAGATTTGGCTTGCAGGTAATTCCATAATTATACTTTTCATTATTTCATATATGGTACATTAATTAAAAAACCATATGGTACATTTTCATGTAGACACACATTTTCCTGCAGAAAAAACAGACCTTAAGATGTTCAAGACTTGTTTATGTTGATTTCCTTTTGCTACTATTTCAGGATTATACCATGGAAGGGAAATGTGGGTGCCTGCATTTATGAACGGGATGTTTTGGGCTGGAATGAAGAGCACTCAAAGATCCGAAAGCATAAACAGGTTCTTTGATGGGTTCGTTGATAAGCACACACGATTGTTTGAGTTTGCTCCATTTTATATTAAAGCAGTGGAATCTAGAGCTAACGATGAGCAACAGGCTGATGCAGCTGACCAAAGGGCAGTTCGCCCGTTGGCCACCCAATTTAGTGTTGAGAGAGCCTTTAGAAAGGTGTACACAGATGCAAAATTCCTCGAGGTTCAAGAGCAGTGCAATCGTGTACTGTACCTTACTTCTCTTGAGACTACTATGGTGTCAGCTGAAGTTGCACATCATAAGCTGGAGGACAGAGTGTGGGTGTTGTGTAAGGAAACCCGCAAGGAATTTTCAACAAAGTACAGGCGGAATTATATTGTGCAGTTCAATTTGGAGACTAAATTGGCGGAGTGCGAATGCAAGCTGTTTGGAAGTGACGGTATACTTTGCAGGCACATTATAAAAGTGTATGACATGCATGACATTCAAGATGTCCCAGATGTTTATATTCTTCGTAGATGGAGGAAAGATGTGTCAAGGAAGCACTCGCGCGTGAAGGTGGTGTACCATGATCCAAGTAAGACCGAAGATGTCATGAAGCATGATAAATTAATGCTAGCATACGAGCCAATCAGTTTGAAGGCGTCAACGAATCCCGAGTGCATTAAAATTGTGATGGATACATTGAAGGTGTTGGAGAAGCGGTTGGATCAACAGTTGATTGGTGTGGAAGATATGGATGCTGATGAGACACAGGATGATGTTGGTACTCCTGGTTTGTCTCAAACCAACAAGAAGAGGGCAACTACTCCAAAATCTGTTACCAATGGGTGCAGTCAAACCAAAAACAAGAGGACCACCAAAAGTACCCCTAAGTCTGTGAACAAACGAAACAAATGTGCAACACCTCCTGATAACGTCAAGGTGAATGATCCTGTGGCAAGAAATAAACCACATAGGACACCAAGTTGTAGGCACCGTTCTTGTGTTGAGCCAAAAAAGAAAACACCCATAAGGAGAAGGAGAAGCAAAACAAATGATGTTGCTGGTTGCTCACAGGAACCTCCCACGCAGGTATTACAAATGTATTTATAGTACTTGTTTCGTTGCAGTTCATATGTCCAAACCATTAACTTTGATTTGACTTATTCTTATTCAGGGCGCTGATGATGTTGAGTTGACACACACTTCTGCTGGGGGTATTGAGATGTTATCTCAAGATGGGTCAGTTGGGTATTTCACCAGCATAGTTGGAGGAGATGATGTTGGTGATGTTGGTGATGTTGGTGATGATGGACTTGGACTTGACAATGTTGATGATCTTTTATGCCGAAATTCTCTTGGGTGGGATAAGTGATTTTCGAAGTCAAAACTATGAAGAGGAAAATAGGTTTAACAATGAAATTGTTTATGTGTTGTTGTTCATTTCAGATATTTGAATGATCTATATGTATGTGTTTCTGTGTATGTGTTTGAATGGGATAGAATCTATATTTATGTGTTGTTATTACCACAACTTTGCGATCCTTACTGTCATTCTTCAAGACTTAAAAAGTACTAATAAACCTAATTTGGTACAAATACTGTACCAAATACAGCACACATAACCCAATTTGGTACAAAAATTCCAAAATCTTTAACAAAGATACCCTAATTTGGTACAACAAATGTAACAAATTCAACATGCGTGGGCTGTATTTGAATAACTAGGGTACCAATTTTTAAAAGTCCCTAATCCATACTTAATTTTTAAAAGTCCCTAATTAGTGTGCAGTAATCCATACTTAATTTTGTTGTATTAAATCTATGCCCTTCCATTACGTTTAATGTGTAGAACCGACATGTACAAATGAAATACCTAACCCTAACCCTAAACCCTCAAACCCTAAAGTAATTACCTATAACCGATATGTACAAATGACAACGGATCTATATCGATTTTCTTTTGTAAGCAATTCGGTTGGTGATGCGGGAATTCATTTCCGATTGATTGGGAGAATATTTAATAATTCCCAATTCATTTCCGTTTTCGAACAAATTTGTAATGTATCCGATTTTGACAATATATTTCTATTTCTGAATAAATTTCAATTTCCGGAAATATTTCCGAGGACTCCGGCAATATTTCAATTTTCAAAAATATTATCTGATACGTACCATGTTTCCGTTTCCGGCAACATCTACGTCTTTGATAGGATACGATCCATATTTCCGTTTTCTGGAATACAACCGGCCTCTAGCTAGGCATACGGTTCACCAACACTTATTAGACTACTTAACCTTAAATGGATACTTGGGCATTATTTCCTTCACATAACCCTTAGTAGTTTCGAAGCATTAGGGTGCGTTATGTTCAACTTATTTGACCTGAATTTATCTGAACTTATCTGAACTTACACGTTTCCACACCATTTTCGCACTTTTCTATAAATCATTAATTAAGGTTCAAATAGTAAATAATAAGTAATAATAAATTAATAATATTTAATAATTAATAATTAAAAAATAATAAATAAGTCGTTGAATATTGAATAAATAAGTCGTGCAAATAGTAAGTGTAAAGAACATTAAGGAATGTAGGTAGTAATAAATAATTATTAATACATAATAAATAATTATGTAGTGAATAATTGTTATTAATTATTAATTATTAAGTATTAATTAGTACTTAATAATCAGTAATTATTAAGTAATTAATAATTACTAATAAATCATTAATACTTATTTATTAATAATTAATAATTAATTGGAACTAATTGGAATTTATCTAAAGTTATTGGAACTTATTGAAACATATTGAAACTTATCTGAATTTATCTGAACGAACTTATTGGACTTGAAACTTATTTTTATAAGGTACCCTTAGTGAATTTATCTATGTACTGTTCTCTATGTCGAACGAACTTATTGGACTTGAAACTTATTTTTATAAGGTACCCTTAGTGAACATCTATGTACTGTTCTCTATGTCCTTTATTGTAATGGTACCTAGCGTTTGTATAGTTTTGTTAGATACTATCGTCATTTGGTACTTATACTTTTATAAATATGATAGATACTGGTGAATTTGGTACGTTAAATTTTACAAATATGTCAAGTTCGTACTTTGCCCTTAAAAAATGATCCAACCATTGGGGCTTAAAATTGTCCTTATAGTGTTTTTTTTTATGGGCGGGATATTTGACTAACACTTAAATTTCAAAAAAGTTATTATTCAAAACAAAGACACTTGTCGATTCGACAGTACAAATAACTTAATATTAAACCCATATTTTAATTTAAAAATAAAATTATTATAGGAAAATCCTTTCTCTCTCCTGTCATTTCTACTTGTGTATTTTCTCTCTCCTGAAGTGTCGCAGTTCTTCGACTTCCCCACTCCGACTTGCCTTGTCGACGGCGTTCACCAAATCCACCACCCAGGTATCAAAGTCGAAATTTTCTTTACAATTTCAGTATTTCAATTTGAATCACTACTTGTTCCCAATTCAATTGTTCCCAATTTCCATTTAGGGTTCCCTAAATAGAATTAACAAATCCATATTGAATTTTGTATGAGTTTTTGTCGTTGGTTGTATGGTGATTTGACAGTAGTACATAGTAATTGTAGTAAAGTTTATGAGAAGACCCAATTCAAAAGATGTTGTTTATAAATTAGGGTTCCTAAATTAGGGTTCTTACAAATTGAGTAATGTATGGTTAGTTTTTGCGTTCTTTGTTGGGGAATTGACATCAGTATTGAGTAGTTGTACTCAACTATTTCTAAAGGCCCAGTTGTACATTTCTCGTTTCTAAATTGGGTTTGGTAAAACTGAAGTGCTGTAGTCAAATTGATTACTGTATGGTACTTTTTGTGTCCGTTGTTGGTGATTTGAGATGCATATATAAAGTACTTGTAGTTACCCATTTTGCGTAATGTTTGGTTTTTTTGTGTGTTTGTTGTTGGTAATTTGAGATGAGTATAAGTATTTGATTTTGTGTCCCTATTTATTATTTTCACAGTGTCATGAGGAAGGGACTAGTTCATAGGCATACGAAGAGAAAAATGGGGAATAATGTCATTGAATATGAGGGAACTTCAAAGTCCAAATACAAAAAACATAAATCCTTCGAGGACTTTGGGGATGATGAACTGTGTAAGTACTTCACCAGTGACTTGAGTGTACTTCCTATTCATAAACCGCCAACGAAAAAGAGTAGGGCGGTCGTAGATGAAGATTCGTACGAAGACGAAAGTCAAGATGAGGGTGATGAAGACTATGAAGCTGAGGAGACTAACTATGATGAAGTTGAGAATTCTGATGAGGAGTACGATGAAGTGCCAGAGCGAGAGACACATCCAATTAAGAGGGGATACAAACAACAAGTGTCTCGGAAAGTATTACCCAAGCAAGGTCTGAAAAGGAGACGACTTCCTACCCCAAAGCCACGGCCACAGGTAAAGCAATGCAGCAGGAGTGAGTCATTGTAATTGGTTCCCCTGTTGATTGGTGAATTCTAAATATATCTGTTATTGGTATTCAGGAGCAGCAATACGTTGTGAGAAGAACCAAAGGTCTGTCAGGTCTGTCAAACGGGGAACAAGTTAAGAGGGAAGAGTTATGTGTTGCGACGCAACTACAAAAATGTCGCAACAAGGTTAGTCAGTGAACTTTATCTAAATGATGAAACTGTATTCATTAAAACTAAGTGTCCCATTATTCATTTCTAGTTGTACAGGAATGTTTTTTATATGACCATACGCTTTTCATGTTTACAGCAACCAGCGGTCATTTGCCGTGTTGATGCATTTTCGAAGTTGATCAAAAGGTTTGATGCTTCTAGAATTGAAGTTGTTAAACAAATGGGTTTTGGTGGGATGCTAATGTTGAAGTTGACCCAACTCTCGCGACAGTTCTGCTATTGGTTAATGACTAGGGTGGATGGAGTTGCCCAGACCTTGGTTGCAGGTGATGGCAGAGTCTTACCGTTGTCTCCAACACAATGGAAATGCATATTTGATCTCCCAATGGGAGGTAAGACGGTTCCCTTCGACGTGGTTGATAGTCCGGCGTTGGTTGTTAAGGCTGCGAAGGTGGCTCGGAAATTCTCAATGGTGAATGGGGAGGGAAAGGAAATGGTTTCTTTACGTTCAGTCATCGATGCGTTAGTCGAAGAGGATGAAGATGGCAACGTCACCCAGCTAGAAACCGAATCGGCCCGTAGCGAATTCCGTACTGCTTTCTTGATGGCGCTCTTGGGTCTGGTCATATGTCCTTCGACTGATGGATCATATATGTCTAAGCCCTTGATGCAAGCGTGTACTGTGGCAGACATGTCAATTGAATATGATTGGTGTACGTTTGCCCATGAGTGGCTTATGACTAAGTCTTCTGAGTTTGCTGAGAAGTTTGACAAAGCTGGGTTCGTGGCGGGATGTGGTGGTTGTACCCTGTTCCTCTTGGTACTTTTCCAAACCTTTTTTCCCCATAGTGAATGTTACTTTTCGTATTATTTAAATAATTTTTGATTAAACATTTTGGTGAACAGATATTCTACCTAGATCATTTGAACAGGCCTCCTCTGTCGTGGAACGAGTTCCCAAGGATAGGAGTTTGGACAACTGAGCATGTCTTCCTGGCTAGGGATTTGGACAAGAAGGAAACTGACGACTACGGAAAGCTATCAGTAAGTTGATCCTTTTACAATGAATCACAACACAACATTAAAATCATGTGTAGCAAACTTATTCTGGTTATTGGTTATTATTTATGGAAATGTTTAATGTTTATTGTGGCAGTCACTGGACATTGCATATGGGGAACCACATCCCCGACTCGCCAGAGACAAAATTACACCCATCTCGCAGGAAGATGAAGATGAGGATTGCGAGGATACAAGGCTAGTAAATAATGTATGTAATTCATCTACGCATTTATATTTTTACATTGTATAAATCGTTCGAGTATACACACTAAAATTTGGTCATCTTCCATATATGGTACAGATTATGAAGTTGATCACACCTTACCTAGAGAGGCTGGAGGAGAAGATTGATAAGTTGCAAACGGCACGGGACAACACAAGACCCTTTGGCTTTCCCATACATGACCAGTTCCATATCCATTCTCCGGCTCATCATTTTGCTGACGATATACAAGATCTTGATCTTGGTTTGAATCAACCATTCACGTCTCTTGAGCAACTGGGAAGTCCAAGGATAATCAATCCAACCTCACAAAGAACCCAAACAGAGCAACAAGAGATCAACAAGAAGATGGCCGCTGTCGACGATATGTTGCACATTGACAATCACCATCAAGTATCAGGTACTGATGTCATTGGCAAAGTTGCAAATGAATCTCTTCAATCCGTATTAGCACAACGTCATGAAGAGTATCATGCCAATAACGAGAATGATCCTGGGAACAATAAGGAGTTGAATCAGGACGACCCATTGACTAGTAAGGAGTTGAATGAGGATGCGCGTGACAATGATGAGGAGTTGAATGAGGATGCGCGTGACAATGAAGAGGCCGCTGCTGGAGGAGGAGGACCAAGGAGGAGGAGGAGTTTAGGACACCGAACTCATATTCCATCTGCAACAGTATTTTCGGGAGATTTCGTGTCTGGTACAAACCAAAGGGTCACAGGTCCGGTTAATGACATCACTGCGTTCGTTAAGAGATGGAAAGATTTGAGAGACGAGGCTAAGTAAGTTAATCAACTTATAAGAATATGATCCCATTTCATTTAATACCTTAACTAAAGCAGTCCTGTTTTGCAGTCCAGGACAAGTCATGATTACCTGCGATGGCAGGAGTGCAACCCAAAGAGAATGCTATGGGGTCTTGCATACAAGAGCGAGGGTCAGTGCTGACTATGTAAGGATGGCTTCGGAGATGTATATGAAAAAGTGGGCAATGGATTACGAAGGCAAGAGTCGGAGAATTATGCTTGACCCAACATTTGCGGTAATTACGCCTTGAATTGAATTATTACGCCTTAAATCACATTTTTTATTATTTAAATCACACTTTTAAGTTTGAATTCGTAAATCACATTTTTAATTATTAAAATCACATTTTTAAGTTTTAGGTGTTTAGGGTTTACACCAGAATATATTTATTGAACATCATTTTATATTACAGATGAGGGTAATTACGAATAAGGATCCTTTTGAACATCTGGCAAAGAAGCACGGCCAACCTCTTCGTGACATAACTGCATCCCAGATTTGTGTGGTATTTTTCCTAGTTTTAACATTCTCCTTTCACATGTTCTCTGAATAAACAAATAACTAATAATTCCTGTGGTAATATGATGGAATCAGATTTTTGTTCCTGTATTGGACGATGACCATTGGTGGTGTGCTGCATTTGAGTTGAAGGAGAAGACCATATGGTTCATGGATACTATGTACCCCAACCCCGAAGAGAAGCATAAGTCTATTCTGAAAAATATGGTATGTTTTGCTTCCAAAGTTTTTACGCCGATTGTCATTTACAAACTACAATTTCTGGGGTTGATGTGAATGCTTTACATCACAGATCCCGGCCATCGACACGATGTTAAATGTCCATGACCCCCAGTGGGAACTAGGCACAATGGGTAGTTGGGGAAGACAACTAGTCGAGCTTATGAACAACACCGACAAGTATGTGAACCAGAGGATTTAAATCATTCTGTGTGTCATTTAAAATTTATTCCCCCGTTTAATCACAACTAGTTTTCTTGCAGTCATAGCTGCGGCGTACTAATGTTGGGATGGATAAAGTCATCGGCCGCTCGTATCGTATCAAGATATGGAATGGTAAGTGGCTTTGTATTTAGCCCTCATATATATTGCTCCTTATTACCATTCATTCATCGTTGTAGGAAAATATTGTTGTGGCTCGAAAAGCGCTACTAATGGAAGACTTTCTCTCGGAATTTAATGAAGCAAAGGAGGAAGCATTGTCAGCAATCACCTGTACTTGAAAGGCATCTGATGATTCTCGTAGTAATATTATGTAACTCTTGGAAACTGTTTATTAGCCGGATTATCTAATGTTTAAGATTTGTGTCGGATTTTTTGGTGGTAATGTTTACTGCTGCTTTTGGATAATTCACTTTAATGCTATGCGGATAATTTATATCTAAGGGTCTTGTTAGTTGATTTTGGATTATTATCGTTTACTTAACTCTTTTCTTTGTAAGTGTTTTATTATTTGCCTATTATGTGTACGAAGTTTGGCAACTTTAAAATCTTATTATCACCACCAAAAGTGGGTCAAATGAAAGTCAAGTGTTTTATTATTTGCCTAAGTGGTGGTACCAAATAAGAAGTGTACGAAGTTTGGCAACTTTAAAATCTTATTATCACCACCAAAAGTGTAGCAAATATAATGGGTTTACTTGAAGTCGAAGTTCTTGGTACATCTAATGTACCAAATTCGATGTTCTGGCTACATTTAATGTACCAAATCGTGTTACGACATGAAAACGTACCAAAGTCAAAGTTCTGGTTAAATGTATTGTACCAAACTTGAATTTAGGACTACATGAACTGTACCAAAGCCAAGTTGGCAAATGTCATACTCATACCAAAGTTGACAAATGACATATACCAAAGTTGACAAATGTCGTATACCAAAGTTGACCTGCATTTCACTACCTGTGTGCATTTCACTACTTGTGTTCATTTATCTGATTGATTTCATACATAACTACAAATCAGGGATCTTAATTGGCGCATAAATATCTTATTTCTACCTGGATTCCTTTAAAACAAAAGACCCCTTAGTTCACAGTAGAAATATAAACATACAACATCAAATGTTTGGTCATAAACTAACTTCCACACAAACTTCCAAACTAACTTCCAAACTAAGTACCAGAATTCAAATGCAACAGAGTTGCCGAAATACATCCAAAATACATCCAAATTACATCCAAAAACTTAAGTTCAAGCACGTAAACACGGTCTACACACGGACTTGCCTCCCAGAAATAAGGTCGTACACCTCAGGTCTCCTCACATTCAACTCGCACAAGATGTCATCAACAGCAAGTGATACCCTTGCATCCTCTATTGCACCCTGATGATGATAGCAAATAAATATGATAGCATTACTACAGGACTATTGTTTTCAAGAACACACACAACTAAACACATGGAACTAAATGAACGTACCGGTTGGAATGTGGGAGAAATTTTGTTGCGTTGGACTATGTCCTTTATCCATGCTAGCATTACAACACAACTTGACACACTGCATTACAGTGATCAAACCATATAATCCTTATATAAACAAACCAACTTATATTTACGCGAAGCGATTGCGTTGGGTTACTTACTCATCGCTTGGTGGGACAGAAACAAGGTCAACCCCCCATCCACTCAGTCCATCCTTTACCCATGACTCGTCTTTAGAGTAAAACAGGGTGTCCAAGTACTTGAACTACAAGAATAACAAGTCAATCATATGTATGAAATGTATGCGATAATTATTAAATGTTTTTAGATACAATCATTACCATGTGGCTAATCAGACGACCGTGCTCAGACAAAGGCTCGTCTGATGTAGGATCAAGGACCCAAATCCGCTTATCCTTCATGGATAATGCAACACAATACCAATGTGTGTGCGGTGGAAGTGTGAAGTACATGTGCAACACGGGTACTACAACCTGGCATGAATTGCAAAATAGATACGATAAGTTAAATGGTAAATTAAAAATTTACCAATAATTATCACAAATGTATTTAATTTAGAATGTGATGTTATCTCACATACCACAAACATTTCCCGAATGACGAGGTTTTCAAAGGGGGCACCGAATGGGGCTACAAGAGACTGAGGGGGTTCGTTTGTTTGTACCTTAACCTGCCACAATTAGAAGGTGTACTAATTACCTCAAGATACGTTTACAAAAAAATTATCAGATCATGATAACATAGATGAGAAATACGTCTGAAAACTAACCCCGAAACCAGGTTCAAGCATTACACTTCGTCCTCTACCGGCACCCAATTCTGCCTTCCACCTGCTAGTATACATCTTACTAGCCACCTTGACGTATTCTATCCCCGTATACTCATCCATTGCTACCATTCGATACATCTGATATTTGCTTAGACATAAACCATCGAACTCAATCAACTCTGGTCCTTCATCCCTGCATATATTGATCAATTGAAGGATAATCAACTGTCGTATTCCAAGTTAAAACTTGTAAACATTAACAAAATACAAATACATTAATAATCATAATTTACTAAAAAGTTTGACATTTACTTGCTATTTCCCTGGCACTCCTTGATGAAAGCAACCAATTCCTTCTCCATATCAGTACGACTCTTCCGGGAGCTCCTAAGAGGTGAAACTCCCTTTAAAATTTCAGTGGTGATTACCTGTGCAATTTGGATATGTATATAACCCAACATTAAAATTATCTAAGATAAGTATATCTTGGATTGTTCATTCACAGTAGTGTAAGAAAATGTACCGGCTTCTGAGCAGGAGATTGTACTTCAGTCTGTAGCGTGGTCATAGATTTCGTAGGGACAGAACAATCAGAGGAAGAGGGAGCCATAAATCCAAGAACATCTGAGGTAACCGCAGAAGAAGGACCAGGGGTTATAGGATCACTCACCAAAACTGGAGAGACTGAAGTGGAAGGAGGAGGGAACCCAAAGCCTCGGGTGCCAATACCCCGAGCTGAACCAAAGGCCGGTGCAAAACCCACCGGCGACGGAACTCCAAACTGCTGTGCAGTGGCCGTAGGAATTGTGGTCGGCCTCATTGTCTGCGTACCTCCGAGAGCAGGGCAAACAGCCACACCACCCACACTACCACCACTTGTACCTCCACTTTGAGTGTCCTTCAACCCACTATCTTGTTCCCTCACCCCTACTATTCTTGACAAATCAAGTTTCATACTTCTTAAAACCTCTCCTTGGTTGTGCATTTGCTCCTCGATTCTCTCAAATCGGCTTGTTAAAACATTCAGAACCTATATACAAATTTCAATCACACAATCAGAATATCTAGTGCGCGCGCGGGACAGAAGCCAGAAACTTATAAACTAATCAACTAATAATCTAATTAAACCAAATTGGATTAGAAACAATAGATTAAACCTCTTTTGCAATGTAGGAACCCCGCATATCTCTTGGCAATCGAGGATGGTGTCTCTCGCCGTAAGCAACATCAACAGACTGGTTGTGGAACATCAAAATAAAACATCAGTCCATATATGAATGAATCATTATACTGCTGAATCACTACTAACACAACAGAAATTTTTGGTATTCCATCTCATCTGAGTTCTTCCATAGTCACCTCCAGCTTTCTTGTCTGCCTCTATCAGGGCATCCACATCAGATTGGGACCACACAGCCACCCTCGGCATAACACACCATTGCCTAGGAACAACATTCAGGTGGTCCAGGTAGAACACCTACAACATTAACCAACTTGCTTCAGAATCAAATAAGAGCTTTGCAAAATTATACACAATAAATAAAAATATTTTCAGTTATACCAACCGTCAAAAATAGGCTGCAGCCCCCCAATCCAGAAACAACTCCATGCTGATCAAACTGATGTGCAAACATTTTGCACCATATCTTTAGCCACTCTAAACAGAACGTGCACCAATCATATGAATTTGACTCCGGTGCTACCGATGCGGCAGGTAACAACCTTCCCGCCAAGGTAAACCCGTCTGTGCTTGGGCACAACACCAGCTCCAGTATAACAATCATAAAGGCTATTCTAAATTCAAATTCCTCCTCTCTTGTTACAATTGGGACAATAGTAGCCACCGCCTTACCCTGTCCATCCCTCATTCCAACTGCAAATTCCCAAGCTTTCTGAACAGAAACCCCACCACTATCCCCATACATCTGAACAATATGGTCTGCTATATTCCTATGGCGTGTGTCTAGGTTTCCATTAAGAGATGGTACAGGCTGAGTACCCATAGGCAGCCCCAAAACACAGTTAAATTGGATGGGATCCAGGCTGAATTCCATATCGCCCCCACCATAAAACACCCCATTAGCACCATCTACCCTGGTCACTAACCAGTAGGCAAATTCTGGGGACAGGTTGCGCAGTTTCACGGTGAGGAGGGCTCCAAACCCCATTTTTCTAACTAAATCCCTTCGACTGTCATCCAACAGTGACACCAACTTTGAAAACACCTCAATCCTATCATTCTCATGCATGCCTTTCCTCAGCCTGGTGGACACAACAGTCTCCGATTTCTTCACCTGAGCACCTACACTCAACTAAGATGCATACAACAATGCCCACTAAATCAAAACCATGTAAGAATTGATCATAAACATTTGTTCTGATTAATTTTCAATCACAAAATAGATATCCATGAAATAGGTAGTTAACAATTCAACAAACCATCGGTCTAATAGTAGTGGTTAAGTTATGAATACTAACGACGTCCTCGTCATCGTTGCTCTCTGTACGTGGCTCCTCCTCTCCACTAATCTCCGCATCATAGACTTTTCTCTTATTTCCACTGGAAGAACCTTCCACTGCCTTTAGTCCACATGCAGTTGTTCTCTACACACACAACACAACAAGTTTACTTATGTCTGAATATTAAAAATAGAATTGGATTAGAATTGGATTCTTCTATTTAATACAATAGCATTCTTAATTACCGTTCGTGCTCCTGCCCTTGTAGACACGCCCTTTCTCTTAACAACGTCTTCCTCTGTTTTTTTCTCCTTTGGAAGTGGAGCATTACGTTTACCCATTTTCCTAAAAAATTATAAAACTTAATGACTACAATAACAACGTAAACTAAACACAAGAAATTCACAACATTCCAAAACTTCACACTGCAATTACTTTTAAAATGCACACATATAAACATCCACACATAATTAGACCAGTAATTAGACCTAGTTTGGTACAAATCTACCAATCCAAATCTCATTTGCGATACCAAACTGTCAAACACTTTCAGTACCATTTTAGGATCAATATAAAATTATGATCCTTTTTAAAAATAATTCTATATTTTAAGTACTATTCTCCATATTATCAACACTATTTTTAACAAATTTCCAAAATTTAGGCGACATCAAATATACCAAATTTGTTCAAATATCAAAACCCAGTTACAAAACAACCATTATTCATACTCCTAATTCCACCAACAGCCTACAAAACCCTAAACAAATATTAAAAAACGATTATTAATAAACGAACTAAAACATGCAGCAATTAAACCAGAAACCCTAACTAACTGAAACCCAGAAATTCTTAAAATTAGACGACTTTAACAATTAGGATTACAACCCTAAACCCTCCAATAAGCCTAAATACAATAACTTTTTAAATTTTCGATTTGGGTTTTAGGGTTTTACCTCTTGATGACAAATAATTCTTCCTCCAGCGCAATTGCTTTTCACGAATTCACCAAATTAACGAACAATCCTAGCTCGTCTTGAAAATGGAGGTGTGAATTTTTTAGCTCGTCTTGAAAATGGAGGTGTGAATTTTTTGCCCAAAATTCCCGAAATCTGAATTTCTTGCTCGTCTTCACTGCAGGAGGAGCACGAGGAAGAAGGACTGCTTTGAAGGAGGAGAGAGAATAACAAGGAGGAGAGAGACAATGTGAGTATTAAATACCTCAAATTCAAAAATTTTGAAATCTGAAATTTTTGCCAGCAATGAATAACGGAGTCCGTTATTTCCAAGTGGGCCTCTCTCTTTTTACGGTGAAAATACCATAATGCCCCCACTTGTGTCCAGATTGGACACAAGCCATTATGGAGCAAGACTTCCTCTCCTATATATACCTCAGCCCATAATGGCTTGCGTCCAAAATGGACACAAGTACCATTATAAAAATATAAACTGCTTAAAATTTAAAGGAGAAGTGTCCAAAATGAGCTGGAATGGTACTTTTGCACCGTAACGGGGAACGGGATGTGCTGAAATTTGAGGGGGGAAATCATGGTGGGAAAATTTCGCCAAATTGCAGGAAAGATTTTCGCGAAAAGTTGGAGGGAAATATTTCCACGAAATTCCTTCGAAGGCAAGCGTTCCTCTGTTGCTTCAACAGGAGAGAGAAAGAAACCAGAACAAAATCAGAGAGAAAGATAAGGGGAGATGGAGATAAGGGAGTACCAACTTATAGAGAACCCCAATACTCCCAATTTTCAACTGATTGAAAATGTATTTGAAGTTTGGTTCTTCATTGAAATTAAAGTCGAAATTCAAAGAGTATTAACTTGAAGATGAAAATGTATTCATAAATGGAAATGTATCGATTTATGAAAGACAAAATATACTACATTTGGACGTAACAAGTACCATTGATTAACTGGTAAAAAAAAGAATATACTGTATGTGTACCAATATAGATATTGGTACTATATATGTACCATACTTTAGATATGTAACAAAGAAGTTAACATATGATACTAAAAACTTAGGTTGGTACTTCAGTTGTACCATTCCGTACCAGATTTTAGGGAACGGTATGATATATGTACCAAATTTACGACCCGACATAAATTCAGGTATTTTATTTATACCAAATGTGAAATGAACTATATTTGGTATTAAAATAATACTATATTCAAAAAAAATTATATTTGGTACGTATTATGTACCATAATAATTTTACGAAGAAAGTCAATAAGATAATACGAAATCTTGAGAATATTTTTTACCTTTTCAAGGTCCTATTGTCAGAGGAGATTGGTTCCCCTTATTCCGACACGTTATTGGCCTGCCAAAATATCCCAAAAAAAGGGGGGAAATTATGGAAATAGAAGGGCGGGAAAATAGAAAGTACAGTGTAAAAAGAATTTTAGGGGTTTATTGTTTTAGGAGAGATAAAGAAAGCAGAGTTGAATTTGGTATTCCTACAAAAATCAACAGTTGGTCGCACATCATTGAGCAAGTTTAAGGTATGTGCTTGTCTTAATTATGTAAATCAATATATGAATTTTGCATATTCAATTAATGAATTAGGGTAATCAGTTATTGATAAATTGCAATTAAGTTTTGTAATTGAGCAAAACAAATTATGAGCAAAACAAATTATTGGTAATTTGTAAGAATTGAGGCATGATTATTAATTAAGTGTGAATTATAATAATCTGTATTGATAATTAAATAAGTGGGAATGTATAAGCCTTGAGAATAGATAATGATTTTTAGGTACTGAAATAATCTTTGTTAGGGTTTTGAAAGGGGTTTTTACTTAATTGAAATGTAAAATGTTGCAGAAATATGGTTGAATTTGTTGGGAATGATAATGAGGATGTAATTGAGGATGTAATTGAGGAAGTACACATTACGGATGATGAAGAAGAAAATGGAGCCGATGATGATGTAGTGAGTCCTCCATTTGTTGGGATGGTATTCCAGAGTTGGGAAGAAGTGGATACGTACTACAAAAGGTATGGGAGACAACAAGGATTTGGCATACTCCGTGCTGCAGGGTCGTATGTGCAAAAGGGGGGGGGGGCAAAATCTAAGGAACTGAGGGGATACTTGTGGAAGTGTGAATGTTATGGTCGTGCAGTGTATAGGCGTCGGGTTGAGGGGAAAAGGGTTTACTCAACTAGGGATGAGCTTGGCACCAAAAGGTCAAAGAAATGTGATTGCCCTGTTCTAATGTATTGCAACAGGACCAAGGATGGGGAATGGGTGGTTAAAAGGGCAGTTAATGAGCATAAGAACCATTGTCCAACACCGAGGAAATCTAGGTATGTTCCTAGGTATCGACAGGAAGACATCACCTCTCTTGTAAAGAGGAAGTTGTTTAATGACTACAACTCGGGTGCTAACGTTCCTCAGATATTTAACTGTCTAGCTAGCGAGAGGAATGGAGTTGAGAACGTGACATTCACCAAAAAAGATCTTCAAAACATCATTGCTAGGGATAAGGCAGAAAAGATGAAGGAGGGAGATTGGAATGCAATGTGGAAGTACTTTAAAGCGATGTCTACTGACAATGAAAATTTCTTTCACAAGCATAGGGTGGGTGAGGATAACATATTAAAGGATGTGATGTGGGTAGATGCTAGGAGTAGAGCTGCTTACGAAGAGTTTGGAGATGTTGTAGTGTTTGACTCCACCTACTTAACAAACGAGTATGACTTGCCATTTTCTAACTTTGTTGGGGTTAATCACCATGGTCAAACCATTCTGCTTGGGTGTGCATTGTTATCCCATGAAGATTCAGAGACCTTTGAATGGTTATTTACCGAGTGGTTGTCATGTATGTCTAACAAAAAACCCATTGGTTTTCTTACTGACCAAGACGCTGCCATGAGGAAGGCCCTACGAGAAGTAATGCCTGATGTCCGACATCGATGGTGCTTGTGGCACATACTTACCAAGTTCAGTCACAAACTTGGAAAATACAATGACTATGAGCTGTTCAAAGTTGAGCTTCATAATGTGATTTACAACAGCCTTACCAAGAATGAATTTGAAGTGCAATGGACTGATATAATCAAGAAGTATAAACTGGAGGGTGAGATTTGGCTTGCAGGTAATTCCATAATTATACTTTTCATTATTTCATATATGGTACATTAATTAAAAAACCATATGGTACATTTTCATGTAGACACACATTTTCCTGCAGAAAAAACAGACCTTAAGATGTTCAAGACTTGTTTATGTTGATTTCCTTTTGCTACTATTTCAGGATTATACCATGGAAGGGAAATGTGGGTGCCTGCATTTATGAACGGGATGTTTTGGGCTGGAATGAAGAGCACTCAAAGATCCGAAAGCATAAACAGGTTCTTTGATGGGTTCGTTGATAAGCACACACGATTGTTTGAGTTTGCTCCATTTTATATTAAAGCAGTGGAATCTAGAGCTAACGATGAGCAACAGGCTGATGCAGCTGACCAAAGGGCAGTTCGCCCGTTGGCCACCCAATTTAGTGTTGAGAGAGCCTTTAGAAAGGTGTACACAGATGCAAAATTCCTCGAGGTTCAAGAGCAGTGCAATCGTGTACTGTACCTTACTTCTCTTGAGACTACTATGGTGTCAGCTGAAGTTGCACATCATAAGCTGGAGGACAGAGTGTGGGTGTTGTGTAAGGAAACCCGCAAGGAATTTTCAACAAAGTACAGGCGGAATTATATTGTGCAGTTCAATTTGGAGACTAAATTGGCGGAGTGCGAATGCAAGCTGTTTGGAAGTGACGGTATACTTTGCAGGCACATTATAAAAGTGTATGACATGCATGACATTCAAGATGTCCCAGATGTTTATATTCTTCGTAGATGGAGGAAAGATGTGTCAAGGAAGCACTCGCGCGTGAAGGTGGTGTACCATGATCCAAGTAAGACCGAAGATGTCATGAAGCATGATAAATTAATGCTAGCATACGAGCCAATCAGTTTGAAGGCGTCAACGAATCCCGAGTGCATTAAAATTGTGATGGATACATTGAAGGTGTTGGAGAAGCGGTTGGATCAACAGTTGATTGGTGTGGAAGATATGGATGCTGATGAGACACAGGATGATGTTGGTACTCCTGGTTTGTCTCAAACCAACAAGAAGAGGGCAACTACTCCAAAATCTGTTACCAATGGGTGCAGTCAAACCAAAAACAAGAGGACCACCAAAAGTACCCCTAAGTCTGTGAACAAACGAAACAAATGTGCAACACCTCCTGATAACGTCAAGGTGAATGATCCTGTGGCAAGAAATAAACCACATAGGACACCAAGTTGTAGGCACCGTTCTTGTGTTGAGCCAAAAAAGAAAACACCCATAAGGAGAAGGAGAAGCAAAACAAATGATGTTGCTGGTTGCTCACAGGAACCTCCCACGCAGGTATTACAAATGTATTTATAGTACTTGTTTCGTTGCAGTTCATATGTCCAAACCATTAACTTTGATTTGACTTATTCTTATTCAGGGCGCTGATGATGTTGAGTTGACACACACTTCTGCTGGGGGTATTGAGATGTTATCTCAAGATGGGTCAGTTGGGTATTTCACCAGCATAGTTGGAGGAGATGATGTTGGTGATGTTGGTGATGTTGGTGATGATGGACTTGGACTTGACAATGTTGATGATCTTTTATGCCGAAATTCTCTTGGGTGGGATAAGTGATTTTCGAAGTCAAAACTATGAAGAGGAAAATAGGTTTAACAATGAAATTGTTTATGTGTTGTTGTTCATTTCAGATATTTGAATGATCTATATGTATGTGTTTCTGTGTATGTGTTTGAATGGGATAGAATCTATATTTATGTGTTGTTATTACCACAACTTTGCGATCCTTACTGTCATTCTTCAAGACTTAAAAAGTACTAATAAACCTAATTTGGTACAAATACTGTACCAAATACAGCACACATAACCCAATTTGGTACAAAAATTCCAAAATCTTTAACAAAGATACCCTAATTTGGTACAACAAATGTAACAAATTCAACATGCGTGGGCTGTATTTGAATAACTAGGGTACCAATTTTTAAAAGTCCCTAATCCATACTTAATTTTTAAAAGTCCCTAATTAGTGTGCAGTAATCCATACTTAATTTTGTTGTATTAAATCTATGCCCTTCCATTACGTTTAATGTGTAGAACCGACATGTACAAATGAAATACCTAACCCTAACCCTAAACCCTCAAACCCTAAAGTAATTACCTATAACCGATATGTACAAATGACAACGGATCTATATCGATTTTCTTTTGTAAGCAATTCGGTTGGTGATGCGGGAATTCATTTCCGATTGATTGGGAGAATATTTAATAATTCCCAATTCATTTCCGTTTTCGAACAAATTTGTAATGTATCCGATTTTGACAATATATTTCTATTTCTGAATAAATTTCAATTTCCGGAAATATTTCCGAGGACTCCGGCAATATTTCAATTTTCAAAAATATTATCTGATACGTACCATGTTTCCGTTTCCGGCAACATCTACGTCTTTGATAGGATACGATCCATATTTCCGTTTTCTGGAATACAACCGGCCTCTAGCTAGGCATACGGTTCACCAACACTTATTAGACTACTTAACCTTAAATGGATACTTGGGCATTATTTCCTTCACATAACCCTTAGTAGTTTCGAAGCATTAGGGTGCGTTATGTTCAACTTATTTGACCTGAATTTATCTGAACTTATCTGAACTTACACGTTTCCACACCATTTTCGCACTTTTCTATAAATCATTAATTAAGGTTCAAATAGTAAATAATAAGTAATAATAAATTAATAATATTTAATAATTAATAATTAAAAAATAATAAATAAGTCGTTGAATATTGAATAAATAAGTCGTGCAAATAGTAAGTGTAAAGAACATTAAGGAATGTAGGTAGTAATAAATAATTATTAATACATAATAAATAATTATGTAGTGAATAATTGTTATTAATTATTAATTATTAAGTATTAATTAGTACTTAATAATCAGTAATTATTAAGTAATTAATAATTACTAATAAATAATTAATACTTATTTATTAATAATTAATAATTAATTGGAACTAATTGGAATTTATCTAAAGTTATTGGAACTTATTGAAACATATTGAAACTTATCTGAATTTATCTGAACGAACTTATTGGACTTGAAACTTATTTTTATAAGGTACCCTTAGTGAATTTATCTATGTACTGTTCTCTATGTCGAACGAACTTATTGGACTTGAAACTTATTTTTATAAGGTACCCTTAGTGAACATCTATGTACTGTTCTCTATGTCCTTTATTGTAATGGTACCTAGCGTTTGTATAGTTTTGTTAGATACTATCGTCATTTGGTACTTATACTTTTATAAATATGATAGATACTGGTGAATTTGGTACGTTAAATTTTACAAATATGTCAAGTTCGTACTTTGCCCTTAAAAAATGATCCAACCATTGGGGCTTAAAATTGTCCTTATAGTGTTTTTTTTTATGGGCGGGATATTTGACTAACACTTAAATTTCAAAAAAGTTATTATTCAAAACAAAGACACTTGTCGATTCGACAGTACAAATAACTTAATATTAAACCCATATTTTAATTTAAAAATAAAATTATTATAGGAAAATCCTTTCTCTCTCCTGTCATTTCTACTTGTGTATTTTCTCTCTCCTGAAGTGTCGCAGTTCTTCGACTTCCCCACTCCGACTTGCCTTGTCGACGGCGTTCACCAAATCCACCACCCAGGTATCAAAGTCGAAATTTTCTTTACAATTTCAGTATTTCAATTTGAATCACTACTTGTTCCCAATTCAATTGTTCCCAATTTCCATTTAGGGTTCCCTAAATAGAATTAACAAATCCATATTGAATTTTGTATGAGTTTTTGTCGTTGGTTGTATGGTGATTTGACAGTAGTACATAGTAATTGTAGTAAAGTTTATGAGAAGACCCAATTCAAAAGATGTTGTTTATAAATTAGGGTTCCTAAATTAGGGTTCTTACAAATTGAGTAATGTATGGTTAGTTTTTGCGTTCTTTGTTGGGGAATTGACATCAGTATTGAGTAGTTGTACTCAACTATTTCTAAAGGCCCAGTTGTACATTTCTCGTTTCTAAATTGGGTTTGGTAAAACTGAAGTGCTGTAGTCAAATTGATTACTGTATGGTACTTTTTGTGTCCGTTGTTGGTGATTTGAGATGCATATATAAAGTACTTGTAGTTACCCATTTTGCGTAATGTTTGGTTTTTTTGTGTGTTTGTTGTTGGTAATTTGAGATGAGTATAAGTATTTGATTTTGTGTCCCTATTTATTATTTTCACAGTGTCATGAGGAAGGGACTAGTTCATAGGCATACGAAGAGAAAAATGGGGAATAATGTCATTGAATATGAGGGAACTTCAAAGTCCAAATACAAAAAACATAAATCCTTCGAGGACTTTGGGGATGATGAACTGTGTAAGTACTTCACCAGTGACTTGAGTGTACTTCCTATTCATAAACCGCCAACGAAAAAGAGTAGGGCGGTCGTAGATGAAGATTCGTACGAAGACGAAAGTCAAGATGAGGGTGATGAAGACTATGAAGCTGAGGAGACTAACTATGATGAAGTTGAGAATTCTGATGAGGAGTACGATGAAGTGCCAGAGCGAGAGACACATCCAATTAAGAGGGGATACAAACAACAAGTGTCTCGGAAAGTATTACCCAAGCAAGGTCTGAAAAGGAGACGACTTCCTACCCCAAAGCCACGGCCACAGGTAAAGCAATGCAGCAGGAGTGAGTCATTGTAATTGGTTCCCCTGTTGATTGGTGAATTCTAAATATATCTGTTATTGGTATTCAGGAGCAGCAATACGTTGTGAGAAGAACCAAAGGTCTGTCAGGTCTGTCAAACGGGGAACAAGTTAAGAGGGAAGAGTTATGTGTTGCGACGCAACTACAAAAATGTCGCAACAAGGTTAGTCAGTGAACTTTATCTAAATGATGAAACTGTATTCATTAAAACTAAGTGTCCCATTATTCATTTCTAGTTGTACAGGAATGTTTTTTATATGACCATACGCTTTTCATGTTTACAGCAACCAGCGGTCATTTGCCGTGTTGATGCATTTTCGAAGTTGATCAAAAGGTTTGATGCTTCTAGAATTGAAGTTGTTAAACAAATGGGTTTTGGTGGGATGCTAATGTTGAAGTTGACCCAACTCTCGCGACAGTTCTGCTATTGGTTAATGACTAGGGTGGATGGAGTTGCCCAGACCTTGGTTGCAGGTGATGGCAGAGTCTTACCGTTGTCTCCAACACAATGGAAATGCATATTTGATCTCCCAATGGGAGGTAAGACGGTTCCCTTCGACGTGGTTGATAGTCCGGCGTTGGTTGTTAAGGCTGCGAAGGTGGCTCGGAAATTCTCAATGGTGAATGGGGAGGGAAAGGAAATGGTTTCTTTACGTTCAGTCATCGATGCGTTAGTCGAAGAGGATGAAGATGGCAACGTCACCCAGCTAGAAACCGAATCGGCCCGTAGCGAATTCCGTACTGCTTTCTTGATGGCGCTCTTGGGTCTGGTCATATGTCCTTCGACTGATGGATCATATATGTCTAAGCCCTTGATGCAAGCGTGTACTGTGGCAGACATGTCAATTGAATATGATTGGTGTACGTTTGCCCATGAGTGGCTTATGACTAAGTCTTCTGAGTTTGCTGAGAAGTTTGACAAAGCTGGGTTCGTGGCGGGATGTGGTGGTTGTACCCTGTTCCTCTTGGTACTTTTCCAAACCTTTTTTCCCCATAGTGAATGTTACTTTTCGTATTATTTAAATAATTTTTGATTAAACATTTTGGTGAACAGATATTCTACCTAGATCATTTGAACAGGCCTCCTCTGTCGTGGAACGAGTTCCCAAGGATAGGAGTTTGGACAACTGAGCATGTCTTCCTGGCTAGGGATTTGGACAAGAAGGAAACTGACGACTACGGAAAGCTATCAGTAAGTTGATCCTTTTACAATGAATCACAACACAACATTAAAATCATGTGTAGCAAACTTATTCTGGTTATTGGTTATTATTTATGGAAATGTTTAATGTTTATTGTGGCAGTCACTGGACATTGCATATGGGGAACCACATCCCCGACTCGCCAGAGACAAAATTACACCCATCTCGCAGGAAGATGAAGATGAGGATTGCGAGGATACAAGGCTAGTAAATAATGTATGTAATTCATCTACGCATTTATATTTTTACATTGTATAAATCGTTCGAGTATACACACTAAAATTTGGTCATCTTCCATATATGGTACAGATTATGAAGTTGATCACACCTTACCTAGAGAGGCTGGAGGAGAAGATTGATAAGTTGCAAACGGCACGGGACAACACAAGACCCTTTGGCTTTCCCATACATGACCAGTTCCATATCCATTCTCCGGCTCATCATTTTGCTGACGATATACAAGATCTTGATCTTGGTTTGAATCAACCATTCACGTCTCTTGAGCAACTGGGAAGTCCAAGGATAATCAATCCAACCTCACAAAGAACCCAAACAGAGCAACAAGAGATCAACAAGAAGATGGCCGCTGTCGACGATATGTTGCACATTGACAATCACCATCAAGTATCAGGTACTGATGTCATTGGCAAAGTTGCAAATGAATCTCTTCAATCCGTATTAGCACAACGTCATGAAGAGTATCATGCCAATAACGAGAATGATCCTGGGAACAATAAGGAGTTGAATCAGGACGACCCATTGACTAGTAAGGAGTTGAATGAGGATGCGCGTGACAATGATGAGGAGTTGAATGAGGATGCGCGTGACAATGAAGAGGCCGCTGCTGGAGGAGGAGGACCAAGGAGGAGGAGGAGTTTAGGACACCGAACTCATATTCCATCTGCAACAGTATTTTCGGGAGATTTCGTGTCTGGTACAAACCAAAGGGTCACAGGTCCGGTTAATGACATCACTGCGTTCGTTAAGAGATGGAAAGATTTGAGAGACGAGGCTAAGTAAGTTAATCAACTTATAAGAATATGATCCCATTTCATTTAATACCTTAACTAAAGCAGTCCTGTTTTGCAGTCCAGGACAAGTCATGATTACCTGCGATGGCAGGAGTGCAACCCAAAGAGAATGCTATGGGGTCTTGCATACAAGAGCGAGGGTCAGTGCTGACTATGTAAGGATGGCTTCGGAGATGTATATGAAAAAGTGGGCAATGGATTACGAAGGCAAGAGTCGGAGAATTATGCTTGACCCAACATTTGCGGTAATTACGCCTTGAATTGAATTATTACGCCTTAAATCACATTTTTTATTATTTAAATCACACTTTTAAGTTTGAATTCGTAAATCACATTTTTAATTATTAAAATCACATTTTTAAGTTTTAGGTGTTTAGGGTTTACACCAGAATATATTTATTGAACATCATTTTATATTACAGATGAGGGTAATTACGAATAAGGATCCTTTTGAACATCTGGCAAAGAAGCACGGCCAACCTCTTCGTGACATAACTGCATCCCAGATTTGTGTGGTATTTTTCCTAGTTTTAACATTCTCCTTTCACATGTTCTCTGAATAAACAAATAACTAATAATTCCTGTGGTAATATGATGGAATCAGATTTTTGTTCCTGTATTGGACGATGACCATTGGTGGTGTGCTGCATTTGAGTTGAAGGAGAAGACCATATGGTTCATGGATACTATGTACCCCAACCCCGAAGAGAAGCATAAGTCTATTCTGAAAAATATGGTATGTTTTGCTTCCAAAGTTTTTACGCCGATTGTCATTTACAAACTACAATTTCTGGGGTTGATGTGAATGCTTTACATCACAGATCCCGGCCATCGACACGATGTTAAATGTCCATGACCCCCAGTGGGAACTAGGCACAATGGGTAGTTGGGGAAGACAACTAGTCGAGCTTATGAACAACACCGACAAGTATGTGAACCAGAGGATTTAAATCATTCTGTGTGTCATTTAAAATTTATTCCCCCGTTTAATCACAACTAGTTTTCTTGCAGTCATAGCTGCGGCGTACTAATGTTGGGATGGATAAAGTCATCGGCCGCTCGTATCGTATCAAGATATGGAATGGTAAGTGGCTTTGTATTTAGCCCTCATATATATTGCTCCTTATTACCATTCATTCATCGTTGTAGGAAAATATTGTTGTGGCTCGAAAAGCGCTACTAATGGAAGACTTTCTCTCGGAATTTAATGAAGCAAAGGAGGAAGCATTGTCAGCAATCACCTGTACTTGAAAGGCATCTGATGATTCTCGTAGTAATATTATGTAACTCTTGGAAACTGTTTATTAGCCGGATTATCTAATGTTTAAGATTTGTGTCGGATTTTTTGGTGGTAATGTTTACTGCTGCTTTTGGATAATTCACTTTAATGCTATGCGGATAATTTATATCTAAGGGTCTTGTTAGTTGATTTTGGATTATTATCGTTTACTTAACTCTTTTCTTTGTAAGTGTTTTATTATTTGCCTATTATGTGTACGAAGTTTGGCAACTTTAAAATCTTATTATCACCACCAAAAGTGGGTCAAATGAAAGTCAAGTGTTTTATTATTTGCCTAAGTGGTGGTACCAAATAAGAAGTGTACGAAGTTTGGCAACTTTAAAATCTTATTATCACCACCAAAAGTGTAGCAAATATAATGGGTTTACTTGAAGTCGAAGTTCTTGGTACATCTAATGTACCAAATTCGATGTTCTGGCTACATTTAATGTACCAAATCGTGTTACGACATGAAAACGTACCAAAGTCAAAGTTCTGGTTAAATGTATTGTACCAAACTTGAATTTAGGACTACATGAACTGTACCAAAGCCAAGTTGGCAAATGTCATACTCATACCAAAGTTGACAAATGACATATACCAAAGTTGACAAATGTCGTATACCAAAGTTGACCTGCATTTCACTACCTGTGTGCATTTCACTACTTGTGTTCATTTATCTGATTGATTTCATACATAACTACAAATCAGGGATCTTAATTGGCGCATAAATATCTTATTTCTACCTGGATTCCTTTAAAACAAAAGACCCCTTAGTTCACAGTAGAAATATAAACATACAACATCAAATGTTTGGTCATAAACTAACTTCCACACAAACTTCCAAACTAACTTCCAAACTAAGTACCAGAATTCAAATGCAACAGAGTTGCCGAAATACATCCAAAATACATCCAAATTACATCCAAAAACTTAAGTTCAAGCACGTAAACACGGTCTACACACGGACTTGCCTCCCAGAAATAAGGTCGTACACCTCAGGTCTCCTCACATTCAACTCGCACAAGATGTCATCAACAGCAAGTGATACCCTTGCATCCTCTATTGCACCCTGATGATGATAGCAAATAAATATGATAGCATTACTACAGGACTATTGTTTTCAAGAACACACACAACTAAACACATGGAACTAAATGAACGTACCGGTTGGAATGTGGGAGAAATTTTGTTGCGTTGGACTATGTCCTTTATCCATGCTAGCATTACAACACAACTTGACACACTGCATTACAGTGATCAAACCATATAATCCTTATATAAACAAACCAACTTATATTTACGCGAAGCGATTGCGTTGGGTTACTTACTCATCGCTTGGTGGGACAGAAACAAGGTCAACCCCCCATCCACTCAGTCCATCCTTTACCCATGACTCGTCTTTAGAGTAAAACAGGGTGTCCAAGTACTTGAACTACAAGAATAACAAGTCAATCATATGTATGAAATGTATGCGATAATTATTAAATGTTTTTAGATACAATCATTACCATGTGGCTAATCAGACGACCGTGCTCAGACAAAGGCTCGTCTGATGTAGGATCAAGGACCCAAATCCGCTTATCCTTCATGGATAATGCAACACAATACCAATGTGTGTGCGGTGGAAGTGTGAAGTACATGTGCAACACGGGTACTACAACCTGGCATGAATTGCAAAATAGATACGATAAGTTAAATGGTAAATTAAAAATTTACCAATAATTATCACAAATGTATTTAATTTAGAATGTGATGTTATCTCACATACCACAAACATTTCCCGAATGACGAGGTTTTCAAAGGGGGCACCGAATGGGGCTACAAGAGACTGAGGGGGTTCGTTTGTTTGTACCTTAACCTGCCACAATTAGAAGGTGTACTAATTACCTCAAGATACGTTTACAAAAAAATTATCAGATCATGATAACATAGATGAGAAATACGTCTGAAAACTAACCCCGAAACCAGGTTCAAGCATTACACTTCGTCCTCTACCGGCACCCAATTCTGCCTTCCACCTGCTAGTATACATCTTACTAGCCACCTTGACGTATTCTATCCCCGTATACTCATCCATTGCTACCATTCGATACATCTGATATTTGCTTAGACATAAACCATCGAACTCAATCAACTCTGGTCCTTCATCCCTGCATATATTGATCAATTGAAGGATAATCAACTGTCGTATTCCAAGTTAAAACTTGTAAACATTAACAAAATACAAATACATTAATAATCATAATTTACTAAAAAGTTTGACATTTACTTGCTATTTCCCTGGCACTCCTTGATGAAAGCAACCAATTCCTTCTCCATATCAGTACGACTCTTCCGGGAGCTCCTAAGAGGTGAAACTCCCTTTAAAATTTCAGTGGTGATTACCTGTGCAATTTGGATATGTATATAACCCAACATTAAAATTATCTAAGATAAGTATATCTTGGATTGTTCATTCACAGTAGTGTAAGAAAATGTACCGGCTTCTGAGCAGGAGATTGTACTTCAGTCTGTAGCGTGGTCATAGATTTCGTAGGGACAGAACAATCAGAGGAAGAGGGAGCCATAAATCCAAGAACATCTGAGGTAACCGCAGAAGAAGGACCAGGGGTTATAGGATCACTCACCAAAACTGGAGAGACTGAAGTGGAAGGAGGAGGGAACCCAAAGCCTCGGGTGCCAATACCCCGAGCTGAACCAAAGGCCGGTGCAAAACCCACCGGCGACGGAACTCCAAACTGCTGTGCAGTGGCCGTAGGAATTGTGGTCGGCCTCATTGTCTGCGTACCTCCGAGAGCAGGGCAAACAGCCACACCACCCACACTACCACCACTTGTACCTCCACTTTGAGTGTCCTTCAACCCACTATCTTGTTCCCTCACCCCTACTATTCTTGACAAATCAAGTTTCATACTTCTTAAAACCTCTCCTTGGTTGTGCATTTGCTCCTCGATTCTCTCAAATCGGCTTGTTAAAACATTCAGAACCTATATACAAATTTCAATCACACAATCAGAATATCTAGTGCGCGCGCGGGACAGAAGCCAGAAACTTATAAACTAATCAACTAATAATCTAATTAAACCAAATTGGATTAGAAACAATAGATTAAACCTCTTTTGCAATGTAGGAACCCCGCATATCTCTTGGCAATCGAGGATGGTGTCTCTCGCCGTAAGCAACATCAACAGACTGGTTGTGGAACATCAAAATAAAACATCAGTCCATATATGAATGAATCATTATACTGCTGAATCACTACTAACACAACAGAAATTTTTGGTATTCCATCTCATCTGAGTTCTTCCATAGTCACCTCCAGCTTTCTTGTCTGCCTCTATCAGGGCATCCACATCAGATTGGGACCACACAGCCACCCTCGGCATAACACACCATTGCCTAGGAACAACATTCAGGTGGTCCAGGTAGAACACCTACAACATTAACCAACTTGCTTCAGAATCAAATAAGAGCTTTGCAAAATTATACACAATAAATAAAAATATTTTCAGTTATACCAACCGTCAAAAATAGGCTGCAGCCCCCCAATCCAGAAACAACTCCATGCTGATCAAACTGATGTGCAAACATTTTGCACCATATCTTTAGCCACTCTAAACAGAACGTGCACCAATCATATGAATTTGACTCCGGTGCTACCGATGCGGCAGGTAACAACCTTCCCGCCAAGGTAAACCCGTCTGTGCTTGGGCACAACACCAGCTCCAGTATAACAATCATAAAGGCTATTCTAAATTCAAATTCCTCCTCTCTTGTTACAATTGGGACAATAGTAGCCACCGCCTTACCCTGTCCATCCCTCATTCCAACTGCAAATTCCCAAGCTTTCTGAACAGAAACCCCACCACTATCCCCATACATCTGAACAATATGGTCTGCTATATTCCTATGGCGTGTGTCTAGGTTTCCATTAAGAGATGGTACAGGCTGAGTACCCATAGGCAGCCCCAAAACACAGTTAAATTGGATGGGATCCAGGCTGAATTCCATATCGCCCCCACCATAAAACACCCCATTAGCACCATCTACCCTGGTCACTAACCAGTAGGCAAATTCTGGGGACAGGTTGCGCAGTTTCACGGTGAGGAGGGCTCCAAACCCCATTTTTCTAACTAAATCCCTTCGACTGTCATCCAACAGTGACACCAACTTTGAAAACACCTCAATCCTATCATTCTCATGCATGCCTTTCCTCAGCCTGGTGGACACAACAGTCTCCGATTTCTTCACCTGAGCACCTACACTCAACTAAGATGCATACAACAATGCCCACTAAATCAAAACCATGTAAGAATTGATCATAAACATTTGTTCTGATTAATTTTCAATCACAAAATAGATATCCATGAAATAGGTAGTTAACAATTCAACAAACCATCGGTCTAATAGTAGTGGTTAAGTTATGAATACTAACGACGTCCTCGTCATCGTTGCTCTCTGTACGTGGCTCCTCCTCTCCACTAATCTCCGCATCATAGACTTTTCTCTTATTTCCACTGGAAGAACCTTCCACTGCCTTTAGTCCACATGCAGTTGTTCTCTACACACACAACACAACAAGTTTACTTATGTCTGAATATTAAAAATAGAATTGGATTAGAATTGGATTCTTCTATTTAATACAATAGCATTCTTAATTACCGTTCGTGCTCCTGCCCTTGTAGACACGCCCTTTCTCTTAACAACGTCTTCCTCTGTTTTTTTCTCCTTTGGAAGTGGAGCATTACGTTTACCCATTTTCCTAAAAAATTATAAAACTTAATGACTACAATAACAACGTAAACTAAACACAAGAAATTCACAACATTCCAAAACTTCACACTGCAATTACTTTTAAAATGCACACATATAAACATCCACACATAATTAGACCAGTAATTAGACCTAGTTTGGTACAAATCTACCAATCCAAATCTCATTTGCGATACCAAACTGTCAAACACTTTCAGTACCATTTTAGGATCAATATAAAATTATGATCCTTTTTAAAAATAATTCTATATTTTAAGTACTATTCTCCATATTATCAACACTATTTTTAACAAATTTCCAAAATTTAGGCGACATCAAATATACCAAATTTGTTCAAATATC
Organism: Spinacia oleracea; assembly: GCF_020520425.1. Classification (NCBI taxonomy): domain Eukaryota; kingdom Viridiplantae; phylum Streptophyta; class Magnoliopsida; order Caryophyllales; family Amaranthaceae; genus Spinacia; species Spinacia oleracea. The sequence goes on along the minus strand of NC_079487.1, from coordinate 117,004,309 downwards.
AAAACCCAGTTACAAAACAACCATTATTCATACTCCTAATTAGGGATGGCAATGGGTCGGATCTGGATCGGGTCCGATAGGATCCAGACCCAGACCCGCTTTTTAAGAGGTGGATCCAGATCCGACCCAGATCCGTTGGGTCCAAAAAAATCAGATCCAGACCCAGATCCACTGGGTCTAATGGGTCTAGGGTCGGATCTGGGTCCTAAATGGGTCTAAGCGTATTTGTTTTCTAAAAAAAATTGTCTCTCATTTTTCTTATACTACGTAATATTTCCGCCCATTTTTTGTATGTAAACGTAGCTTTGCTTTAATAAAACCACTAAATATGAAATATTCGTTAATTTTGTTTAGGAAAAAAATCATATTAGCCTTGTGATACAATAAGTATTTAAAGTTTCTAATATTATTATTTATGTCACATCAAATAATTTTTAAATAGTTTAGTATCATAAGAACTGAATAAAGTTTAGCACGTAAAGATTGAATTATATTTAATAATTTTTTAAAAAATTATATATACGGGTTTGTGTGTCGGATCTGGACCGGATCTGGATCTTTAATTCTTGGACCCGGACCCAGACCCGCCCCATTGAATAAAGACCCAGATCCGCCCCAGATCCACAGGGTCTAATTTTTTTGGATCCAGACCCTTAAAAATGGACCGGGTCCAACCGGATCTGGGTCGGGTCTTGAACCCATTGCCATCCCTACTCCTAATTCCACCAACAGCCTACAAAACCCTAAACAAATATTAAAAAACGATTATTAATAAACGAACTAAAACATGCAGCAATTAAACCAGAAACCCTAACTAACTGAAACCCAGAAATTCTTAAAATTAGACGACTTTAACAATTAGGATTACAACCCTAAACCCTCCAATAAGCCTAAATACAATAACTTTTTAAATTTTCGATTTGGGTTTTAGGGTTTTACCTCTTGATGACAAATAATTCTTCCTCCAGCGCAATTGCTTTTCACGAATTCACCAAATTAACGAACAATCCTAGCTCGTCTTGAAAATGGAGGTGTGAATTTTTTAGCTCGTCTTGAAAATGGAGGTGTGAATTTTTTGCCCAAAATTCCCGAAATCTGAATTTCTTGCTCGTCTTCACTGCAGGAGGAGCACGAGGAAGAAGGACTGCTTTGAAGGAGGAGAGAGAATAACAAGGAGGAGAGAGACAATGTGAGTATTAAATACCTCAAATTCAAAAATTTTGAAATCTGAAATTTTTGCCAGCAATGAATAACGGAGTCCGTTATTTCCAAGTGGGCCTCTCTCTTTTTACGGTGAAAATACCATAATGCCCCCACTTGTGTCCAGATTGGACACAAGCCATTATGGAGCAAGACTTCCTCCAGTATTATATGGAATAATAGATACAACCCTATTCTCTCTATTATCTCTCCTGTTTATTCATAACATCTACGAATTTTTCTATGTTTTATTCTATTATGAATCCAATTGATCTAATTAAACATCCGATTAATGTTTACTTTTTTATTTGTAAATATTCGATTAATGTTTACTTCTTTATTTGAATAGAATTATTTCGAGTCGTTCACTCTTATCATCAAAACTTCAAAAGAAATACATCCATTCGAAACAATAACAATTGTAACATTACAATCCATTCGAAACAATAACAATTGTAACATTACAATCCATTCGAAACATTGATCTATACTAGAGGGAAAAAAAGAGAGGAGAGAGTAGGGCACACTAACAAAACCATAGAAGAAGAAGAAGAAGAAGGCGGACGTGAAAGAAAAGAATTAAAAGGAGTTAAACCCACAAACACAAAGCTTTGAGATACGCTGCACTTTCTCTCTCCTCAAAAACAAGTAATCTTCGTCTTCTCTCCCCTCTTATCGTCTCCCACTTTCTCTCTCTTCCCTCAGCAAACCCAACCCAACCCACCTTTACTCAGTAATCACCTACACAAGATTTTCCCACAAAAACCCAATCTTTTCCACCTTCCTTTCCCACACAACCCCAGCAGCAGCACTAATTTAAGAGAGAGAAAATTCTGCCATTGCAGCCCACCTTAATTTCTACACAAGATCCACCTCTTTTGTTGCTGTTACAAAAGGATTTGAGTTGGGTTTTTCTGGGTTTCTTTCGAATTTTTAAGGGTATAGTTTGTTTTTGTGAATTTTTTCTGATTTTTGGCCGATGCGATTGGAAGAGGTGAGAGAAAATTGATGCCGCCGGAGCCATTGCCGTGGGATCGGAAGGAGTTGTTTAGGGATAGGAAGCACAGCCACGAATTTGGTGGTGGGCCGCCACCTTCGCGATGGAGGGACACTTCTTCTTCCTCCTCTTATGGCGGATCCCGGAACAACAATAACAACCACCATCACCACAACAACAACGATTTCTCCCCTCGTTGGGGGTTTCCTTCCTCCGAGTTTCGCCGCCCTCCTGGTTAGTCTCTTCTCTATCCTCTTATTTTCCCCGTTTTTTTTGTTTTGCTGTAGATTAATTGAGAAATTTGAATCTAGGGTTTTCTTTTTAGGGTTGTAAAAGGTTGTATAGGATAGTGTCGGCAGCCCTAGGTCAACTTGCCCCAGGTTTATATCTGGGGTTTAGTTTGGTTTTCAGGCGGTTTTTTAAATTTTCTGGTCATAATTCCCCCTTAGTTGTAGGTGATTTGGTTTTTTTCTTCCGGGGATGTTTTGGGTTTGAGAGGATTTATCTTTCTCTAGGGTTGATTATGATAAAGTTTTGTTTGCCAGACAGTTGTAGGTCAGTGAAGATATTTTGAGACCGTTTGTTTTGTAGAATATGCTAGTGTTCATTTAGAATGACCAGTTACCGGTTATTCTTCAAGGCGGCAGTATGTCTGTTGGGGTTGTTTCAATTCAGCTCATATTGGGGTTGTATAAGCTGGATTCTATGGTTAATCTGTGATTTTGCGGTAGCTAGGTGGGGTATGTATCGATTTGCTGGTTGGTTGTTTAGGATTACTTAGCCCAGCTAGTGCAATTTTACTTGACATGTGTTTAAGTAGGTTGATTGCTTTCTTGTGTTGATACCTAGTTTTTTTCTTCTTAAATTTATATCCTGAAGGTCATGGTAAGCAGGGTGGATGGCACATATACCCTGAAGATCACGGGTATTCAACACCTCGTTCAGGTGATCGCTTTATGGATGATAGTAATATGTTTAGACAGTCGGGGATGCGTGGAGACGGAAGATATGGTAGATTTTACAGGGAAGGTCGTCCCTTTGGCCAGAGAGATTGGAGAGGACATTCTTGGGAAGCCAACCACCATCACAGTGGTCCAGCAAATGGAGTAGGCAGGCCTCATAGTGTTAATGATCAAAGGTCAGTTGGTGATTCACCTGTGCGTGCATCTCATCCACATTCAGATCCTCGTGATCAGTTTCACACAAAGGATCAGATTGATAAAATGAGTGATGCCAATGGGTCTGGCATGGGCCAGAGAGTTGATAGGGATAGTTTGGTGGGATCTCTTGATTGGAAGCCTTTGAAGTGGTCCCGTTCTGGAAGCTTGACATCAAGGGGTTCTGGTTTTAGCCATTCGAGTAGCTCTAAGAGTATCGGAGGAGAGTCTAGTGATGTGAAGGGTGATTTGCCCCCAAAAAATGTTTCCCCTGTTCAATCTCCTTCCGGGGATGCTGTTGCTTGTGGGCCCTCTGTTACTCCTGAAGAAACATCTTCTCGGAAGAAACCACGGCTTGGATGGGGGGAGGGGCTGGCTAAGTATGAGAAAAAGAAAGTTGATGGCCCGGAAGACAATGTTAACAATGATGATAATGCGGAACCATCACATTCAAACCCCTCAAATTTGATTGTCAAGAGTCCAAAGATAACAGGTTTTTCTGATTGTTCATCACCTGCTACGCCATCATCTTTTGCTTGCAGCTCTTCACCAGGTATTTAACTTGTTCATTTCCTTTGTTGAAGTTTGATTAGGTACTTATTTCTCAATCTTCAATTTGAAATCAAATTTGCACTTGTTTCTTGTGTTGCTTCTATGACATCCTTACATCCCTTTCAGATTCTTGAAATTGAATTAATCTGCTGGACACATAATCATTGCATAGAGTAACGGACCTTGTGTCCCTGAAATTGTTTTGAGAAGTCCATATGTTTATTATAAATCTTTTGTCTTTTCTTAATATAGCTGATTAGGTGTTGGATTTTTAAAGTACAATACGAGAATCATTTTCATTTATGATTGTTTGAGCAACGAGGTTAATTCTTTCAAGTTTTCAATTCACGCTGTTGCTGGTGCTATAGTCGTTCTTCATTGAGCGAAATTTCACTCCTCGACTCTCTTACCATCACTGAAATCACGATTGCTACTGATATTTAGTTATTCTTCTTGATGTGTACAACTGCAATTTTTCTTTGTGTCAACACGAGTATGCAGTCCGTATCATGTTATTGTGTTTCTGTTTGCGACTTTGATTAACTAGTCAAATTGAAATCCGAATCTATGGAGGTAGTGGGAGTCCCCCCCGCCCCTTCCGCCGTGTTCTTACTGATGTCATTTTACGTTGTCCTTTTGGCCTCCTATCAATGAATCTAGATTTTTATGTTTACGTTTTTGTCATATTGAATTGTGACAGGGCTGGAAGACAGGACGTATGCGAAAACAGTAAATGCTGGTGGTGACACTAGCAACTTCAGTGTCACATCAATGCCTATTCCGGAGAGTCATCTTGAAGAGTCACATTTTAGGTTGGAAAAATTGGAACTGAAGTCAATCTCCAATTTAGGCTCCTTGCTCACTGAATTGCTACAGGCAGATGATCAATGTTCTATGGATTCTGGTTTTATGAGATCCTCAGCTTTCAATAAACTGCTGCTGTGGAAAGGCGAAATCTCAAAGACATTGGAGTTGACCGAAACGGAGATTGATTCACTTGAAAATGAATTGACAACATTGAAGTCTGGAAATGCTCGGAGCTTTCACTGTCCTGCATCTTCAAATTCAGGACCTGCAGATTATAGAGATGGACCAATTGATGGCCAAACTGTCTTCCCCAGACCACATCCTTTGGAAGTGGTTTCAAATGGAGATGTTATTTTGGAAGACGGACTTCCCTGTGATAACGCTGGCGGTGTTCAAGCTGAAAGCAAGGATGAGGATATTGACAGTCCTGGCACTGCCACGTCCAAGTTTGTGGAACCTCCTATTCAAAAGCCCGTCTCATGTGATGTGTGCAAAAATCCTTCTTATGGGGAGACAGGGTTTGTCGAATCTACCCAAAGCACAGCGGATGTTGGGACATCTTGTCAAGGCCATGATAGAAGCCTGGTCCAACTGAATAATAGTACTGCAATTGGGATTGAACACCCTGGTGTGTGTGATTATAAAGAGGGAAATATATGTGATACGATACTAGCTTCTAATAAGGAATTTGCTAATAGAGCTGCCGAAGGGATTCTTAAGTTATTGCCTAATTGTGATTATTCGATAGAAGCTAATAGAGTATCTTGCATGTCTGCTGATTCCACCATTAAAGAGAAGTTTTTGAGAAGGAAACGGGCTCTCAGATTTAAAGAAAGAGTAATATCACTGAAATACAGGGCTTTTCATCATCTTTGGAAGGAAGACTTGCGCTTACTTTCTTTGAGAAGTCATCGTACTAAACCCCTGAAGAAGCCAGATCTGAGTTCACGTACATTGCAAATTGGGAGTCAGAAACACCGGTCCTCCATACGTGCACGTTTTACTTCACCAGGTAAAGAGAAACTTACAAGAAAACACTGTTTCTAATGTGGCTGTTAATTTATCTTTTCTTTTATTTTTATTTTTAATGCAACCACTTGGCATTTGGCATAAACGGAACACCTGCGGTTAGACTTATAACTTATAAGTCAAAGGAACAATTTAAACAACAGTGTTGGAAATACTGTTCTTTTAGTGGGAATTGTGTAGATTATATGGTTAATTGGAGGAATTGAATTGTGAAATAATTTGAAGGGCTGACAGTGGAACTAGTGCTTTATGTTATCTTTGGTCAAACTGCAAGTTTTATCTTTAAGTAGGATTAGTTTCTGTTACTATTGTGATTTATGCATTTTAATACCCTGTTGATTGGCTACTGTTGTCTCTTTTTAAGAACAAAAGGGTTACCAAATAGGGAAGAAACTTACTGCGCTTATGTTTTGATCTTGGCAAATCGTAAGAAACAAACATGCGATCTGCAGTTGGTTGTGTTGTGGATTATTTTGTGGTTAGTTTAAGGAAAGACTGAACGAAATATCGATTTTCTGGAAATTTACTGGAATATGTACATAAAAAAGATGAAAAGTACTATAAGTAGCCACTTCCAGGAATAGGTGCTGTAGGCATTACTTATTTTCTAGTTTGTATTATTCTTTCTCCCCACCTTCTGTTGGAAGAAGAAGGAAGTGTAAGTATAGTGAGAATGTCCTTAGCGCTAGACAATGGACCTCGAATCTATAATTGGTTGTCATTTTCACCAGTGGAGTGTGGTTGTCTTGATTGGGAATTTACTTCATTTAACCCCATACTCTTGTCTGTTTTCTGATATTTCCAACAAATGGATCCTGTCCGAAGGTAACTGGCTAACTGCCAAATGGGAAAAAAGGACCCTCTACGTTCTCAAGTAGTTGTTCCCGTTGCTTTTTCCCGGTCCACAGTATTCACTTTTGCCAATTATATCATTAGTTACATATTTCAAAACCTTTAGACAGTTGATAAATTCAAAGTACACATTAAGAAAGATCAAACAATATCCCATATGACTATTTTTTAAATATACCTTTAAAGAATACGGTTAAAGTTTTAAAGTTCTTAAGTTTTGACCATCAAACCCAACTGGAACAACTATTTTAGAACAGAGGGAGTATTAAAGTTAATGAGAAAACCTATTATGTTAAGTAATTAGGATATTTATTGAAAAACAACAATGAAAAAAATTAAACCAATGAACCCCCCCTCCCTTTTTGGCCACATGTTTTTCGTGAAAATCTTACTCCCCATCTTCAAAAATTCATCCCCATTGCTCCTTGGTGTTTCACTAACACTCTAAATTCTCAACTGATGACAGCACAATCATAACCACCACTAATACCCAATTTCATATAAAAACTCGCCGCTACCACCACAATCACCGATTCACCAGGACCAAATCCTATGTCGCCCTCTTTCTCGACAGCTGCAACAGGCCAGCACCTTGGAGGGTGAAAGAGCTAAAGCATCTCAAGGGAAGTTTGCGGGTTTTTCATGGGTTAATCTTCTTTGTCTTGTTTTTTAGAAAAACCAGATCATATATGTCTCTCTTCTCATTTTTGTTCCCCAATTCACAAGGAAGTGGGAGATTTGCTACACACTTAACCAGTTACCTGAGTCATCGAGTTCTGCGTAAAGAGGAGAAGAATAAGGGTAATCGAGGCAGAAGAAGTGGAGATTGGTATAGTTTCACTGGAAAAAGAAGGTAGCTGGTGTGAGCAGCAGTTTGGGGGGGGGGGGGGGGTGTTGAGCCTTGAAGAGACAAAGGGAGGGTTTTTGAACCTTTTTCCTCTATAAATTGTTTAATCAGAAAATTTCAAACTCAATACTCAAATTTAACGAGGTTTTCCCACTTGGGGTTTTACCTCTGGAAGGGGTCAGTATGTCACTGTTACATCAGAAAATAGCCTTAAATACATGGTTTTATGGGATAATGTCTTCTTGGGATTCAGTAATTAGTAGTTATATACTTACATGTCTTTAGTAATTACTATTTGCATATCCTTGATCCATTAGTTTGCAGCATCTCTGGCTACTTGTGGTAGAAAATTTTAGCTTCTGATGGAGAAGATGCTTGCTCAGGGAAATTGAATGGCCTGGTATCTTGGATTAGAAAAAAGCAGTTGCGTACTTGCATGCACTGTGTAGTTAGATTAAAGGATCTTTCATACTTTTAAGGTTGGTGCATTACAAGATATATGTAGCCAGATAAATTTTCTTTTTGGTGATCTGATTCATAGCTGCATGTGATAATACTTCCACCGTTCTTTTCACTTGCAACACTTTCCTAAAATAGAAATATCATAATACTTGCAACACAGTTTAAATGGGATATTTTTTAATATTCAATGACATATCCTCACTTTAGTCTTAACTTCTCACGTATCAAAAAAAAATGGAACTTTCCATTTATGCCCTAATATAATTCAGTTTGATTCCGTTTTCTTAAAGTGTGTGAAAAGGTTTGTGTTGCAAGTATATAGACACAAAGGAAGTATATCGTGAGGATGATGTGCTGCTTTTTTATTGGTTGAATGAGTGATGGATGGATCAGTTGTAAATCAAGCATACAAGTGCTTTTCACCAGTTTCATGTTTTATCTTTCTGGACCACTTGTTTACGTCATTACATGATATCTCGAGGAGGTGCTTTATTGCTTTTTGGGTACAATTCTTTAATTTTTTCCCCCGTGGTATGTTGACCTAATTTTGAGTTTTGGATTTCTTTTGCAGCTGGAAGTTTAAGCTTGGTTCCGACAACGGAGATCATTAATTTTACAAGCAAGCTGCTTTCAGATTCCAATGCCAAGGTTTACAGGAGTGGTTTGAAGATGCCAGCCATGATCTTGGATGAAAAGGAGAAGATGTCGAAGTTTGTGTCGAGCAATGGATTAATTGAAGATCCCTGTGCAGTTGAGGAGGAAAGAACTATGATTAATCCCTGGACTTTTGAAGAGAAGGAAATTTTCATGGATAAGCTAGCTACTCACGGGAAAGACTTTCGAAAGATTGCTTCATTTCTTGATCATAAGACCACTGCTGACTGTGTTGAGTTCTACTACAAGAATCATAAATCAGAAAGTTTTGAGAAAATCAAGAAGCTAGAGGTGAAAAAGATAGGGAAGCCTTTATCTGCTGACACATATCTGGTGACATCTGGGAAGAAATGGAGTAGGGAGATGAATGCTGCTTCCCTTGATATTTTAGGTGCAGCTTCAGTTATTGCTGCTGAAGCTGATCAGGCCTTGGAAACTTCAAAGTTGCTTTCAGGAAAATCAAGCAAAACGAAGTCTAGAGGGCCAGCTGTAATAATTGAAGCATCTAATAGTTTCTATGGTGCTGAAGATGAAAGAGAGACTGCAGCAGCTGATGTATTGGCTGGCATCTGCGGTTCGTTATCATCAGAGGCAATGAGTTCCTGTATAACTAGTTCCGTTGATCCTGGAGAGGGCAATCAGGACTGGAAGCACCAAAAGGTTGGATCTTCTATTAGACGGCCTTTGACACCGGAGGTTACGCAGAGTGTTGATGATGGTACATGTTCAGATGAAAGCTGTGGAGAGATGGACCCTACTGACTGGACAGATGATGAGAAGTCTTTGTTTGTACAGGCATTTTCATCTCACGGAAAAGATTTTTTGATGATTTCTCGATGCGTAAGGACAAAGTCAAGGGATCAGTGCAAAGTTTTCTTCAGCAAGGCTCGAAAGTGTCTTGGTCTGGACACTTTACCCACTGGATCTGGTAGTAGAGGGACTCATGCAAGCAATGATACAAATGAGGGAGGAAGTGACACTGAAGATGCTGGCATTGTGGAGACAGGTTCTATTGTATGTAGTGACAAATCAGGTTCTAGAATAGATGAAGACCTGCTGCATGTTAATCAAGATGTTTCAAAGCCTGAAGTTACGGTCGCTGAGTCAAACATCTTGGAAGAGAGTTGTGGTCCAGGACAGTTAGATCATAAAGATGCTGGTTTGGAACTGGCAGGTGTTATAGATCCAATTGCTCGTGGTAGGGTTGTCGACGTCTTGGTTAAGGACTCGGCTACAGTTGTTAATACCCAAAGATCTGATGTTCAGTTGATGATCCAGGATGACAAAGTTGAGGTGAATCCAGCAATTTATAGAAGTGGTGCTGAGGTTGCGCCTCATGATTCAGGCGCTGCTAAGGATGTGGAATCTTCTGGAATATCTTCTGCTCCAGCCGAGTTTGCAAGTCCTGGAGATGGGTTGTTAAAACCATCAACGGCTGGGGATAATGTTCATCATCTTCAGTCTGGTAGTTCTGTAATGAATCGAGGAGGTGAACTCTGTCGTGATTTAGAAGGATTCCCATTAGATTTGTCAATCAAGGCAGATTTGCATGATGTTATCACTCACACTGTGGGTGCTGAGAGTATTGAACATTCATTTCAAGATTCTTTTCTCAGAAAGTGTAGTCGTTCTATATCTCACAATTCAGTTGCTGAGCTTCCTCTCCTTGAACAGAGTAAAGATGAATTTGGGTCCAGCTGTTCTTCAAAAGCAGACAAGCCATGCAGAAATGGTAATGTGAAATTATTTGGAAAAATTCTCAGCAAATCATCTTCACTTGATAAACCAACATGTAATACTGTGCTGAACGATGAGAAGGCCAAGCACCATTCCTCTTCCGGTGGCAAGTTTGATGTGAAGTTGGCTGTGAATCAAGATTTAAAAGGGAATTCTACATGTTTTGCTGAAGACCATAATAGTTTTATGGGTTTAGAGAATGTTCCAATTAGGAGTTATGGTTTCTGGGATGGAACTAAAATACAGACTGGGTTTCCAACATTGCCTGATTCAGCTTTGCTGCTGGCCAAGTATCCAAGTGCATTTTCCAACTACACAATATCCTCGCCAAAGCCAGAGAAACAGACCGTGGCAGCAGTAGCAGTGAGTAGTGGTAATGAATGCAATATGAATGGCGCTTGTGTTTTCTCTCCAAGGGAGTTCAGCAGTAGCAATGGTGGTAGTGTGATAGATTATAATAATGGTTCAAGGAAGCAAGAAGGGTTGCAGCATCCATTCAGACTAGAAATGAAGCAAAGAAGTAAGGATGTTGTTGTGTTTCCGGAGGTGCAGAGGAATGGTTTTGAAGCTTTACAGCAACAGGGGAATGGTATAGTAAAATTGAATGTTGTACAGGGAGGAGATAATATTATTGGAGGTTCATGCAGTGGGATTTCAGATCCTGTGGCGGCACTGAAATTGCATTATGCGACTCAACAATATGGTAATGGTAAAAATGGTAATGGTAATGGTCATGCAGTAAATGGGATTGTTAGGGAAGAACCTTGGAGGAGTCAAGGAGGAGGAGGAGATGTAGGGAGGTAGTAGGAAAGGTCAGTGGTCTTTAATAGGAAGGGCCCAGGGGTGGCAAATCATCTTTGTTTGCCACCAAGTTGTACATTAGGTTTTTGTATTGTTGAATTCATCTCCTTTGTTCTACCCAAAAAAGATTTAATTTAGGTCACACCTTAGATTGCTTGTAATATTGCAGGGTTTGCATTTGTTGTATTTGATGGAAGATGACAAAAAAATAATCTGGGAAAATTTTGGGAGGTGAGGAATTCATAGTTGTCAATCTTACAGCCTCCTTCCATCTTCAACAAATCTGTTCTGATGTTTTTGTTAATATGTAGTACCAAGTTCAATGCAAGAGGTCGTGAGTTGGCTGTCAGTTCTTTTGTACTATTCTACTTATTTCTGCATGGTTGAAAACTCCTAGTTATCCTGATTCTAAAGCAAAACAATCATTATACTTCCAAAAAACATGAATTAAGATTAACAATGTCGATGACTTTCAGCTAAAATTTTAACCCACTGATTAGACATGAAAATTGATAAATATATTTTGTGCGTGAAAATCAGAAAACCGTACAAAAACACAAAGTGTTACAGTTGATACAAAATTTGACAGGGTACTGTACACTGAACCTGTTCTGCTAAATTGTTGGTGATAACTTCCTCAATTAGCCTCTTGATCCAACTTCAGCATAGGAGGCAGTGGTGCAATTATCTTCATCACCTGCAATAATATAAAAAATAAAATGATGATTCTCATATGCTTCATCAGTATTACTCTCTAATAGCCAAGCTATGTAATTTAAGTTGAGAATGAACACAAATCAAATTCATGTTGCAATTACCGCATTTGTAGTAGGATGGGATAGAGTCACTTCATGTGCGTGCAAATGATACCCACAGTCTCCAGGAACAGGTTTTGTAGGCCGTTGATACCCTCTGCATAAAGTAAAATTCATTCAAGATAAATAAATTGACAGATGCCAATATATATTTCGTTTATGATTTTTAAAAAAAACCCATCTATAGGCTGTAGTTTGCACAGAGCTAGAATTAGAACTTTGAATAGGAATCATCTGTAGTTTTCCTCATAGGCTGGCTTGCATGTTTTGGTCAACAGATAAAACCACGAGAAAGTTTAAGAAGAGATCCAGAGTTTCAATACCCATCTTCCGCAAATTCCTCTTCAACGAGCTCTGAATCAAAACACTCTGGCTGACCACCAGCAACATAAAGAGGATCACCTGAAATGTGAAATGCAGAAGTCCGATAACCATTACTCTCCAAGCAGGTACATTATCATGTTTCATTAACAGTTCCTGAAATATTTTTGTGACGGGCCACAAGAAAGAAAAACTAAATGGGCATTTCAGCTACGTTTAGAAGCAATTCTTGAACGACCGAAAAATCAGTTACAGTGAAGTTTCTGTTCTAGACAACAGTAACAGTTTGGTACAAGTAGCAAGGTTTGGGGAAGTCCAAATTGAATCAGCTTTGCCCATGACCAGCCAAAACTAGTGTCGAAAAACTCACAGAAGAAAAAAAAAATCGTAACGAGAAAAGGTCGATCAAATATAAACATCTTGGAGATAACACCAAAAATTTACCTAAGAGTGGATACCCAATTAGGGATAGATGAATACGGATTTGGTGAGGCCTTCCTGACTGTATCTGGACCTGTTTCAGGAAGCTAGCTGTGAGAACAGTGAAAGCTTCTCTCTGCAAAAATTGAAAGGAGCAAAGAGAACTCTGATGGAAAAACTTTCTACACCGTCGATTTTCATCAACGATTAAGTCAGGTTTGCAGTTTTTAGCTTTCTGTATAATGGTCTATTATAGGTCTCTCTGTTTGCTTTCGAGTTATTTGTTACAAAATAACAGGACTTGGCACGTTGATGTGATTGTCTCTCGACTGCGGGCATAGCTCCATACTTTCATTGAAAGCCACAAGGCCCTAAGCAAAACAAAACCATTTCCCATTATGTAAACAATAAAAAGTTATTATCGACTCCAAACAATCAGGATCCACTACGTAAACCCTTTACTTATAAGGTTTTGTGTCTTGCCAACAGGAAAGGTACTTCCTGACCAAGAAGATTTTTCAATCAAGCCTACAAATGTACAAGACCACCACAGCACCACTGACCTATCTCTTCAGCTTTTCAAAGTATGGTGATTCTAATTAAGAAGTTGGGACAATAAATTGGCATCACCCTAACAGTCTTAGACCTCCAAATCAATCTCAAACCATAACTTCCAGGGATTCAGGTTTAGACATGTTTAGATTCAGCGTGGAAGCTTCTATGATATTTGTGAAGCATCAATACAAAGGACTTCTTACCAAAGTAGCTTTCCAGCTTTGGAAGTGGTTTAAAGAATATAGAACAAGAATTCTAGAAAACCAATTATATTTGATTATTTAATTTTTTCAGATGTAAAGGAAGGTCACAGGAGAAATATGTGGAGAACATAGTACCTGAACCAGTGTTTGGTTTTTCTCCATGTCTCTTTCAAGAACCCTGACTTTGCTCAAGGCTGGTTTACCTATACACAGAAAATTGAGGTTAAACAAAGATGGAAAAACCAAAAAAAAAACCAAAAAATATAACCAAAAAACAAACAAACAAATAAACAAAATCTAGTAGTCCTACATGGAACTTCTTACTCTTTCTCTGTCTCTTCTTCTCATGCACATCAAGTACACTTTCTATTTACACCAATTCCTTTTTGTTTGTCACACTTCTACAGTTCTACTTTATTCCTGTTTTGGCAGTTTTTTCCCACCTTCCCCATGCAACACTCCTTCCTACTTATTCTTACACAAACCTGCATACAACTTTATTTTTCCTTCTTTTTCTTACACAAACCACACTATTCACAGACCTTTTATCATGCTCACCTAAATATATTAGGTTACAGTAATTGAAACTATAAAAAGAACAGAAGGCAGTATTACATAATAAAATAACCGTATCTTAAAGCTGCTCATTAGATTGATTAAATTAGAACATCTCTTGTTCGAATCAGAAACTACAACTCCTTCCATCCTATTCTATTTTAATAATACAAAATTCAAAATTTCACAAATATTCCGGGAGTTATTTTGCAGACTAACTTGCTTTCAAAAATATCCTTTAGTAATTCAAAGAAATATCACGTTGACGCAAAAAGCACACTTTTCAAAATAGGAAACTATACCTTAAGTTATTTCTAATATTTCATATAATTTGGGATGTCCAGAAATTGAAACCATAGTATGTAAAATGGAAATGAGGGAGTAGTATACTAGAACATAACATGCCCGTAAAATTAAAAGTTGCAGTCATGCACCAGTCAGAGATCTTCTAAAGTTCAACTTAATCCAACATTTGTAAAGATTTTATTACGAGACAATATTGGAAATTGTTTATACTCCAGGGCTGGTACATGCAATTAATTAAATTGGAAGCTTGGCCTCAGCCTTCGACTAGTTTATTAAAGGTCAAATTGGTCTCAATGACATCAACTATGGGCTGAGCGCATGGAGCAGAACCACCTTAAGAGGGTGCATGGAGGAACATGAACTATACTATGTTGAAGTGTTTCACCATTTCAGAATATTGTAAATATGTTGGACATGAGCATAGTACTGTCTATAATTAATTGTGAAATGCACAGATAAAGAGTCACATAATAGTTCGGATCCACTACTCAATCACTAAGGACTATATGGAGATAAAATTAAATAATGTAATCCATACAGAGAGGCCTTTTATTTATCATAAGATAAATGGTCAATTATTTGTTGCAACACATGTATGGATTAAAGATTTGATACGGAATAAACTACACACTAAATGAACCAATGGTAATTGCTTTGATTAGATTTAAACAGCCAACAATTTTAATGTGCATTATATGCGTACACATAAAGGTAGCTAGATGAAATGAGAAGCTACAATAGACCATTTTCAAATCAATAGTTGCCACCGGTCTTGAATTAGACATGTAACTAGAGTCCAAGGTCTAGGCTAGAATGTCTTCAATCCATTTGGCTATATAACAAAGTAAGAGAGAAATTAGGGAAGTGCTCCATATTGTGATAGAAATAAAATTTCCCATTTGAAGAGACCAAGACTATAAGCGAATTGGAACTGTGGAAACGATAAGATATGTTCTACTCCTCCAGTCAATGCTTGATGGCTACAGCTACAGGCTATTCATCTAATTGAAGCCCCAGCATGAAAAACCAATATAGAGAATGTGCAAGTAGTGAATCACATTGGGGACCTCTTGTAAAGAACTGATATTCTTGAGCATAAAAGTAATGGCAGAAAATATAACAAGTTGCTTGATAGATGATGAACACAAAAAGGGAATACAAAAGTAGTGACTTGAGGCCACCAATCTCCAGATTTAGTGACTTGAGCTCACCACTCTCCAAAGCCTAAGCTTTACCAAATTCTCAACATCCCTCCCATAACCTAATGTGCTAGTATTATAACCATTTTACTACCTACCTAATTTGTCTTCTACCTAAATATCATTCACTACCTATATGCCCTTCTATTATTTAGTTCATTACATCTCTATCTTACTAGAGATAAGCTTCAAGGTTGCAAACTTTATTATTATGATACTTCGTATGAACCAACACATGCAAAAACCATCATAGTACCCTTGCATATTGCTTTTGGAGTGCTATAATGAAATAGGAAACATAAGCATTGAATATAGATAGAAAATAACCTGAGGGCAGTGCAACATATAGACCCTTAGCAACCCCAGGATATCGCATAATTCCAATTGGCTTGTTGATCAGAACCTGTCAATAATTTTATTCCCAAAGGGAAAAAATATGTATACCAATAATGGTTACCAGCTTATCGTATACCATTTAATTAACTCCCAAGAAAAAGTTGGCGGGAAGATGTTTTATTTTTTAGGTAGTGGATCTGAGATAAAAAAATTAACAGATCGGGCTTATAAAATATCTCCTTTTTTCCGGAAATACCTCATTTGTGTCTATAATCCCCTTGACTAGTGCACGATATATTTTGGTTATCCTTCGTTCCTCTCCAATCTCCGAGTCTGTCTCTCTGCATACATCATATGTAATATTGAACAGTTTAGTAATTGAGAAATGTTAGCTTCTAATCAAAAACCAAATGTCAAAAGATGCCAGAATAAGAACAAAACTTCGTATAAAAAGGAAAAGAGAAAAGAACATACTTGTATTTAACTTCTTATAAAATTAAATGAAAGAACCATAACGTCTGAAGTACATCTGTTTTCTTTAGGAGTTTAGGGTAATTGTATTAAAATTTTAAAAGGGACACCAAGGGGATGTCAACCCTAGCTGAAGTTCATGTAGTTCATTGTACAAGATAGCCTTAGAAATGGTATATGATAATGTTTTTGAATGTAGTTCATTGTACAAGATAGCCTTAGAAATGGTATATGATAATGTTTTTGAATGTAGTTTGTTGTAGTTCATTGTACACGATAGCCTTATTAATGGGACTTTTTGATGATTAATCTTGAAAGAATGGGTTTACCTAACAAGAGGAGGTAGGTGTATTGTGTAATTTTACTCATTTACTGGGTGTTGATCAATGAGCTTCCAGTATTTTTTTATATAAAGCTCACAAGGGTTACGTTACACCAACATGATCCTCTTTTTTCTCTTGTTATCTTGTGACAGTCTCATAGAATAAGCTGGTGACTAAGCCTACTGAGACAGGCCTTTTGGAATCATGTCATAAAAATAATCTCTCTCACAACTCATCATCACTCATCTTCTCCTCACCGTTGATACTGCAATCTTTATACAAATCTGGAATGTGCTCAATTTCTGAAGCAATATTGGGCTTGATGGTTATTTCACAGAAAAGTGTGTTTTATCCAGTTGGGAAGGTACCGACTTTGCAAATTTTAGCTGGTTGCTTGTCTTGCATGGAGTTTCTTCCATATTCCTTTTTGGGTCTTCCCACTGGATGCTCCATTATTCCGCTCCACAGGTTTATGAAGAACGGCTTGTGGCTACTACTCTACTATGTTGTCTTTAACAACTTGAGGTGAAGGGGCAAATTTGATTGGATTCTGATTATTGGGAGTTTCAAAAAACTTGTTGGGTGGTGGGTACAAATCAATTTTTTTCAAGAGGGCTAGATTGATTTTGATAAAAACACATTTTCCATTTTGCTTATTAATTTATGTCTATGTTTAACCAGCTCAGCTAGTGTCACTTGAAAGCTGAAGAAATAGAACGAGACTTCCTATGGGCTAAAATGAATCTGATAAGGACTTTATTGGACTATTGGGTAGACGTGTCACCTCAAGCATGATCAATATCTTCGTATTAGGATTCTCCATACCAAGAACACACTACCAAGGTAAAGTGCCTATGGAGGTTTACATTCATTATCATTACCACATTGCCTCAAAGAGGCTCTCGCAAGAAGCGGGGTAAGGGGGGGTCGGGTGTACGCAACCTTACCCCTGCAATTGCAGAGAGGTTGTTTCCAATTGACCCAAAAGCGATAACGGAACGACAACGGGAGGTTTACAAATGAAGAGAAATTATTGTGGAAGTATGTCATCAAGCTCGTTATGAGGCAGAGAGGTTAGGGTGGTGGAGTAAGAAGGTATTTTCCTTTCATGGAGTGAGCAGATGAAAATCTGTTTAAGAGGAAAAAAAATTCAAGCCCTAACTCCTAAGTTTTAAAAGGGTTCAAGGATTTTGTCAACCCTTTCAGGCTCATTGTCAAGGGTGCTCTAATGACATGAGCAGATAGGTTCCTTTCAACAATTCAATAGTTCAATTAGCGTCTTATCTCTGAATTTCCCTACTAATTACATTCAGAATATGACAGGGCCCCCTAAAAAACACTCCTATAGAGGATGTTCTGAATATTAGTTTGAACTCTTTGAAGAAAAATGAAAATGAAAAGGAGGTACCATCAATCTCAAGACAGAAAAAGCCCAGGATTTAGTATTGATGCTCTGTCCTCCGCGAGAGAGTTCACCCAGTGTCTTCTTTAATTTCTTCACCTTCTTTACTTCCACCGTACCACTCAAAAACTTATGTTCACAAGTACCCAAGCGTAGATTTCTTTTGGGATGGAGGAATTCATAAGCAACGACAAGCTTACAGAAATTATGGACATAATACTATAAAAGCAGTCACTTTTACTAGCCTTTTTCCTCTCACCAATGACGTCCCATCAGCAAAATATGCTGCAAGGCGAGCCTTTGCACTCTTCGTCTTCGCACAAAGCAATACACCTAAATGCCATTGAACAGATTACCATATGATAGAAACTGTCAAGAATTTGATGTGATTGTCTCTCGACTGCGGGCATAGCTCCATACTTTCATTGAAAGCCACAAGGCCCTAAGCAAAACAAACCATTTCCCATTATGTAAACAATAAAAGTTATTATCGACTCCAAACAATCAGGATCCACTACGTAAACCCTTTACTTATAAGGTTTTGTGTCTTGCCAACAGGAAAGGTACTTCCTGACCAAGAAGATTTTTCAATCAAGCCTACAAATGTACAAGACCACCACAGCACCACTGACCTATCTCTTCAGCTTTTCAAAGTATGGTGATTCTAATTAAGAAGTTGGGACAATAAATTGGCATCACCCTAACAGTCTTAGACCTCCAAATCAATCTCAAACCATAACTTCCAGGGATTCAGGTTTAGACATGTTTAGATTCAGCGTGGAAGCTTCTATGATATTTGTGAAGCATCAATACAAAGGACTTCTTACCAAAGTAGCTTTCCAGCTTTGGAAGTGGTTTAAAGAATATAGAACAAGAATTCTAGAAAACCAATTATATTTGATTATTTAATTTTTTCAGATGTAAAGGAAGGTCACAGGAGAAATATGTGGAGAACATAGTACCTGAACCAGTGTTTGGTTTTTCTCCATGTCTCTTTCAAGAACCCTGACTTTGCTCAAGGCTGGTTTACCTATACACAGAAAATTGAGGTTAAACAAAGATGGAAAAACCAAAAAAAAACCAAAAAATATAACCAAAAACAAACAAACAAATAAACAAAATCTAGTAGTCCTACATGGAACTTCTTACTCTTTCTCTGTCTCTTCTTCTCATGCACATCAAGTACACTTTCTATTTACACCAATTCCTTTTTGTTTGTCACACTTCTACAGTTCTACTTTATTCCTGTTTTGGCAGTTTTTTCCCACCTTCCCCATGCAACACTCCTTCCTACTTATTCTTACACAAACCTGCATACAACTTTATTTTTCCTTCTTTTTCTTACACAAACCACACTATTCACAGACCTTTTATCATGCTCACCTAAATATATTAGGTTACAGTAATTGAAACTATAAAAAGAACAGAAGGCAGTATTACATAATAAAATAACCGTATCTTAAAGCTGCTCATTAGATTGATTAAATTAGAACATCTCTTGTTCGAATCAGAAACTACAACTCCTTCCATCCTATTCTATTTTAATAATACAAAATTCAAAATTTCACAAATATTCCGGGAGTTATTTTGCAGACTAACTTGCTTTCAAAAATATCCTTTAGTAATTCAAAGAAATATCACGTTGACGCAAAAAGCACACTTTTCAAAATAGGAAACTATACCTTAAGTTATTTCTAATATTTCATATAATTTGGGATGTCCAGAAATTGAAACCATAGTATGTAAAATGGAAATGAGGGAGTAGTATACTAGAACATAACATGCCCGTAAAATTAAAAGTTGCAGTCATGCACCAGTCAGAGATCTTCTAAAGTTCAACTTAATCCAACATTTGTAAAGATTTTATTACGAGACAATATTGGAAATTGTTTATACTCCAGGGCTGGTACATGCAATTAATTAAATTGGAAGCTTGGCCTCAGCCTTCGACTAGTTTATTAAAGGTCAAATTGGTCTCAATGACATCAACTATGGGCTGAGCGCATGGAGCAGAACCACCTTAAGAGGGTGCATGGAGGAACATGAACTATACTATGTTGAAGTGTTTCACCATTTCAGAATATTGTAAATATGTTGGACATGAGCATAGTACTGTCTATAATTAATTGTGAAATGCACAGATAAAGAGTCACATAATAGTTCGGATCCACTACTCAATCACTAAGGACTATATGGAGATAAAATTAAATAATGTAATCCATACAGAGAGGCCTTTTATTTATCATAAGATAAATGGTCAATTATTTGTTGCAACACATGTATGGATTAAAGATTTGATACGGAATAAACTACACACTAAATGAACCAATGGTAATTGCTTTGATTAGATTTAAACAGCCAACAATTTTAATGTGCATTATATGCGTACACATAAAGGTAGCTAGATGAAATGAGAAGCTACAATAGACCATTTTCAAATCAATAGTTGCCACCGGTCTTGAATTAGACATGTAACTAGAGTCCAAGGTCTAGGCTAGAATGTCTTCAATCCATTTGGCTATATAACAAAGTAAGAGAGAAATTAGGGAAGTGCTCCATATTGTGATAGAAATAAAATTTCCCATTTGAAGAGACCAAGACTATAAGCGAATTGGAACTGTGGAAACGATAAGATATGTTCTACTCCTCCAGTCAATGCTTGATGGCTACAGCTACAGGCTATTCATCTAATTGAAGCCCCAGCATGAAAAACCAATATAGAGAATGTGCAAGTAGTGAATCACATTGGGGACCTCTTGTAAAGAACTGATATTCTTGAGCATAAAAGTAATGGCAGAAAATATAACAAGTTGCTTGATAGATGATGAACACAAAAAGGGAATACAAAAGTAGTGACTTGAGGCCACCAATCTCCAGATTTAGTGACTTGAGCTCACCACTCTCCAAAGCCTAAGCTTTACCAAATTCTCAACATCCCTCCCATAACCTAATGTGCTAGTATTATAACCATTTTACTACCTACCTAATTTGTCTTCTACCTAAATATCATTCACTACCTATATGCCCTTCTATTATTTAGTTCATTACATCTCTATCTTACTAGAGATAAGCTTCAAGGTTGCAAACTTTATTATTATGATACTTCGTATGAACCAACACATGCAAAAACCATCATAGTACCCTTGCATATTGCTTTTGGAGTGCTATAATGAAATAGGAAACATAAGCATTGAATATAGATAGAAAATAACCTGAGGGCAGTGCAACATATAGACCCTTAGCAACCCCAGGATATCGCATAATTCCAATTGGCTTGTTGATCAGAACCTGTCAATAATTTTATTCCCAAAGGGAAAAAATATGTATACCAATAATGGTTACCAGCTTATCGTATACCATTTAATTAACTCCCAAGAAAAAGTTGGCGGGAAGATGTTTTATTTTTTAGGTAGTGGATCTGAGATAAAAAATTAACAGATCGGGCTTATAAAATATCTCCTTTTTTCCGGAAATACCTCATTTGTGTCTATAATCCCCTTGACTAGTGCACGATATATTTTGGTTATCCTTCGTTCCTCTCCAATCTCCGAGTCTGTCTCTCTGCATACATCATATGTAATATTGAACAGTTTAGTAATTGAGAAATGTTAGCTTCTAATCAAAAACCAAATGTCAAAAGATGCCAGAATAAGAACAAAACTTCGTATAAAAAGGAAAAGAGAAAAGAACATACTTGTATTTAACTTCTTATAAAATTAAATGAAAGAACCATAACGTCTGAAGTACATCTGTTTTCTTTAGGAGTTTAGGGTAATTGTATTAAAATTTTAAAAGGGACACCAAGGGGATGTCAACCCTAGCTGAAGTTCATGTAGTTCATTGTACAAGATAGCCTTAGAAATGGTATATGATAATGTTTTTGAATGTAGTTCATTGTACAAGATAGCCTTAGAAATGGTATATGATAATGTTTTTGAATGTAGTTTGTTGTAGTTCATTGTACACGATAGCCTTATTAATGGGACTTTTTGATGATTAATCTTGAAAGAATGGGTTTACCTAACAAGAGGAGGTAGGTGTATTGTGTAATTTTACTCATTTACTGGGTGTTGATCAATGAGCTTCCAGTATTTTTTTTATATAAAGCTCACAAGGGTTACGTTACACCAACATGATCCTCTTTTTTCTCTTGTTATCTTGTGACAGTCTCATAGAATAAGCTGGTGACTAAGCCTACTGAGACAGGCCTTTTGGAATCATGTCATAAAAATAATCTCTCTCACAACTCATCATCACTCATCTTCTCCTCACCGTTGATACTGCAATCTTTATACAAATCTGGAATGTGCTCAATTTCTGAAGCAATATTGGGCTTGATGGTTATTTCACAGAAAAGTGTGTTTTATCCAGTTGGGAAGGTACCGACTTTGCAAATTTTAGCTGGTTGCTTGTCTTGCATGGAGTTTCTTCCATATTCCTTTTTGGGTCTTCCCACTGGATGCTCCATTATTCCGCTCCACAGGTTTATGAAGAACGGCTTGTGGCTACTACTCTACTATGTTGTCTTTAACAACTTGAGGTGAAGGGGCAAATTTGATTGGATTCTGATTATTGGGAGTTTCAAAAAACTTGTTGGGTGGTGGGTACAAATCAATTTTTTTTCAAGAGGGCTAGATTGATTTTGATAAAAACACATTTTCCATTTTGCTTATTAATTTATGTCTATGTTTAACCAGCTCAGCTAGTGTCACTTGAAAGCTGAAGAAATAGAACGAGACTTCCTATGGGCTAAAATGAATCTGATAAGGACTTTATTGGACTATTGGGTAGACGTGTCACCTCAAGCATGATCAATATCTTCGTATTAGGATTCTCCATACCAAGAACACACTACCAAGGTAAAGTGCCTATGGAGGTTTACATTCATTATCATTACCACATTGCCTCAAAGAGGCTCTCGCAAGAAGCGGGGTAAGGGGGGGTCGGGTGTACGCAACCTTACCCCTGCAATTGCAGAGAGGTTGTTTCCAATTGACCCAAAAGCGATAACGGAACGACAACGGGAGGTTTACAAATGAAGAGAAATTATTGTGGAAGTATGTCATCAAGCTCGTTATGAGGCAGAGAGGTTAGGGTGGTGGAGTAAGAAGGTATTTTCCTTTCATGGAGTGAGCAGATGAAAATCTGTTTAAGAGGAAAAAAAATTCAAGCCCTAACTCCTAAGTTTTAAAAGGGTTCAAGGATTTTGTCAACCCTTTCAGGCTCATTGTCAAGGGTGCTCTAATGACATGAGCAGATAGGTTCCTTTCAACAATTCAATAGTTCAATTAGCGTCTTATCTCTGAATTTCCCTACTAATTACATTCAGAATATGACAGGGCCCCCTAAAAAACACTCCTATAGAGGATGTTCTGAATATTAGTTTGAACTCTTTGAAGAAAAATGAAAATGAAAAGGAGGTACCATCAATCTCAAGACAGAAAAAGCCCAGGATTTAGTATTGATGCTCTGTCCTCCGCGAGAGAGTTCACCCAGTGTCTTCTTTAATTTCTTCACCTTCTTTACTTCCACCGTACCACTCAAAAACTTATGTTCACAAGTACCCAAGCGTAGATTTCTTTTGGGATGGAGGAATTCATAAGCAACGACAAGCTTACAGAAATTATGGACATAATACTATAAAAGCAGTCACTTTTACTAGCCTTTTTCCTCTCACCAATGACGTCCCATCAGCAAAATATGCTGCAAGGCGAGCCTTTGCACTCTTCGTCTTCGCACAAAGCAATACACCTAAATGCCATTGAACAGATTACCATATGATAGAAACTGTCAAGAAATTCTAAATAATAACTTTCACCGACCAAGAAAAGAATCTTCCATTACGAGTACACTGAAGTAAAAAAAATAGCACACTGCAGAGGTAAATACTCTCTAAAGATTTGGAATTTGCATTGCAAAAAAGTCGTTTTGTTCACGTCTGTAAAAGAATATAATTCTAATCTTTAGCATTTTTGTGAGGAACAATCAAATATACTTGTTCTCACTTCTCATATATTTGGGACATTAAAGTCAAGGAGCAATCTTCCTCATACCACTTACTTCTTGCACCATGAATTGTTTACACCATCACCGGTAAACCACTAATCTCCTATATAAGGCCAAAGAGGTGATCCCTATTACCCTATATTCTTCATTCCTCAGGCACACACACACCCACCCACACACACAAACTACGAGATTCCTCCTTTTCAACTTCGTAAGTTCAGATTTGTAATCTGACACTTAACTGATTCTACCCAAAGCTGCTCACCAGACAATTCACCTGATTACAAAATCATCTGACCCTATCTCATTATTACACTAAGTAGCGCACATACACATCAGCAAACTTTTCAACTCCTGCAACTGTCTGAACATTAATGAAGCACAAATTTCCTTTCTTTGGACAGTAATCCTAGATATCTTTAATAGAATTAACAGTTTCCATTTCTTCAAAGTATAAACTGAAGACGGATCTCACAGAACTATAGCACACTCCCCCCACCAATATGTTTAAGTAACCCAACAGGGAGAGATAATTTTTTATGCACATGTTTGGCAACAACTATATGGGTTATGCACTTATGCATGTGAATGTTATAGTTCTTTTGAGTAAGTTTGTTCATAATTGACGTAATCTTTTATTACACTTAATTAGCGAGTTGGAAGTTGAATGAATCAGATATTCAGATTTTGGGGATTCATTGCAATTTGGTACTCCCATAAGCAATTGAATCACTTGGCATAAGTGAACATCATGAAGGCGTTGAGGGGGGGAGGGTTTGGATGAAAGTTCAGAAATTTTTACACCTAGCAACTTTTTTACATCACACAAGAAGCCCCCACCAACAGACTCAAAATTTTCAACACATCAGCCATTTGCATACTAGGCTTAAGTGCCAATGCATCTAATTATCCGTCAGGTTCAAATTGGGAAAAATTGGATAGCCACATAGCTTCCAGTCAGCCTTCCTTATTTTACATTCTTTTAACGTTGAGGTGTTTTTACAGTTCAGGCTGAAACGATTCCATTAGAATAGAAAGAGAATAATACAGCAACAGAACAAACAGCCCTAAGAAGAGGAGGCAAGGAAAAATCCTAAGAAATTCACTAATCCTATAGAAAGAAACCTTTCTTGACCATGGCCTGATTTCCTCTCTTTCTAAATTCCAATTATTCTTCCTTGTAAAAGTTTGACTACGGCTTCCCCTAGTATCACCCAGCTTTACTTCCATCCCATCAAAAAGATTTGGTGTTTTTTCAATTTGCTGCTAATAACCGCTGCATCATGTGACTCACCTGTGTTAGGACATCAATAAGCATGCAAATAAATAATAATCTCAAACACCACCTACGTGCCAATTCACAATGCCACCCATCTATCCCTGTAAATATCCGTTTTATCTACCTCCTGCGTGTCTGCTCGCCCTTGATCTTTGCAATCTACCTCTGCTCCCAAGTCCCAACCATCACTAGCAACATTGTTGCTGCTGATTAGTTTCCAGCAAAGACCTAACGCCTCATTGTAAACAACACATAACCTGATCCTGGATTCTCATACCAAGATCTAATAGGAACTGAACCAAAAAAATCTTTCGCAATCTACCACTGCTCCACAACCCATTGCAGAGCTGCCAACAAATCTAATCAGGGATCACTTGTTTGCCTCCCTGAAATAGATAAAAAAAGCAGCGGACAACTCCAGCATGCTAGTGCAAGTTGAGGAATCTTCGTTTTAAATTAGATCAGGTTTTCAGTTTTGACCAATACAAAACCCATCCAAACCTCTTCGTCTTTTCAGATCTATGTACCAGGTCAAAATCTACTGAAGAGAACTATATATCCTTCAAACACTACCCACTTTGTTAGAATCCAACCTTCCTTTACTTGTATTTTGCTTATTTAATGCTTTCTAGGACTTTTCTTATAGGTTTCTAGGCTTTAGATAGAATTATTATGTTACTGTCAATCCAGTTCAATCCAATGCTCACAGGTAGTTTGTAGCTAATTCAAAATAAACCTCTATGAAGGGTATGAATGAATGAATTCCTACTTTTCACCAATTGTTGCAATTGCTTTATTGTTTGCGTTTTGTTGTAGGCCTTTATAGATATTATGTCGCCACTCGCTCTAAAGCACCCCAAAGTCCCGCAAGCAAATTAATTCTCGTCGTCGGTCACGCTTGTGCTTGTTCTGTTCACACAAGCGCCCCGATCGACCCTCGCTCTTGTCGCCAAAAAGCAAGAGTGCCCGTTCTGACCAAATGCTTGCTCGTGCCTCTACGAGCCCCGAGACACTCATTCCGCACAAGGCTGCGTCCTTGCCGCGAAAAAAGAAAGAGCGTGCCGCATGGATCCGGTGTCAAAACATTGACACCACCGTGACACACTAACACCACCATCAACCAAGATTTATTCTAGCCTTTTCCCTAAAACTTGATAAACCATCCATTTTTTATATTTTTTAATGGTACCCTTTGATCTATAAAGAGGGAAGCACTAGTCCCATGTCACTCCCACTATTGAAGAAGCGAGACGAGGAGGAAAAAAAAGAGAAAGCAGAAGGGAGAGTTTAAAGGGAAAACAAAGCGAGAGAGAGCATTCATCTTGTTTTAAAAATACCATGTTTTAGTACAGAAGTACAATCACAAACCATCAATACTTAGCCTCTTTTCTCAATTCAAAGCTTAATTTTACTCCCATTACTAAGGCTGAGTACATGATTATCACTCAGTAGAAGTGGATGGGTAAGATTCCACAAATCACAACCAATAACTGGATGTTTAGTTCTGCAAACCACAAAAGCGGAATATTGCATTAGAGCATCTGCATTGCATGATGGTTATTTGGGGGCTGTAGGAGGTGATGACGGCACACACTCCATTCTTAGATATATATTTGAGTTATAAGTTACTAGCAGGCTTGAAACTTTCCATAAGTGTGAACCTAATATCTTTCCATTTCTATATACAACAAGAAGGCTAACCTGAAGTGCCTCTGCCTAGACGGTGAACAGGAACAGGATGAAGTTGACTTGGTGTTGAATTCTCATTCTTGTTCACATGCCACTTCAATTGTGTCAAAACAGTGCGCTGCTGGAAGAGTCCTCCAGGAAGAACTTGCAATCCAGATGGCTTATTTAGAACAATCTGTCATGTAAAGATAAAAACAAGTCAAGATCCAGTAAAATTTACTAAAATCAACTGGATAGCTTAGAATCTGGATGCATAGGAATCTTAATAGAAAAATGGCTATACTGGCAGCGAGGTTTCATCATCATCTCTCATCTATTTGACAAACAATCTAATTACAAAAACTAATCAAGGATATGACCTGATTATAATTGTCTGCCCCTTGCATGCTATTCCATATGGATTGCCGTAACAGTAAAAATTTCAAATTCCCACTAGTCACTTCCAAAGAGTTATATTTACCCAGCCTTAAGAAGTAGACCCAACACCATTCAAAGGTTTAACCTCCAACTCTTGAGGTCGAACAATTACTCTAATATGCAAAACAACAAGCATAATATTCCGCAAATAATATCCTACACCATGGAGCACTATGAGCATGACGGCATGGGGCTCCAATTGAATATGCTCTAGTTTCAATATGAATATGATTGAGGGTATCCATAAAATGTTCATGCTATATATATAATCATAATGGATACATTATTCAATATTGACAAGGTCAAGTTTACTACAAAATAATTTTTTTTATTTATATATGGAGTACCATGCACATGATGCCCCCAAAAGAAACATATAACGTTTATAAAACGTTTAATCCTACCCGCCAAAGTAATTTCATAGCACAAGACATCAATAAAACTACAAAGAAATACAAACAAAACATGGAAAACCAAATGTAATTTAGAAAACATAGCATCACAACAATCACCATTAGGATGTTATACCATGTCATCATCCTCATAGAGCACTTCAAGCAAGAAAGGCGTCTCAGGCTCACTCCATGGAAGTCGATGATACACCAACTTCGAACCAACTCTATACCATGAAAGTATGAAACACCCATTAAACAAAAAAGGAACAAGAATACAATAACTTCTAAAAAAATATATATATATAAGCAAAAAAGAAAAAGTTTTTACACTTCCATCATCCAAACTGCACAATAGAAATTTGCCATGGCCCATATTAAATCCTCACACTTTGTTTACGAGTTAAAGTATATAATTCAACTATTTACCATTCCATATTCTCTCTTTCCCTCCCTCCCTCCCTCCCTCCCAACACTTTCCCTTCGATTTCTCTGCTCATCCAATTTCAATTTTAACAACCATTTTCTTAATATGATTTCCAGGTTTGATTTTGGCTATGAAGAAGCATTCTTAATTTAGTTTTTGTGACCAAACCAATTACTCAAGTGAAAAAAAAAATGTATGCACCAAGGGGAGTATATTAAAGTAAGCTCTAAACTATTGATTCTAATTATCTTAGTTGGTATCTTGGCGATAACTTCTACCCAACACACAGTATCAAATCACGTCTATATCATTGCCCTTCATAGCTCACTATACGCCCAGAAATAGTAAAAGACGTCACTACTTACCGAAGAACAATGTTTGGATCAGTAACAGTATCACCATCAATTGTAATCTGACCATTATGAATTCTCTGTAACCAACTGATTAAACCAGAAAAAAACAACATGAAACAATCAGAAATCAAAACAAAACAAAAACTGAAAAAGTCAAAAAAATAAAATTAAAAACCCTTTCCATTTATTCAATAATTATGTTTGTACTCGAATAAATTGAAAATAAAGTGTGATAAAGAATTACCCCTGCAATGGAGCTGAGCTAGGGTGGTTGGAGGAGTAGAACTGGATCAAAGAGACACCTGAATTTGAGGGTGAAACGACGTCGTTGTATCTAAGACCATCGTTGAATTCAGGCCATGGTATTCCGATGGTCTTCATACCGCCCAACACAAACAGGAGAAATAACGAGTACGGAGTACGAGCATTTCTAAAGACGGAGTTCCATACTTCCTCCGATTTTTAATATTCAATATTGAGATTTCTACACTATTCACCTATTATACTTTGACCATTATTGGTGATTTTTACGTAGGATAAAACATAATCATATGAGAGCTTGTTAGATTTGTCTTAATGTGTATTTTCAAAATATTAACTTTTTATAACTTTTGCGTAAAGAGAACTAAAGATATTAATGATCAAAGTTGTGTATTGACATGCGTGAAAGTAACAAATATTGCGAGGTAAAAATAAACGGAGGAAGTATTATTTTTTGGATTTCTTTTTAGTAAATTATCTCAAACATAGTTTAATGATTCGCCTTAGCTCCGTTCGATACCACTATTTTTGTTTGAACTTATGTTATCTGAATGTATCTGAACTTATGTTATCTGAATATATCTGAACTTATGTTATCTGAATGTATCTGAACTCATTTATCGGAAAAATATTTATTTTTCTAATATTTTTTTCAAATTTATCTTAATTAAACTTAACTGAACTTATTATTTTGAAGATAGACTTATAGTGAACAAAGAAGAAAGACAACAGAAATATAGAGAAGAAATAGCTTGTTTTCATTTCATGATCCAAATCCCTTTATTCCTTAATAGTGCTGCAGCACATTACAATCGTCAAACAATCATTCTAACCTAGTACACCTCATAGGGACATCATACACAACAGAATTGTATGTTGATACTCTTTGGTAGAAAGAAACCTCCATAAGGAGTTTCCTTCATTCTTCCTTCTGTCAACACTCCCCCTAAACTTGGAGAGGAGGCTTAGACTCCAAGCTTGTGCAACTGATGTTGAAGGATTGGTAGGACTTTAGTGAGAACATCAACCACTTGCTCTCTAGATGGCACATACTCAGATTTGATTTGACTAGCTTGTTGTTTTTCTATGAAAAAGTGGCAGTCAATTTCCACATGTTTAGTACAGGGTTTGCAGCTATGGGTATTGTTGCTTTGTTGTCACACTTAATGATAGTAGAGTCTAGACATTTGAGTCCTAGCTCTTTCAATAGTTCAAAAATCCACATTACTTCACAAGTGGTAACAACCATTGATCTGTATTATGCTTCAGCAGATGATCTGGTTACAACTGTTTGTCAGAGATTGACCAATTAGAACACATAATTCGTAGTCGATCTTCTTGTAACTAGACATCCAGACAATCACTGTCACAATAGGCAGATATGATGGCTGCTTTGTCTGAAGCAATTAGTATTCCTTGTCCTAGACAGGGCACCAAATATCTAAGAACTCTTTTTGTTGCTTGATAATGGACCACAGTGGGTGAATGCATGAATTGACTCAACACGTACATGCACTGTGTATGCATGAATTGACTCAACATGTCTGGTTTGGACAATGTCAGGTATATCAACTTGTCAACCAGTCACTAATAGATTTCTGGGTTAGTGAGGGGTTCTCCAGAATCTTTCAGAAGCTTTTGGTGAGCTTACATTAACAGTTTAAGAGGCTTTAAATGTAATGCACCAACGTCCTTTAAGAGATCCAAAACATATTTATTTTGGGACAAGAATATGCCTTGTTGAGTTATGTCAACTTCTATTCCAAGAAATACTTGAGTTCACCCAGATCTTTCATGTGAAATTAAGCTGCTAAAAGAGACTTAGCATCATCAATTGCTTCCTGAGAGGTTCCATCCAAAATTAGATCATCAACATATATAGACTAGAATGGCTACAAAATGACCTTCATTGTACCTTGTAAACAAGGAGTAATATAGTTTTGACTAATCCAAGCCAAAACTTTGCAATGCAGAGGATAGTTTGGCAAACCATTGCCTTGGTGCCTGTTTGAGACCATAGAGAGATTTCTTTAGCTTAAAAACCTTTGTGAAATTTTCCTCATAGTAGTTGATATGCTCCCTCTAGTTTGCAACCATCTTATTTCTTGGGCTTTTGTATATATCCCTGTGGGAACTTCATGTACACAGTTTCTTTAACAGTTTACATGCAGACTTCATATCCATTGCTGCAACAACAAGAAGAGATCTCACGGTAGTGAGTTTTTCCACTGGAGAAAATGTCTGGTCATAGTCAAGGCCATATAGTTGATTATTTCCAAGCACTACCAGTCTTGATTTGTATATTTCTAATCTCCATCTCTGGTGCACTTTGTTCTGTACAACCATTACTTCCTATAGAGCTCTTTCCTTTGGGCAGTTTAGTGACTTCCTACCTTCTATTGACTTCAAGAGCTTCAAGTTCCTCATTCATAGCTTGAATCCAGTGATCTGGCTTGATAGGATGTTGAAGCAATATGGATCTGGTTTCTTGTCTTCTTGAGTTACTTTTGCTAAGAAGCAAAAATAAGAGTGTTGAGCCGGAGTTTCTGTTACTTGCTCAATTTTAGAGGCACAATTGACCTCATAGTTATCCATCCATCTAGGTTTCTTAATGTTTCTTGATGATCTGACAATAGGAAGAGAGCTTGCTAAAGTAATTGGAACATCAACATTAAGTTCCATTTCAACACCTTCATCATTGTTTGAGGTATCTACATTATCAACAGTGTCATTGTCAATCCAATCTCTGCTTTGTTCTGAGTTGCAATCAGTGTTAGCTGGAGATTTGATATGAAGTCAGACCATATGGATATATATACCCATGAAATCTCACTTCCCTTGACACAAACATTTGATTGTTCATCAGATTGAGCAATATGTATCCCTTATGTTTGAGAGGATATCCCAGGAACACACGAGGAACACCCCTTGCTCTCA
The DNA here is from genome assembly GCF_020520425.1 of Spinacia oleracea. NCBI lineage: Eukaryota > Viridiplantae > Streptophyta > Magnoliopsida > Caryophyllales > Amaranthaceae > Spinacia > Spinacia oleracea. The sequence continues at coordinate 116,972,547 of NC_079487.1, read as the reverse complement.
ATTTTTTCCCTGTGTTTCCCTGAATTTTAAACAAATGCAAGCAACCATGCAAAAGTCTTCAATTTAGTGTAGTCAAGTTTAGTTTTGAACAATCTATCATAGAGAGTTTCATTGTTCAAGACTACATATGGAAATATGTTTGTGCTATAAACAGTTGCAAGTACACAATCTCCCCAAAAGCTTAATGGTAAGTCAGCCTGAAGACATACTTATAGTGAGAAAAGAAGAAAGACAACAAAAATATAGAGAGGAAATAGCTTTGTTTTCATTTCATGATCCAAATCCGATAACAACTTTATTCCCTTTATTCCTTGAATAGCGCGGCTGCACATTACAATCATTAAACAAACATTATAACCTAGTACACCTCATAGGGACAACACACAAGATGACAAAAATGTCACGTGCACAAAATTGTATGTTGATACTCTTTGACGATTAGGAAAAGAACCTTCCTTATAAGTTAACATTCTAACCTAGTACCTCCTTTTTAGGAAAGGAAACTTCCTTCAATCTTTCTTCTATCAACAATTGATGAAATAAGTTAAAATAAGTCAAACAGAACAAAGTCTTAAAATATGTTTTTGTTCTATTCCTTTAAGGTCTTCTCAATTGGAAACTAAGACATCCCCTTGTTGGTTAATCATGTTAAGTGATTCAAAACTCATTCTCTATTTTATGTCTGAAAGATCAAACAAATCTAAATACCTATATAAAGATGAATTTTTGAATAGAACGCTATATAGGCAAATACAAATATTTTTAATTTTACGTAATATATATGATAAATAAAAAAAATATTAATGTAGAAACAGAATACCACTACACTTCTTACTTGATACAAAGATGGTTCATCGACATGTCATCAAGTTTATCATGTTTGATTTTGAGTTATTTATTAGTGTTAGTTATGAGTTACTCATAACTCAATAAATGCAAATTTCTCTTCTTTGGTGCTCTAATAATGTAGATTAAATTGTTAGTATCTCCTTAGTAAATTATATTCTTCCTAAAACCTCGAAGTCCTAGTGGATGCTTATTTGGAGTAATCGTTATATTAGTAAGAAAAAAGACTTTCATTTTAAGGGGCCTCTTGGTGGTAAATTAGCTCAACCACACAGTCTTAAAAAAGAGGGAAGGATAAGTACAGGCAAGCAACTTAGGTTGGTAATCAAATTTCTAAATTAGGTAATAGCCTAGATTATTTTAAGGTTGATATGTATAGCTATGAATTATGATGGCGACCTGGGTCTTTAAAGAAAATGACATTTACATGATGGTATGAGGCACGATTCAATACATCAGAACAACAATTGTTTATCACACAGGAGAAAACGCACCTCCAATTTATTACTATCAAGCACTGGATTTCATCTGATAATCAAACTCAATTGTTTCACACACAGTTAAAGAAAAAGTTACAGTACATTAGCCTCATTTGGAGTACTTGCTTGGAGAACATACATGGCAAGTAATAGTAATGATACAAGTAAATGCACAAATATGGGGATACAGTTTCTGGAATTTCCAGAAATTAATTTTAGAAGGCGCAGACACCAGCTGATGGCGAAGGCTGACTACCATGAAGGGTAAGTGGGTCCCACTTCACCATATCACCGCAGTGCCCGTTGCTGTTGACTGTGACCACCTGCATCATTTTCGGTTCACCGACTACAACTTCAGTTATGGCAGAGTTTTTTGCAGCTTTGGCCTTCAAACGGTAGCGCTCAGCCCTTGACCCAATAACCTGACCCAGTATAGATGCTCCTATAGTAAATGCCATAGCAGTTTTAGGCATCAGGACACATTTCCTCAACATACCTAAGAATGGGACTGCTGCATGAACAGCTGCAAACCAAGCAGGAGAAAACTTCTTGGTGTGTTCTCTCCATATACCCAAAGGAACATTTACTGCCATACCCAGGACTCCAATCGCCAGCATTTTCGCGGGCAGTGGTTGAGGCCGAAGGTTCTTTGCTAAGGCAGTTCGAGCAAGAGCTGCTCGAGCCACAACAATGGCACGTGGACATTCAAATTTCACGCCAGGTGGGGGCTGAAGGACCTTGGCTACCAGTGGCACAACACGGCTTACAGCCCTATACGACTTAGCTATAGGACAATTTCCTGTTTTCATCCACTCGTTACTCAACGCCTCGTGTTTTCCATCTCCTCCCTGAACAATATATTATTAACATACATGTAAGGTCAACATAGTTGGACAAGATTTTGATGTTCATAAAATCAATTAGGTCAAAGGGGTTACATGTAAATTTTCATATCAATATCTCATGCTGTTTACTTCAAACGACATCAGTAGCTTAGAAGTTGTGAAAATATGCTATTAGTCGCATATGTGGTAACTGGAAATCATTTTGTTGGGGTGGGTAGGGATGGGAATTTGCTCATTTTGAATTTTCACGTTCCCACATGGTATGCAAATGAACACAATGTATGGTAGTCACAGCAAACAATTCCCAAGTAGTTTTAAGCATCCCCCCCCGCCCCAACAGACACACACACACACACACCTGGAAAGAAAAAGGTCCTTAATCAAACATAGTTTTATAGAGAATCCATTCCTCAAACCCACGTCCATCATTTTATTCCCCCGTATCAAATAATCACTAGAAGTATAGCGGTGATGGGTTTACCTTTGATGATTGGGATTTTTTCTTTTGATTTTTCCACTTTTGAGAGAAGGCATCAAAGCTGAAGGGCCATCCAGCTCCAAAACCTGAAAGACTGATGGTGGCAGCTCTTGCAGCTAAAGGATTAAACATAGGTGCAGGGGGATCAATCTCCATATTCTCAGATCGCAAATGTGATCTCCCAGAAAGCGGGACAACTCCATCACGACCATGGAATATCCTGAATGCCATGTCAAAATTGGGACCATCTTCAAAAATTGGACCTTTGGATCCACCTCCACGCATCTAAGCAAAGGAAAAAAAAGGTTAAGCATGTCAGAAGTAATCGATAGTCACAGAAGCATATGGATGAAGAGCAGGTTGCCAGGAATATGGAGTGTGATTATCAATTCTAAGCACAAGCTGGACCTAGATCCAACCAAACATATAAGCTGGAGTCTGGTACCACTCCCAGCTGGATCAAATCTTAAAAGTAAGAAAATACTCGATGATTTCAGCATACATGTATAATGCTTGATAGAAAACATATCTGTAACTTGGTATTGAACATGTTACTTACAGGAAGAGACATGGCCAGTGAAGATGAAAAAGAAAAATGTGTTGGTGCATCCATATTCCTTAAAAATGGACATCGAAGGATATCCTGGTCGGAAGGAAGCGACTCCCCGGCTAATTCTCTGAAGCAAAAGTCCATATCTCCAATGCAATAGTTAATCTGGTAAAAAGAGGAAATAAAAACATGAGGAACTGCAAATCTCACAAAAGTCATAATACAGGAAAGAGATAACACAAGGTGAATTAATCTAACCAGCAACCTTTTCACAGGAACTCACTAATCAGGTATTTTTAACATTTAAGAAACACTTCTAAACAGGAAATAAATGCCAAATCCACCAACACAAAGCAACCTCATGTCGTTAAGTATTTCAAAGATAAAGAAAGACAGTTCAGAACAACCACTTTAGAAATAGTAAATACAAGTACATACAATTGAATTTAACCGACAGAGTAAGAGATATCAAATTCAATGTCAAAGACTTTCTAGACCCCTTATTACACCCTATGGAAAAAGAAAAGGGAAAATAAATATCCCCATCCATCTCCACAGCCAAAGCAAGAAACATCTATAGATCTACCATTTTTATTTAACAACCCAAGTGATTGGAAACACAGAGGTAGCCCTGAAATTCCACACTATAGTAAACCCAATGGAAAACACAAAGGAAGAATTGCTTGTTAAAGACATGGATAGGCTATAACTACAATATGCATTTTCTTAGCAAATGATACGGAACAAAAAGCACCCGAGGACTAAACAAATACACACTTTTGCCAAATTGCAATACACGTTTGGATGTTAAACACTTGGGAAACTTTATTAACACAACCAAAAAGCCTACACTTAGGTAATTCCTTTTAACAAAACCTAAGAATCAATTGACAAAAGCACTAACAATAGGTAGCTGAAAAATGAAGCATACAATATGTTAGATATCATATACATAAAACTTCAAAGCAATGAAAGAATCTATCATGGAAACAGAGGAGTACAAACTTTAGATAAATTGTAAATAACCAAGCTAAGACCTTAAGCAGCATTAATCATACAATAAAGCATATATTTGACCATATCATAGGTCAAACTCTAAATTCTCCCTAATACAGAAGGCTTGAGATTTTACTAACTACTAAATGTTTAATGGCAATTCATAATCAGAACAAAAAAGCTGAAATTAATTTCAACAAAATCATCATTCATCACAAATATCCATAAAATATCATACTATAATTCAAAAAAAATAACTGAGCTGGCGTCAGAAAATCATCAAACACAAAAAAAAAAAAAAAAAAAAAAAATTGACTCAAATCAAAGGTCCACATCAATGAACAAACAAAATCAAACCAAACCCAGAAGATCAGATCAAATAATATGCGTGCAAATCAAATTTAGAAAAAAAATCGGATTTTAACAGATAATTGGATAGAACAACAATCAAATACAAACTCATCACCCAAAAAACAAAAAGAGTAAACAAACCAATTACTTATTACATGTAAAATTGAACAAAACCCCCAGAAAATTAAAGCTAATGATCAATAAAAAAAGCAGAAATTAGAGAGTATACCTAAAATGGAATAAATGGGGATGAAGAATGGAGCGCCTTTTCTAGGGTTAGGAAGATTAAGAGAAGGCGAAAGAATACGAATAAGAATAAAGGAGAAGAATCAATGAATGAAGAGAAGAGGAGTCAGTATAAATTCTGGGTTAGGTGAGGATGAAGAAAACAGGAGAGAGAAAACGAAGAAGAGAAGTGGCGTGCTGTCCACACGCCTATTTTGATATTGACCTTTGACAAATACCCAATCTTTATTGCCTCATTCTTCTTCGAATACTCCGTAACTTTGGATTGCAGTTTTGTTCTCCGCCGGCCAAAACTCCGTAATTTTTATTGTATAATCGGTTGTAATTAGTACTGACTCACGACACTCTCAAATCTTTAATGAATACGGAGTAGAAAAATATAGAGTTTATATTCACTAATACAAATCGGATTAGGCTATGTTTTCTTTGAGATTTTACTGAACTCAAATAATATCTCGTACTTGTTACAGCGCTAGCGTAAACTTGAAAACTTCAATGACCTATCGTGCACAAGCCTTCAATTTTAATCACTAGATTAAGACCTCATTGGTAGTAAATTTCCACAATCATTATACATTTTACCATCAAAAGGTCTTGCGCGCACAAAGTGTACAATATTGTACACCAAGATAACTTTTATGCATTTTTTTGTAACTTTAACTTATTTTTCTGTAACTTTTATATTATAAAAATTAAAAAGTTGATAGATAAACATTTTAAAGGGTTAAATGATTAATTTATACATTATTAGTGATTTTGAAGAAATAATTTTTATTCAAATGAAAAAATTTATCATTAAAAAATGTATAACTTTTACATATATAAAGGTAACTTTTAAGCATTTTGAGTCAACTTTTACTCCGATGTACAATATTTATTGTACACCCATTATAAATAAGAATTTGTGTTTTACCATTTTCGTTTGATCAAATTTAGATGAATTGGTCTTTTATTAGCAAATAAATTTCCACGTACACAATATACATTTTACAACTACGTAAATACATATTAATCTATTTTAATTTAATTAATTATGATGAATTTAAAAGGTCTTTGTATAACACGAAATAAATAAAAATTGCATCCTAATAATCAAATATTAAAACAATGAAAGTCATTAAAATGGTTGATAATCTGTCACTTGTGTGTGGAGGTAGCAATAGAAATGAATCTGATTGACCTACCTAATTATTAACTTTATCTTTAATTATTATGGGGATTACAATTAAGTAAAAAGAAAAATGAGATCATCAAGTGTATTAGTCGAATGTCCATTTTCATGGGACTCCATTATTCGGTTGTGTTAGTCCATTCCACACATGTTAATTGTTAATTATCCCTTGATTATTTTTATTCATGCACTATAGTTTGGCCTATATTCCTAATCGTTTTCTGATTTTAGAATATCACTTTTCCTACAAAGTCAACAATATATACTCCTATTATCTAAACGTGTAGGCATCAATACGGCATATCATCAAAAGTTATTAAATGTATGATGTCCAATTAGATGAGATTTTAATGGTTTTTTTTTTTAACTCACTGTTTGGAATGGGTTGATGGAATTCATGGAAAGGCACAATATTAATATTAATATTTATATTTTTTATTTTGCTGCAGATGTGTGATGAGAACAAGGATTTTTTGTCATTTAACACCTTAAAAAAACTAGTTTTTGTAATTTAACACCTTACTTATTTTTTATTGTTTTTAAACACCTTAAAAAACAAAAAAATTTAGAAATCAACACCACTTGACGATTTTTGTTAGAAAAAACATTAGTTTTTAACTATGCTAAAGTTCCCAAGGCATGATATGGTGGTAAACAACTCATTCTACCATCAAATTATACTTTGGAAGTTATAGCATGATTAAAAATCAACATTTTTTTCTTATGGAAATCGTTAAGCGGTGTTGATTTATAAATTTTTAGATTTTTAAGGTGTTTAAATATAATAAAAAATAAGTAAGGTGTTTAATTACAAAAACTAATTTTTTTAAGGTGTTAAATGACAAAAAATCTTGAGAACAAATACAAATTATAATTGGAGAAAAAAAATTGAAAATATAATATATGATCTACTTTATTATACACATATTCGTACCATATTTTTAACTAACAGGACAAATTAAACTTCATTGGTGGAAAGGCTCAATAATGAAAATGTGGTAAATATATTAAATCATCTAATTCATAAAAAGGGTAACGATCTCACTTTTTATATACGAATGAGCCACAAGGACAATACAAATTATAAATGACGATAGGGATTGAACCTGATAATACATACACGCTCAGTCTTAATCATTAGACCAAGACCTCATTGGTAGAGCATGAACATTTGTGGAAGGAAAAAACTTGCTAGCAAATACGAAACATTAAAGAGTTAGAGCTACAAGGTCAACCATCGTGGAAGAATGAAACTTGTAACTCTACAAAACCCTTTAGTTTTGTGGAGCTAGTAGCTAGTTTGGTGTTTTGTTGTTGGAAAAGTAACAAACTAACAACTCATTATCCTCTCAATTGAACAACACACATTTTGTAGATGGGAAAGTGAATTTCACTCCATTTTGTTGTTGTTGTGATGATATTTGGGCTCCACAATATATCATTATAGACCTACAAAAGCTACGAATATGAGTTGTTTTCCATTGGAGAAGTTGTAGGTTAAAATTAGATTTTGGCTTGGATATGATGTAGCAAAACAAAGCAACAACCTTTATTATTAGCCGTTGTTCATGCACATGTGAGATTCTCACCTGCGTGTGGAATAGTAGTTTTACACTTTTACTAGAAGGAGCATATTAATGATTGTTTTAATGTCATTGACTAAACAAGTTGGCATCGCATGCCATGACATAAGCCATTTCCCATTACAAAATAGACTTTGTCAAACCTCTATTTTCTGAGGCGGCTGAAGCCAAGAATAGATGGTTGGATTACCGTTCAGGTAACATGAATTTCAGGTGAAAAGAAAGCATCCAGCGTCCTCGAATGATTATATCCCAACAAATTAATTGTCGCAACATCTTTCCGTGGAGTAATACTCTCCAGGTCCTAAATTAGTTTACATAATTGCTTGCCTTCTTCTTCGTCTGGCCGCATTGCATCTAATCAACATGCAAAATTGCACTCAATATCATGTGCATTAGTGCAAGTGCAACACTCTAATACAGAACCAAAGCTGAAACTTTCAGAATGATGCAAAAAACAGTCTGAATTTGTAATACACAACCATTTAGCCTCAAATTCAATCAGACCTGTTCTCTAACTTTCCAAAGATCACTCATGTCTTAATCTTCCTTACCAATTCCGAGAGTTCGGCATATATGTGCAAACAAAATATTTGTTAATTCAGTAAGCAAAAACGATGCAGAGACCACCTAGCTACAATCAGGAACTATTCCTTCTTCTGTTTGAATCAAATATGTGCAAAACCTAAGACGAAACTTTGCTTTTTATGATGAATAAATAAATCAGCATCCTATTAACCACTTGGATCGTCAGCGGATCTCTTGTATTCTGGCTTTAACTCATAGCTCCCTTGATTAGCTCCCTTGTTGTTGTATACACAAAGGTCTTTCAGTATATCTTTCATGAATTGCTGCACAAAAACAAGAGTGGATGCATGAGTCGGTATGTCATCATCAGAGTACATGACCTAGTCGGTATGTCTTCCTGGTCAATTTTTTCTTATTTTAAATCAGTTGTTAGTTCTTAAGTAGTGAATTAACGCGGTAAGTGAAAATAAAAAGTGAAACCGAAAACGGATGCAGTTCTGCTATTTGAAGTCCAAACTGTGCTCGCCTCAACCTGAATATCTTCTGAACAGACATACTCAGGCCTATGATGTTAGACACCCTAATTATGCAATAGAGGTTAGTGAAAAACGACCCCAAGCCCCAAATATCTGTACACAACCCTTTTGATAAGCATATCCTTGAGTTGTCAAAAAAAGATAAGCATATCCTTTGCCTTGTAAACCTGTATGGACACAGATACTAGCTGACCTAGGAATCTAGGATCACTGAACTTCTTTCCATATGGAGTATACATTTCAACAGAGGAATTGGTAAAAGTTCATGAACATTATATTCTGACGCCCAAAGTCGGAATAAAAAGAAAGACATTAAAGAATTAATGGTACACAAGCTCAGAAACACATAGGCTAATGTATCTTAAATGCAGAGAATCTAAGAAGGCACAAAATACAGCTACTTTTATCATTAACCATTTCTGTAAAAAAAAAAATATCTAAATCCACATCTAGGAGGATTCAAGAAAGAAACAAACCTCAGGTTGATCTGTCTTCTGGACCAGCTCCTTGAGTGTCCAGTTGGGTTGCTGTTCAAAAAGTTTGAACATGATGTCTTCCATCTCTCCACGATCCCTCCTTGTTCTTTTTGTTTCTGAGGCTTTAACAACCACTTTCCTTTTCTCCTATAACAGAAACAATCTGTTAAGATGACATAACAAACTAAAAGCCACACAAAAGGAAAAACAAACGATTAAATACACACACGTTATACTGACAAGGTGAAGTACAAGAAGGAAATAGTTCAACCTGAACATGAGTGATCCCTGGCATAGGTACCATAGGCCTCTCATTGCCAATCATCTGGTTAGTAGGCAGCACATCAGCCAATGGAAGAGTTGATTATAATAAAGAACATCAGGTTAATCGTAAAGACTAATTGAGCTTGTAAGTTAGAAAGACCTGAATTTGTCTAGTCTTCGTCATTGATTTGTCAGTTCGCTCACGACAGAGTTTCCCATAGCTCTCAATTGCATCATAGTGAGGTTTCATGTCAAATTTGTTAAAAATTTTCCCTTCAACACATATCTTGCCTGCAGGTGATGGTGGGCCGTCATATCAGGTATACGATACTGGCAATTGTGACCATCGTATGGACAAGTTATACAACACACGATATCGGATATCCATAAAAAAATATATATATATATATAACAATTCAGTTTGTAAACTGCAATGATTTATATGTTAGAGTTTCTACCAGGACATGAAATCAGGCTTTAAATGATGAACGTCTGGGCAAATAAACCTTTGCATGTTTTAATTGCAGTTTGAAGGAGAGTACTGAGTATGAACTTCTAGGTTAATTGTCATCTTCAAATAGAGGTTAACCTGCCATTTTCAAGCCTCGCATACGGGGCACTTAACTGGATTACAAAATACTAGCAGAATGTAGGACATAATAACTCTTAGATATTCTATGAAATGGACCAGATACTCTAACTAGGGAATATTTTCATTCAAACGTCATTAAAAAAGGAATATTGTCTCACGTAAAACAGAGACATCTGTAGGCATTGATTTGCTACCACTAGCTTCCCTTAACTAGTTCTAGTGTTATACATGGAAATGATTCTGTATTATTCCTATTAGTTTCCTTTTAAAGCTTATGTGTTATTTAAAAAGTGACAAATTTGTACCCAAAGAAACAGAAGACATTTGTGCAGAGATTAAACATCACGGAAACTCATGCCCAGATCAATTTATGCAAAGCCAAATAGGATAGCACATAATCAGGACAACACTGGCTTATAGTAGCACCAACGTACTCTACAAAATAGATTAAAAATGGACAAATTATGTAGATTCTTGGAGCAGATAAGTTGTACATTTGTTTAGAGTTATTAAATATGGAAGTTAATGAAAGAGTCTGTGTTCTCACCTTGGTCCTCTGAAAAGACAGACATTGGAACAAAGCCCTTAGACATATCCATAGAGAAACACTTAGGCACATTTCCCAAATCAGAGCCAGACAATTCCATGGTGAACTGATTATCATATAAACATTGTATTAAAATTGAGAAAAATGACAGCAAAGGGGGTGGAGAAACAAACATAAAATACCATGACTTCCCTGATCTGCTGAAGAGAAGATACAACTGAATACTATGCAATTAAAGTATTATTATTTTAAAACTTCTTCCTTCCCAAAAGACTACACTCTTTTCAGTTAGTTAAACTTTGCGGTTTTCCATATTATTGTACCAATGATACCCAAACGAAGAATCCAGAAAAATGATGGAGATGAGAAAACTTAGATGATAGTTATTGGATTTTAACTCGATTTATAGAAAATGAACCCCAAGGAAGAAACAAGCTCGATTTATAGAAAATGAACCCCAAGGAAAACTTAGATGATAGTCATGCTAATGATGATAGGATTTACTTCGTACGTATGGGATCGAGGGAGTTGTAAAAAAAATTGGGCAGGGATATCAATAATATACAGAGTAACAGTAAATATGGACAATATAAAGTATGACCGTGCACACATGGAAGAAACAAGAAACCTGAAGTAAATATATTTGCAATTGACAACAACTAAAAAACTAGTTCCGAGTGTTAATAGAAAAAATCTTCTGACTAATGACATTAAGTCAGTGTTCATCGAGGAAGTCTAGTCTGACAATATCAGATTACTTGCAGCATTAACTATTTGAATAAATGATTCCTCAAAAACAAAAAAAACTACTTGAATAAATGAAAATACTTAACAAAACAAATAAAAGCCAAAATAAAAAAGAACGGGTATAAGCTGGACTAATGGTCATTTTTTTAGTCTTAAAACAATAGGTCCCACAAATTCACAATGTCTATATATTAGAAAACGTGCAAAAACTAGTCCGCAAGCCAATTAAAACATATCTTAATGTCTAACAATTTCCCAAGGGTGCAATATTGTACGAAAAGATTAGACTGATGATAGAATTTTGATTCCTAAAGCAAATGAGGATTACTCCTTTATTGCTTTAATACCATAAATGTATCATCCCAGAATATTGTGATGTAATTATATCAATCCTTTTGAAAAGTTGTTTATCCAAGCAGATCAAGCAAAGCATCATAATACGTAACGCATTAGACACTCAGACCCACACTGCAAGAAGCTGCACAAAAGAGGGAAACAAATAAAGCTGAAAGCATAGGCTTTCTTGAGGTTCTGTTGCACGGCCAAGCTGGTACATCATTGTTCATTACAAGTTCCTATGCTCATTCCGGCAATTTAAAATCCTTATATTGTCTCTCTAATTTCATCAGTTTGCAAGTTCTCCAAAGTTCTATACAAGAATGTAATATAGTGCACAATCTGGAAGGTCTAGCAGAAGGTTACATAGTTTCAATACCCATTTTAGTGCTGCTACATCATACAATACTCAGAAATCCTAAAATTCAACCAAAACATAGCATACACTGTGAGTGATTAACATGAATGATTTATAGGGCCCATATGCTATCCCAAATCACCCAACCCAAGAATACAATTTAATAACATAGGGTCCCAAGACCCAACAAAAGAAAAGGCATATAAGGAAGATGACAATTTCCTCCATCAAACAAAACTAAATAATGATGGCAATTGGTTTCGAATATATTTCCAATGGATTATTTAATACTTCGTATCTTGTGTTAGCTAATTTTTTAATCCAAGACATGAGTCACCCTACGATACCAGTGCTACATTCAATATCATTTGTCACACATTATTGGCCATGTTAGTAATAATCAACACCACATTACGAATTAACGAATTACAATACCAATGCAACTTAATATGTGCGAAAATTGCCCAAACTACTTCTATTACGGATTGAAGGAGGGAGAACATAACACGTTGAAATTCTGATCATTAATTACAATATACGAAGTGTTCATCATTTACCAGATACCAATTCTTTATTTCTTCTACAAACTGAAATCAACACTCAACTCCACAACATTATGATTCCACGCTTTTTATATGTACATTGTAATCGAATTAATTCTGTGAAACACAAAAAAGACCCCAAAAATTGTAAGACAAACCAACCTATTGCCATTCGCCCGGAATTCACTCCAATTAAACATAACAATTACAAAATGTGAGAAAGATGAAACAAAAAACCCTAAGAATTGCGCAGAATTCAGGTGGAGAGAGAAGAACCTGAGTGGCTTCGTCACTTTTTGAGCAAAGAGGGTCGACGGAGACGATGACTTTAGCGACTGGTAAGTCGGTGGGAATGGAAGAAGACTGGAGAGAGCGCGAAACCACCGCCGGGCATTTCATCAGCCACACCGCTTTCTCCGCCTTTGTTGTGTCGATGTGACCTCCACCACCGCCACCACCGCCACCACCACCACCACCACCCTCCATTTAGGGGTTGCAGATTTGTGAAACGTAACAAACTTTGAGGGGAGAGAGAGTGGCAATGGTGAGAGAGAGACTGAGTTAAGGGCTTTGATATGAAGTTGGGTGAGTTTGTTTATTTATAGGGTGATCGGAAAATTTCGTGGTGAGTTTGTCATTTCATTTATCTTGTCTGACATTTTGTGGGGTCCACAACAAATCTTTGCTTTTGGACCCACTTCATGTTCAAACCCAAAAATAAGTTACTCCGTCCACACTTTTTTTTCTAATACATTTAAGCTCTATTTGGCGACATTAGATGAAATTGAGCTGAAACTGATAAGATAGCTGGAATTAGAGGCAGAGCTAGAGAGGGGCTGGTAGAGGCGGTAGCCCCCCAAAGATGAAAAAAATAAGTTTATCTATTGACAACTGTAATTATAAACTATCAATTTCCCTTTGCTCCAGTGGTCAAAGAAGCATATTTAACCCCAAAATACAAGGTTCGAAGTCATCTTAAATTGATAAGGTACTGAAACTGATAAGGTAATTGTTTGCATTAACTGTTTGGTAAAACTTGTTTATTAAGTAACTGAAATTTTTAAGTTCTTTTTATTGATATTTACATATATTTCATTATAAGTATAGTTACAAAATAAAATATTCAACCCCAATTAACTCCTAATTTTTTTATACGTAATGCTGTATTGAAATTTTATAATGGAAACATTCAAACATCTATACAAATGTAAAAAAGTTAAAATAAGCCCAACCCTTTGTAAAAAAAAGATAAATTACAATCTTAATAATTAAACTAGGCCACCTATTTACATGTTCCCACCTACCCTACAACTCAAGTCCCCAAGATCAGGAAATCAACCTATAAGCCAACCCGTGATATTTTTATGTTTCTCTCTCCTTCTAGTTTACCTTCTTCTGGTTCTCCTTCCCGAGTTCTGGATCTCCTTCTTTTTCCTTTTTGGAAAAAAATAATTAAAGACTCGAAATTTGCTGCTATTGTATGAAGTTTTTTGGGATTTTGGCGTATCAAATTTTCGATATTTGTACATGGGTTTTCCGGGTTTTGATTTTTGCTTTGGGAGTTTATAATCTTGTTTTTTCACAGGTAAAAACAAGCGAATTTCAGGTGACTGATTTTCAAACGTTAATTTGAATAACGTCTGAGTTTCAGTCCATTAACCCACCTTAAATTTTATTTTAGCTCTTTCCCAAACGCTGCTAATCATTTAAGGTGACTTGAATTATTAGCACCTATTTATTTAAGATGATTGAAAGTGGTTGCCAAACAGAGCCTTGATATCATGAACGCGATTTAACAACTGATTGATGTTAACTTACTCCGTTTTCGGTAATATTTTTATTTCCGATAATATTTCAATTTCGAACAATATTTTCATTTCCGACAAATATTTCCGATTGTTGTTATATTTCTATTTCCGATAATATTTCCTATACGAAACGTATTTTCGTTTCCGACAACATCTTCGTTTCAGACAAATATTCTCGTCTTTGCCTTTTGATGGTTTGTTTAGATCCCACTGAAACCAACATCCATCATTTTTTATTATCCATTATTTGATTATTTACTTAATATTATATTCACTTTAATATTTGATCTGCTCACGCACTATTTTGTGTGACCTTACGGGTTCAGTAGAATAACCTGTGACATTAATAATATTAATTCCACTTGAAATGAAGCGGCCTCTAGCTAGGCATTCAGATCACTTGATCTCACTGAATAATTAACTTGCTTAACTATTCCTGAACCGCTTTTATTAGACTCCGCATTAAATGCATTAAATGCAAACTTGGAGCAAGGACATATTTCTTCCAGACCTCGACTGATTATGACGATTCTGACTATTATGAGTGATTCTACATAGCAGCGGAATCTAGCTTTTCCGAGGCTGGCTGCTTTTGTATTTGCCTTTTGTATTTGGATGATTGTGTTTGTGTTATTTGGATATTTCATTTTTGTATTTGAATTTGGAGGATTGAGTGATTTTGTATTGAAAGGCTTGGATATTTTCTGTGTGTTTTGGATTTGCTTGTAGGGTTTGAATTGAATTGGTATTTGTTGTGTGTAAATTTGAAATTTGTAGCTAAATGCATGCATGGGAAAATAAAAAAAAATCCCACTTTTTTGAAGATATATATTCACTATAAGCCTCTACTTTGACTGAGGTGTTTTGGTTAGAAAAACGCAAGTTGAAGCATATTGGACTCTTGGGAATGATAATGATGATAGGACTTGAATTGAATTTTGATTCATGCATGTGTTTTGAAGAAACCCAAATATTGACCCGGATGCTTAGATTTGAACTGGTTTGAGATTGCTGATGTGCGAATGCGGCTTCTCAAAAATTCCCGGTCTGATTTAGACGTATTGAGACATTTTTGACATCCATAAATGGCCATTGAATATTGCTTGGCATGCCTTAAAGAGCTTGAATATATTCGAAGACAACCATAGGGGGTGCTCATGACGCCTAGTTTTGTGCTTGACGTTGTGCCTACTCTGGTGGCTGGTCATAAATGCTCCAACTTTTGTATAAGTAGGGTGCCTTAGAGCTGAATCATTAGACCTTTTCTTATTTGATAATTATGCACTCTTCTTCTTCACTTCTTTGATGTCTCAAACTTTTGAAAACACTATGAAAGAGTGGCTTCCCTCTTTGACTAAGTTGGAAAAGTGAGAGTTAAATACTTTGAACCCTAGGGTCTTATCTTCCCTTAGGTTTGTCAAGCTTGATGTAGACTTCCTCTACGCTTCCATAAGCATGTGTGACTCGGGACACCATGTCTTCAAATTCAAGACTAACGAGATATGCCCTCTTTAGGGTTATGAATAATATAAATAATATAATTCATGCGGAAAAACCATAAAGCCAGGAATTCAAATTAACTGCCACATAATCAATGAGCATAATTAGTATACATACAATGTGATGCGTGCCTTCCCTAGCGTTCCCGAACCGAACAAGAACAAGTATAGGACTCCAAATATCGTCCATCAGCACGTTCAGATCCGCCTCAGATTCAATTAACTAGAATATTATCTAAGGTTTTATGTGCACTCGGGAAACTTATAATAATATTAGGCAAGTATTAAATTCTCTCTTGAATCTAATAAGTTAGAATAGTATATTGAATTGCATTATAAATTGTGGCCATAATCATGTTGACACACACTAGTAGAAAAATATTGATTTGAGGCGTCACTTTTATATTGTTTTGCGGCGTTTTAGGTGTAGCAGCAAATAGAGTGGAAGCAAATGAATGGTATTGATTTGCGGCGTTAAAAAACGCCTCAAACCAATCATTCATTTGCGGCGTTATTAAGCAAAAACGCCTCAAATTAATTGAATTGTATGGTGGCGTTTCTACCTGAATGCCTCCAACTTTGGTAAAATTGCGGGAGTTTATACGCCGCGAATAATTTGTAATTTTTTTTAATAAATAATATATTTTGTGTAAACTAAACAATCCCAAAAATATAGAACCTGTACTCACGCCACATTTATACAACGTTCAAAAGTGTCATCAACCACCAATAACTTCCAAAAAACTTTGATTTTTACATATAAGTTAACCATCATATGTTTACAAAAATAAACCACCTAAATAGTTTCAAGTCTATAAATCTTTTACACTTCATACGTTACAAAATTGCACCAAAAATATAATAAGGCAATTATATATGATTTTAATAGCATGAAACATCCACAAAAAGAGATCATTTAAGCGTTAATTACACACAATGTTCGGTGAAGTATGATGCCCATTTGTCTCGTATTTCATCAATTTGCTCATCGGTGAAAGGATCTCCACTCATTTATGTGCAAACCTAACAAAATAATATATATATCATAAAATTAGTTATCTTCGGTTAGATGATCTAAAAAGTTGTTGTCTCCTAGGTCCTCGAACCATGGCTAAGCATGGAAGGGCGAAGCCCTTAGAATCAAGAACCTTGACAACATGACAACAATATTATTCATGACAATAAAGGAACCAAAAATCGTGTGTCTTTACATCAATAAAACTTAGTCCAATGAAATAATAAAGGTCATATTTTGACTGTTATAGTCATATTCATGACAATAAAGGTCATATGTTGACTGTTATAGTCGTTTTTGCTCCCAACTCTAACCCGTGAACTTAGATTGGTATTCTAAACCCTCTAAATGTTTAATGTACTTAGTATTAGGTTACTTGGACTCACTCTCATCTACTTTGGTCAAGTATGCGCGTTTAACGCATTATTGATCATTATAGGTCATATTTTGACTATAATAGTCGTTTTTGCTCCCAACTCTAACCCGTGAACTTAAATTGGTATTCTAAACCCTTTAAATGTTCAATATACTTAGTTTTAAGTTACTTAGACTCATTCCCATCTACTTTGGTCAAGCTATGCGCGTTTAAGGCTTTATTGATCAATAAAGGTCATATTTTGACAGTTATAGTCGTTTTTGCTCCCAACTCTAACCCGTGAACTTAGATTGGTATTATAAACCCTTTAAATTTTTAACATACTTACTATTAGGTTACTTAGACTCATTCTCATCTACTTTGGTCAAGTTATGCGCGTTTAAGACTTTAATGATCATTATAGGTCATATTTTGACTGTTATAGTCGTTTTTGCTCCCAATCCAACCCGTGAACTTAGATTGGTATTCTAAACCCTTTTAATGTTTAATATACTTAGTATTAGGTTACTTAGACTCATTCCCATCTACTTTGGTCAAGTTATGCGCGTTTAAGGCTTTATTGATCAATAAAGGTCATATTTTGACTGTTATAGTCGTTTTTGCTCCCAACTCTAACCCGTGAACTTAGATTGGTATTCTAAACCCTTTAAATGTTTAATATACTTATGATTAGGTTACTTAGACTCATTCTCATCTACTTTGGTAAAGTTATGCGCGTTTAAGGCTTTAATGATCATTATAGGTCATATTTTGACTGTTATAGTCGTTTTTGCTCCCAACTCTAACCCGTGAACTTAGATTGGTATTCTAAACCCTTTAAATTTTTAATATACTTAGTATTAGGTTACTTAGACTCATTCTCATCTACGTTGGTCAAGTTATGCGCGTTTAAGGCTTTATTGATCAATAAAGGTCATATTTTGACTATGATAGTCGTTTTTGCTCCCAACTCTAACCCGTGGACTTAGATTGGTATTCTAAACCCTTTAAATGTTTAACATACTTATTATTAGGTTACGTAGACTCATTCTCATCTACTTTGGTCAAGTTATGCGCGTTTAAGGCTTTAATGATCATTATAGATCATATTTTGACTGTTATAGTCGTTTTTGCTCCCAACTCTAACCCGTGAACTTAGATTGGTATTCTAAACCCTTTAAATGTTTAATATACTTAGTATTAGGTTACTTAGACTCATTCCCATCTACTTTGGTCAAGTTATGCTCGTTTAAGGCTTTATTGATCAATAAAGGTCATATTTTGACTGTTATAGTCGTTTTTGCTCCCAACTCTAACCCGTGAACTTAGATTGGTATTCTAAACCCTTTAAATGTTTAATATACTTATTATTAGGTTACCTAGACTCATTCTCATCTACTTTGGTCAATTTATGCGCGTTTAAGGCTTTAATGATCATTATAGGTCATATTTTGACTGTTATAGTCGTTTTTGCTCCCAACTCTAACCCGTGAACTTAGATTGGTATTCTAAACCATTGAAATGTTTAATATACTTAGTATTAGGTTACTTAGACTCATTCCCATCTACTTTGGTCAAGATATGCGCGTTTAAGGCTTTATTGATCAATAAAGGTCATATTTTAACTGTTATAGTCGTTTTTGCTCCCAACTCTAACCCGTGGACTTAGATTGGTATTCTAAACCCTTTAAATGTTTAATATACTTATTATTAGGTTACGTAGACTCATTCTCATCTACTTTGGTCAAGTTATGCGCGTTAAAGGCTTTAATGATCATTATAGGTCATATTTTGACTGTTATAGTCGTTTTTGCTCCCAACTCTAACCCGTGAACTTAGATTGGTATTCTAAACCCTTTAAATGTTTAATATACTTAGTATTAGGTTACTTAGACTCATTCCCATCTACTTTGGTCAAGTTATGCTCGTTTAAGGCTTTATTGATCAATAAAGGTCATATTTTGACTGTTAAAGTCGTTTTTGCTCCCAACTCTAACCCGTGAACTTAGATTGGTATTCTAAACCCTTTAAATGTTTAATATACTTAAGATTAGGTTACTTAGGATCATTCTCATCTACTTTGGTAAAGTTATGCGCGTTTAAGGCTTTAATGATCATTATAGGTCATATTTTGACTGTTATAGTCGTTTTTGCTCCCAACTCTAACCCGTGAACTTAGATTGGTATTCTAAACGCTTTAAATGTTTAATATACTTAGTATTAGGTTACTTAGACTCATTCTCATCTACGTTGGTCAAGTTATGCGCGTTTAAGGCTTTATTGATCAATAAAGGTCATATTTTGACTGTTATAGTCGTTTTTGCTCCCAACTCTAACCCGTAGACTTAGATTGGTATTCTAAACCCTTTAAATGTTTAATATACTTATTATTAGGTTACGTAGACACATTCTCATCTATTTTGGTCAAGTTATGCGCGTTTAAGGCTTTAATGATCATTATAGGTTATATTTTGACTGTTATAGTCGTTTTTGCTCCCAACTCTAACCCGTGAACTTAGATTGGTATTCTAAACCCTTTAAATGTTTAATATACTTAGTATTAGATTACTTAGACTCATTCCCATCTACTTTGGTCAAGTTATGCTCGTTTAAGGCTTTATTGATCAATAAAGGTCATATTTTGACTGTTAAAGTCGTTTTTGCTCCCAACTCTAACCCGTGAACTTAGGTTGGTATTCTAAACCCTTTAAATGTTTAATATACTTATGATTAGGTTACCTAGACTCATTATCATCTACTTTGGTCAATTTATGCGCGTTTAAGACTTTAATGATCATTATAGGTCATATTTTGACTGTTATAGTCGTTTTTGCTCCCAATCCAACCCGTGAACTTAGATTGGTATTCTAAACCCTTTTAATGTTTAATATACTTAGTATTAGGTTACTTAGACTCATTCCCATCTACTTTGGTCAAGTTATGCGCGTTTAAGGCTTTATTGATCAATAAAGGTCATATTTTGACTGTTATAGTCGTTTTTGCTCCCAACTCTAACCCGTGAACTTAGATTGGTATTCTAAACCCTTTAAATGTTTAATATACTTATGATTAGGTTACTTAGACTCATTCTCATCTACTTTGGTAAAGTTATGCGCGTTTAAGGCTTTAATGATCATTATAGGTCATATTTTGACTGTTATAGTCGTTTTTGCTCCCAACTCTAACCCGTGAACTTAGATTGGTATTCTAAACCCTTTAAATTTTTAATATACTTAGTATTAGGTTACTTAGACTCATTCTCATCTACGTTGGTCAAGTTATGCGCGTTTAAGGCTTTATTGATCAATAAAGGTCATATTTTGACTATTATAGTCGTTTTTGCTCCCAACTCTAACCCGTGGACTTAGATTGGTATTCTAAACCCTTTAAATGTTTAACATACTTATTATTAGGTTACGTAGACTCATTCTCATCTACTTTGGTCAAGTTATGCGCGTTTAAGGCTTTAATGATCATTATAGATCATATTTTGACTGTTATAGTCGTTTTTGCTCCCAACTCTAACCCGTGAACTTAGATTGGTATTCTAAACCATTGAAATGTTTAATATACTTAGTATTAGGTTACTTAGACTCATTCCCATCTACTTTGGTCAAGATATGCGCGTTTAAGGCTTTATTGATCAATAAAGGTCATATTTTAACTGTTATAGTCGTTTTTGCTCCCAACTCTAACCCGTGGACTTAGATTGGTATTCTAAACCCTTTAAATGTTTAATATACTTATTATTAGGTTACGTAGACTCATTCTCATCTACTTTGGTCAAGTTATGCGCGTTAAAGGCTTTAATGATCATTATAGGTCATATTTTGACTGTTATAGTCGTTTTTGCTCCCAACTCTAACCCGTGAACTTAGATTGGTATTCTAAACCCTTTAAATGTTTAATATACTTAGTATTAGGTTACTTAGACTCATTCCCATCTACTTTGGTCAAGTTATGCTCGTTTAAGGCTTTATTGATCAATAAAGGTCATATTTTGACTGTTAAAGTCGTTTTTGCTCCCAACTCTAACCCGTGAACTTAGATTGGTATTCTAAACCCTTTAAATGTTTAATATACTTAAGATTAGGTTACTTAGGATCATTCTCATCTACTTTGGTAAAGTTATGCGCGTTTAAGGCTTTAATGATCATTATAGGTCATATTTTGACTGTTATAGTCGTTTTTGCTCCCAACTCTAACCCGTGAACTTAGATTGGTATTCTAAACGCTTTAAATGTTTAATATAGTTAGTATTAGGTTACTTAGACTCATTCTCATCTACGTTGGTCAAGTTATGCGCGTTTAAGGCTTTATTGATCAATAAAGGTCATATTTTGACTGTTATAGTCGTTTTTGCTCCCAACTCTAACCCGTAGACTTAGATTGGTATTCTAAACCCTTTAAATGTTTAATATACTTATTATTAGGTTACGTAGACACATTCTCATCTATTTTGGTCAAGTTATGCGCGTTTAAGGCTTTAATGATCATTATAGGTCATATTTTGACTGTTATAGTCGTTTTTGCTCCCAACTCTAACCCGTGAACTTAGATTGGTATTCTAAACCCTTTAAATGTTTAATATACTTAGTATTAGGTTACTTAGACTCATTCCCATCTACTTTGGTCAAGTTATGCTCGTTTAAGGCTTTATTGATCAATAAAGGTTATATTTTGACTGTTAAAGTCGTTTTTGCTCCCAACTCTAACCCGTGAAGTTAGATTGGTATTCTAAACCCTTTAAATGTTTAATATACTTAAGATTAGGTTACCTAGACTCATTCTCATCTACTTTGGTAAAGTTATGCGCGTTTAAGGCTTTAATGATCATTATAGGTCATATTTTGACTGTTATAGTCGTTTTTGCTCCCAACTCTAACCCGTGAACTTAGATTGGAATTCTAAACCCTTTAAATTTTTAATATACTTAGTATTAGGTTACTTAAACTCATTCTCATCTACGTTGGTCAAGTTATGCGCATTTAAGGCTTTATTGATCAATAAAGGTCATATTTTGACTGTTATAGTCGTTTTTGCTCCCAACTCTAACCCGTGGACTTAGATTGGTATTCTAAACCCTTTAAATGTTTAACATACTTATTATTAGGTTACGTAGACTCATTCTCATCTACTTTGGTCAAGTTATGCGCGTTTAAGGCTTTAATGATCATTATAGGTCGTATTTTGACTGTTATAGTCGTTTTTGCTCCCAACTCTAACCCGTGAACTTAGATTGGTATTCTAAACCCTTTAAATGTTTAATATACTTAGTATTAGGTTACTTAGACTCATTCCCATCTACTTTGGTCAAGTTATGCGCGTTTAAGGCTTTATTGATCAATAAAGGTCATATTTTGACTGCTATAGCCGTTTTTGCTCACAACTCTAACCCGTGGACTTAGATTGGTATTCTAAACCCTTTAAATGTTTAATATACTTATTATTAGGTTACATAGACTCATTCTCATCTACTTTGGTCAAGTTATGCGGGTTTAAGGCTTTAATGATCATTATAGGTCATATTTTGACTGTTATAGTCGTTTTTGCTCCCAACTCTAATCCGTGAACATAGATTGGTATTCTAAACCATTTAAATGTTTAATATACTTAGTATTAGGTTACTTAGACTCATTCCCCTCTACTTTGGTCAAGTTATGCTCGTTTAAGGCTTTATTGATCAATAAAGGTCATATTTTGACTGTTATAGTCGTTTTTGCTCCCAACTCTAACCCGTGAACTTAGATTGGTATTCTAAACCCTTTCAATGTTTAATATACTTATTATTAGGTTACTTAGACTCATTCTCATCTACTTTGGTAAAGTTATGCGCGTTTAAGGCTTTAATGATCATTATAGGTCATATTTTGACTGTTATAGTCGTTTTTGCTTCCAACTCTAACCCGTGAACTTATATTGGTATTCTAAACCCTTTAAATGTTTAATATACTTAGTATTAGGTTACTTAGACTCATTCTCATCTACGTTGGTCAAGTTATGCGCGTTTAAGGCTTTATTGATCAATAAAGGTCATATTTTGACTGTTATAGTCGTTTTTGCTCCCAACTCTAACCCGTGAACTTAGATTGGTATTCTAAACCCTTTCAATGTTTAATATACTTATTATTAGGTTACTTAGACTCATTCTCATCTACTTTGGTAAAGTTATGCGCGTTTAAGGCTTTAATGATCATTATAGGTCATATTTTGACTGTTATAGTCGTTTTTGCTTCCAACTCTAACCCGTGAACTTATATTGGTATTCTAAACCCTTTAAATGTTTAATATACTTAGTATTAGGTTACTTAGACTCATTCTCATCTACGTTGGTCAAGTTATGCGCGTTTAAGGCTTTATTGATCAATAAAGGTCATATTTTGACTGTTATAGTCGTTTTTGCTTCCAACCCTAACCTGTGGACTTAGATTGCTATTCTAAACCCTTTAAATGTTTAATATACTTATTATTTGGTTACGTGGACTCATTCTCATCTACTTTGGTCAAGTTATGCGCGTTTAAGGCTTTAATGATCATTATAGGTTATATTTTGACTGTTATAGTCGTTTTTGCTCCCAACTCTAACCCGTGAACTTAGATTGGTATTCTAAACCCTTTAAATGTTTAATATACTTAGTATTAGATTACTTAGACTCATTCCCATCTACTTTGGTCAAGTTATGCTCGTTTAAGGCTTTATTGATCAATAAAGGTCATATTTTGACTGTTAAAGTCGTTTTTGCTCCCAACTCTAACCCGTGAACTTAGGTTGGTATTCTAAACCCTTTAAATGTTTAATATACTTATGATTAGGTTACCTAGACTCATTATCATCTACTTTGGTCAATTTATGCGCGTTTAAGGCTTTAATGATCATTATAGGTCAAATTTTGACTGTTATAGTCGTTTTTGCTCCCAACTCTAACCCGTGAACTTAGATTGGTATTCTAAACCCTTTAAATGTTTAATATACTTAGTATTAGGTTACTTAGACTCATTCCCATCTACTTTGGTCAAGTTATGCGCGTTTAAGGCTTTATTGATCAATAAAGGTCATATTTTTACTGCTATAGCCGTTTTTGCTCACAACTCTAACCCGTGGACTTAGATTGGTATTCTAAACCCTTTAAATGTTTAATATACTTATTATTAGGTTACATAGACTCATTCTCATCTATTTTGGTCAAGTTATGCGCGTTTAAGGCTTTAATGATCATTATAGGTCATATTTTGACTGTTATAGTTGTTTTTGCTCCCAACTCTAACCCGTGAACTTAGATTGGTATTCTAAACCATTTAAATGTTTAATATACTTAGTATTAGGTTACATAGACTCATTCTCATCTACTTTGGTCAAGTTATGCTCGTTTAAGGCTTTATTGATCAATAAAGGTCATATTTTGACTGTTATAGTCGGTTTTGCTCCCAACTCTAACCCGTGAACTTAGATTGGTATTCTAAACCCTTTAAATGTTTAATATACTTATGATTATGTTACTTAGACTCATTCTCATCTACTTTGGTAAAGTTATGCGCGTTTAAGGCTTTAATGATCATTATAGGTCATATTTTGACTGTTATAGTCGTTTTTGCTCCCAACTCTAACCCGTGAACTTAGATTGGTATTCTAAACCCTTTAAATGTTTAATATACTTAGTATTAGGTTACTTAGACTCATTCCCATATACTTTGGTCAAGTTATGCGCGTTTAAGGCTTTATTGATCAATAAAGGTCATATTTTGATTGTTATAGTCGTTTTTGCTCCCAACTCTAACCCGTGAACTTAGATTGGTATTCTAAACCCTTTAAATTTTTAATATAATTAGCATTAGGTTACTTAGACTCATTATCATCTACTTTGTTCAAGTTATGCGCGTTTAAGGCTTTAATGATCATTATAGGTCATATTTTGACTGTTATAGTCGTTTTTGCTCCCAACTCTAACCCGTGAACTTAGATTGGTATTCTAAACCCTTTAAATGTTCAATATACTTAGTATTAGGTTACTTAGACTCATTCCCATCTACTTTGGTCAAGTTATGCGCGTTTAAGGCTTTATTGATCAATAAAGGTCATATTTTGACTGCTATAGTCGTTTTTGCTCCCAACTCTAACTCGTGAACTTAAATTGGTATTCTAAACCCTTTGGCCTTGGATGATTAATTGGATTTAGTTAGGAATGAAGAAATGGAGATGAGAAAAGTCACCCCTGCTCAAAATAACAAAAGATAACTACGGGTTTCTCATTTCCCTTTGTATGGATCCATTAGTTAGGTTCTCAGAGGACCAAACTTCATACAATCATCTAGGATTCTAGACGGAACTGAATTCCAGAAATAAATTAAACTATATAACAAGGATAACACCCTTACCTTCTCTAAATCTGAAACATCATTGTCGCAGGAGACTAAATCAAACATGTACCGCATTACGTAAAATCCACACTCAAGGCCTCCCTTTTGTTGAGCGCACTAGAGACAAGGGTAAGATTTAGATTAAGTAAAAACGGAATCCATACAAATTATAAATATCAAATCATTTTTACGTGGTCATTTACCTCCACATATTTCCATAAAGGCTCTTTCCTGTTGACACGGTTGCCACACATCTTATACCTTGTAAAAAAACTAGAAATTCCCAATTAATCTTAAGTTATAGTGCTTGGTTATATCCTTAAAAGCATACTTGATAAAAACATAATTACATAACGAAAAAACTAAACATACTTACTGTCTCACTATTGTCTTCATCTTCACTTTTCGACCTAAACTCAAGCGAACTGAATCGAAGTGATAGATGGTGCAATTTTTAACAGTCGCTGGATCCAATAACAATTCCATTACCATTTTAATAATATAAGTAAAGAATATGAGCAACGCAGCAGACGCAACAACTTAGAACAAGGGTATAAAGAACAAGGGTTTTGAATTGTTTGGAGATAACAGTGTGCTAGTTCAGGACTCATACCTTACAAAAAACCAAAACTAAACCCAAAACCAAAACCAAATGTCTTCAGGTAAGAAATGAAGTGTTTTAATTCTTTGACTGGTACTGTTGAGCTACCCAGGTCAAGACTATGCAAGAAAAGAACATTATAAGATCAACATTACAAGAACATGTTCAAACATACTCCTGGAAATGCCCTGCTTCTGCTAAACTATGCCAGATTTTTAGAGGAGGTAGCAACACTGAAAATGAACATTTTATATGGTTACAATTTTCTGGTTTAATGTTTTTGTGTTAGGTTAGACTGGTGATTTGGCTAAAGCAGAAGAGTATTGCGAACGAGTTTAGCAGCAGCAGCAGGTAATCCTAATGACAGGTAATCCAAACTTAGCAGCAACAACAACTTAGCATAACAACAGCAGCATAATAACAAGAAAATCAGAAGCAATAATACAACATACATCAGATAGCAGCAGCAGCATAACGATCAGACAACATCTACTTGAGTCATTTGGTGCAAATATAAACCTTAAAGTCGAGGAGATGAGTAAGGAACACATTTTCAACAAAACTAAGTAAGATGACTAATTGTATAAGTATAAAGCGGGTAAGTAGGTGACTAAGTAAGATGGCGCGAACTGTTGCATTGTTGGTGGTAGTGGTGGTAGGATGAGGTAATTTTCTATACAGTGTCATATAATGCCCATTTTTCGTACAGGGTCAATTTAATGTTCATTTCTTTGTAGCACAATTAGCGACATGAACCTTTACATATGCTAAATGATGATTTTGGCACTATACCCCATATTTATAATATCAGCTGTAATATGGTAAGATTGAGAGGAGAACTGTCCAACCCCAACAGAAGCAACCTTGTAATATAAATAAAGAGTAACAATCACAGGACCAGACTATGATCATGTTTCTATCTTCTACAAATAGAGCTAAGTAACGCAAGCTGACTAGTGAGTAGACTGAAAATATGCGCTTTAGTAACTTACCACATCATCCCCAGCTTTGGTCTTCACTTGTGGCAGAAATATGAAGCGAGAATCCTGGCATTCAGGGGTAGCTGCCGACTTCCGACCAGATAAACTTGAACTTTGGTTCCGTGATGCAGACACAGTACCCTTTCTGATACCACTACTTACAGATGAAGACCGAGCTAAAGGCGAAGAAAGCTTGTTGCTTTTCCACTTGAAATCGGAGGGGATTGAACTGAAGGCATGGAGCTCTTTGATACAAACTTTTCAGTAATGCTGCTTGATGTACTATCTACTGATGAAGAAGAATTAACCTTCCTTGTTGAGGAACCATTCTTATTAGCAGAATCATTCTTATTTAAACTCGAGCTTGTAGGCGTCTTCAAAGTTCTAGCCCCAGGTGAAACTGGCCCTAACCTTTTTGTGTCTCTGACACCCACAGTGCTTAAATTTTTACCACCATCAGGAAGCTTGGACGTTCCCAGATCTGGCATTGATCGCCTTAATGGCTGTGAAACAGAAGGACCAGTGGGTTTTTTCTCCGCCATACCAGGACCAGTCCGCTGTTTTTTTTACAGGAATTGACTGTTTTTCACCCAACCCACCAATGCTAATCCTTCTTGCACTTACAGGAACCACATTTTGACTCTGTGGACTCATGCTTACGCCTGATTTAGCCACAGCTGTTTTCGAAGTTAAACCATTCCTTGCTTCTGCTCTCCTATTAGTAGACCCAACAGCTATTCTCGTTGCTTCCATGATTTTTTCACCGCCACCAGCGGAACCAACTTGTAAACTCCTACAAAAATAAGTACAATTTTACTATTTTAGGAAGCACGGGGTATAATAGGGTTGCATACACCAAAACACAGTAATTAAGAATGATTCCTCGGCATTGTCACACCCAATATGCTGCCAATTATGCAGTATTTTAACCAAAATAGAAAGAAACACGCAACTTCAAGTGGAACAAACAATTCAACAACACACAAAAACCGCAATTTAGAACTTCAATTGAACAGTGAGGAAATAGAAGAAATAGATCTGGAAATGCTGGAATTTCTAGGATGCCATGAAAATGGTGTCAAAGAACATTCGAAATTATGCCAAATTCTGAGCCATTTTAATTAGGGTTTACAGTACAGCGGGAGAGAACAAAGGAGAGGAGAGAGCAAGAGAGAAATAATTCGACAATTCAAACCCAATTAAAGTAATTTGAGAGACTAAAACTAGGAGAATAGAGTAATTGAACGAAAATACGGAAATGATGAGGAGGAGTCGGTGGCGCATAATTACCTTAAATACGAACGGCGGCGGTGGAGATCAGTTCGAAGGAAAGACAGTGACGGCGGCGGTGGGGCTTCACTTTCCCAGCGAAATTCGATGGTGAAGAAACTATGGAGGTCAGGGTCAGTCCCAGTAGTTTGAAGGAAGGAAGAAGAAGAAGTTTTGTGAAAGGACGACAAGGAAAATAAACAAAAGAAAGAATTATGTGCGCGGGGGAAATTATTGTTTTAGGTTTCCTTGTTTGAGACAGCCAGCAACTTTGCGGCGTTAATCATTCAGACGCCGCAAAATAATGATTTTTGAGGCGTCAGCTTCCCAATAACACCGTCAAATAATATTCTTTCACGTAATTTTTCCATTTTGTCATTTAATCAGAGACGTTTTGTAATTAACGCAGCTAAGTCGTGGCAGCAAATCAATATTTTTCTACTAGTGACAGGGTTGCTATTATTTCTTTTAGTGTTTGGTTGGCTCCCAACACATGTCCAATGGACTTTATTTTTCAGGAACCCGTTCGATGCTTATTCTAATTAATTCATAAAGTCAAGAGTCGTGTCATGAGTCGAGTCTTGTCTTTATGATTGATTGTTTATTCTATGGATTTTTCATGTGGGCATATTAAGGTTTTCAGGAGGGAAGCATGTTTAGTTATAGGCTTTGTTTTTACTTGTAGTACTCAGCTTTTGTTGATTACGTGCTTTCATGTCTTTTGGTCATGGCCTGTCCCACAATTACCCTATGATAATCCATCAATTGCATTTACGTTGTTGGAGAGTAGCATTTTCTAAACAGGATTTCTAGAGGTGACTTGCAAGTGAAGTTACCAGTCAGGATGGGAATGTTGAGAGAGTTTATATTGCTTGCATTTTTTTAAACTTTGTTTTAATGAATAGTCTATACTATACTTAGTTAATGGATTGATTGTTTTAAGGATTTTTTGGTATTTACTACCTTAAAAATACACCACTTTTGTATTTACTACCTTATGAAAATTTTATTTTAAATTACTACCTTTAAGTTTCATTTTTTTTGTATTCACTACCATTTTACAGTTTTCTCATTTTAAAATTGAGATATCTCTTTCGTTTCTTAATCATTTTAAGTGATTCAAAACTCATTCTTCTCATTTATATGTAAGGATTCCATATGGATCTTACTTTTTAACATTTCGTAAAAGTTTAAACAAATTAAATATTATTTTTAAAAGTTTAAAATATTTATGAATTATCAAACGAATTTTTTTAAAATGACGTTTTCAATGAAATCCCTATAGAAAAAGGAAAATAATGAACTTTGAATCACTTTAAACGATTAAGAAACGAAATAGATATCTTAATTTTAAAATGAGAAAACTGTAAAGTGGTAGTAAATGAAAAAAATCTGGAAGTTTAAGGTAGTAATTTAAAATAAAAATTTCATAAGGTAGTAAATACAAAAGTGGTGTATTTTAAAGGTAGTAAATTCCAAAATTTCCTTGTTTTAAGTTGGATTTTGGTTTGGGACTATACAATTCCAACTATTAGTAGAGGCCATTAACTATAATTTATATTTTGAAAGTTAGTTATTTCCGCTGCATAATTCTGGTACTAGCCTTAACCGTTATCACGGTGGCGGTAATATTCTAGTAATTCTTTTATTTAAGTTGGAAAATAGTTTTATAAAAGCAAGGAATAACTAGGGTGTTACAATAATACTCAACCGATTTTAATTTTCGAATTTATGAATTTGTAATTATTATGTTAGGGATATGCATACTTGCAAACAAAAGAGTATCATCACTAATTGTGTCATTTGGTGTGTTAGTGAACAAATTAAAATTTAATTATGTAAAGAAAACTGTTAAATTACTTGTGGACCTGATCTAGATGTTGTCTAGGAAAAATTTATATAGAATATCTTCATTATTATGTTAAAAGGTCAAAATATTCACAATTAAACTACTATATCCATCATTTAGCAAGTGTACAAAGCACCATTTCACAAAATCAATAACTAAAAACCTAAAACTAGTCCAATGTCGTTAAATTTAGCACAATTAAACCAAAACATTCATATATGAAAATATCTTATTCGATTCCTTCTATCAGTTTGCTTTTATGATTTAACAAATTGTTATATAAAATAACTCACCTTGAAGATGTTATAGCCGTAAGAGAGAAGAACACATGTGTTTTAGCTTGAGAGGAAAGACGACGACCGACGTCGTTTGAGAGGAGGGGAGAGTGAAATAAACCTAAATGAGTAATATTGTACCACTGTCAAGATTTCACCTAAAAAAAATCTCATTGGGTATTCGAGTACCCATTAGTGAGAAAAAGTTGCCCCGTACCCGACCCGCATACACGCAAATTTTAACAAGACGGGTACCCGACCCACAAATTCCATATTTTAAAAAAATACCCGGATAATTTCAAGCGGGTCGGGATAAGTGGGTCGGGTATTTTTTAACACCCTTAGATAAAGTGCAATCAGATCGGAAATTTGTATTCCAAATAAATTAGGGAAAGACCAATAAAACGACATTTTCCCTCCTACCGGTGATTTTGGGGTATCAAGTTCCATACAGATCAAATTAAATAATTTCGAAAAAAATATTACTCATAGCTAAGATTCAATTGAATCCTAGATTATAATAGATACTCACTAAAACAAAACAAATAACAAAAATATAAACCCACAAGAACAATAATTGAATAATGGAGGAAATGTAAAAAAAAAAAAAAACAGTCTTGTACTCGCTAGCTTGAATGAAATTCACTAAAATGTAAGCCTTAGCTTAAAAGGAATTAAAAAATAGTTTGATAACAGGAGCAAAATTTTCAAATGTTGTAAAATAGTAGAAGGAACATTATAGTGAAACAATTGGAGTACTAAGTATCACTGTGATCCTTCGAAAAGTCAGGCATCTGTGGTTTGAACAACTTTGGAATCTTCAAGTCATCATCTGAAGAAGGCTTAACTAATGGAAACTTTTGATGAACCCCTTTTATTGTATTGGCAGCAAACTTAGAAGCAAAAATTGTCGCGCCAAGATGTTGAACATTGTTATTAGGGCTCTCCTCATGGAAATCATTACTAGTATTTTTCTCCTTTTCCATCTTTCTTTTTCTATACCTTCTCCATGCAGATTGAATATAACAAGCACCCCACATTCTCCATTGATGGGAATTATACCTAAACGCGTCTTGTAACGCTTTACTGTGGAGACGCTTAAACTGAGTAGAGAAAAATCGAAGATCTTCCGCTCCGAGGGCAAAGGCTTCGACTTCACTAAGTGCTTTTACGGTTCTTGTGGAAGAAGGGAGGCTGAGGTTTGAATTTGGTAGTAATGCCCAAGTTAGTAACTCCTCGCCGCAAAAATCACCTGGCCTTAAGGTGATTGAGTTAAAGAACCCAGACCTTCCACCACCCGTTGTGGAGCTTTCGAGTTGTCCTCTAATGATGAAAAGCATTTCGTCTACAGGATCATCTTCTCTAAATATGTATGTTCCTTGTGTGCTCAAGGTTGCAACAAGGCGCTCACATATAGCGTCAAGCAAAAGCTCGTCCATTTTTGAGAAAAAGGGTACCTATCAAGTTCAAAGCAAGGAGATGTTATTATTAGGTTAAAAGTTTGAAATATTTCATTCATCGATTATAAAAACATCATGTTATAAGGTGTTTCTGGTTAGTAATATAATAATGACAAAACTAGTATCATAATATCATTTTAGGAAATATACTTTGTATATTGAATGCTTCTAGTTAGCATCAAATATTGCGTGAATAAAAAAAATACTAACAAGGCAAAGAAAGATAAATATACCAACAAAGACATACACGTCTGACAAGGTTAAGACAAAGGTGACGTTGTACTTCACGACGGAGATCCAAAGGCAAAGAGCATAAAATGGAAGCTTCATTAACCCCTCTTGTTGCTAACCAATTATATTGAACAAATCGTTGAACTCGTTGTTGTAATGCCAGAGGCAATTGACGATGTCTCATCCACTCTTCAGTATCTCTTCGTTTTATTCGCCATTCCTCGACACGAACCGTTAATGATTGTAGATATGTCTTCAATTAGCATGTGAGTTATTGTTAGAATTATTATGAGAAATGTAATACAAGGTATGATTAAGGTTCATCATCATTATTATTTAAACATATGTATTTGTTGTATAATTTTTTAGAGATTAAAAAAGAACCTGCATATTGCCGATCAATAGGCAAAATAAAAATAATCCTCCAATACAAACACAAATTGCGAAAAGTGTCTCCCCGATAAATGTGGTTGTATCCAAATTTTGCCCATAAGAGCTGCATGAGAATAATTGGGGAGATTAGTTAGATGTAGAGGGACCAACTTTATGCTTAAATTAATCATGAACCAATATTTTTTTTTTAAACATACTACTTCCATCTTCTTTTGGGTTTATGTTTTCCTCACTAACTATTCATATGGTCGAACTTAGAAAAATGTTTGACTGTAATATGTGTTATGTATACAAGTAAATATTATTCATATGTGATCTTCTTAGATTCGTGTTTGAGCACAAATTTAACTTTATTTTTACACGCACCCAAGAATTATGTGTATCCTCTCACATAAAAAGTTCATATCACATACTCATTTAAAGAGCATGTGAATAGGAAAAACATGAGAGGGTGCACCTAAAAGTCTACAACTAAGTAGACTCGGGTGTAAAGGGTATCATATGGATATTCCTATGAAACACGGCAAGATATTTCCCCTAAGGGCATGCTTGGATTGAGGGTAATGTATTAAAAGGGTAATAAAAGTCAAACTAAGGTAATTAAAGGTGATAATGAGGGGATGAAGTGGTGGCAAAGGGAACAAGCTAGTGTTGGCAAGAAGAAAATAAAAGGGAAGGGGGAACAAATACCCTCATCATGGGGGGAATAGTTACCCACCATCCCACTAGGGTGATAATTACCCTCATTTGGGGGGTAATTACTTCCCCCCTTCCTCCCTTCTCCTCACAACACCACCACTACCACAACTTCTCATCACAATACCACCACACCACCCTCCTTGCAACCACCTCAATTCACCTTCATTGTCCTTTTATTATGGTGGTTTGACTTTTATTACCCCCATAATCCATTACACCCAATCCAAGCGTGCCCTAAGAAAGAAAATTGTAAAATTAGCTGAATACATACCTTAAATTCTTGAGTCCAAACCATAAACAATAAAGATATTTTCTAACAAAATTTGAGGAACCAACTCCACTAGTGAAAGCTTCAGCAAACATTCCAAATTTGAAAGAAGCATCATCATTTCTTGGGTCACAATTGATTACCAGATTAGTATTGTTATACCAATATTGTCTATCAACATCTGGAACTGTAGAACAGTCTAGATATTTAGGTAGGCATGCAGGAAATCTTTTTTTCTCTTCGTTACATTGTGATCTCCAACATGAATATTGTCGAGTTATAGCTGCTGTATACCAGATAGATCCCAAAACCTGCACTATCAAATTTTACAAACAATTATTCTGATTCTTAAATCGAACTACGTCTGTTTATTTAATCTTCCTATTTATTGTAGGAAAAATTGATGGGAATAAGTCAACATTTAGACCGTCCGCAGAAAATAAGTCTACCTTTTGATTATAACTGAATAGGTTAACCTTTATACCCATCAATTTTAGACAAGTCAGATGACCGGTGATTTGTACATTCGGTCAACATGTCAATTTTAACATTTTTTTTTTAGTATTTTACAATTTTTTAAGCTGCTTTTATTTTGTTAACTTTTTTATGCTTATTTTTTACAACCGTCGACACGATTTTTGAATAGTCATCTTAACCCATTTTACGAGGCATATTTTTCACACATTTTTTGAGCCATGATTTTGTGATAATATTTTAACATGTTCTACAATACACGTTTTTCAAGATAACTTTTTAATACATGTGACACTTTTTTCGATGTAACTTTTTGACACACATATATACATGATGAGGAGTTCTTTCAAGAGTATTTAGATCGACAACGTAGGATTATACAGTCACATAATCAAATATTAATTTTATTTTTAAATGATAAATAACGAGATAAAATTGGATTCGAGATAAATATAGGTATTATTGTATTTGAATTTTAGGATAAATGAAAGATAGAACTAAATCAATAAAAAATTCAAAATAAGCTCAATATGTACATTAATCGATAAAAAATAACCGGTTTTAAAAATTTATCAAAAACTGGGATGAGATTTTACAGAAACTCATCTCATGGAGTTCTTTTGTATATTAAATATCAGTATATGATCGAGTTACTACTCTACTAATTACGTACGTAATACTTCTTATCTAAATAAAGTATTCCCCTTCTCCTCGCTCATTCCATAACGTTTTAAATTGCGAACACCATACCCATACTTCACAAAAATACAAGCAGAGGTGATAAATTGAGTTTTTTTTTTAATTTACAAATCTTCAATCAAAAAATTTATAAATAAAATTCTTAAATTTTCAATGTTTCAATACTTGCAAAAAAAATTGGGTCTTTTTTTGATAGATTCCAATTGGAGGGAACTTATGATGTATGGTTGGACAATTGTTAGATACAAAACTCAATTGATACGATAAGATTTTATTTTGATGTATTGCACATGTATGATGTAGTTATTTACTTTGATTTTAAATTTATGCACTCCGTATTAACATTAATCTGTTTGAAACATCTAAAGATATATCCTTACGGGGTATCTATCGTATTATTTGTAGGTGGATTAGTTTAACTCTTTTAACAATTCATGAAGAAAGTTTCTCAAGTGTAGATTTGTTTAGTGTTATTTGGTGTAGTACATTGTTTGTTTGTTTTTTTGATATTTTCATTAAAGATACGAAAGTACATGAATTTCACATCAAATTACTCCTAAATTCAATCTATTAAACTCGAAATTTTCCAATATAACTTTTCGTTAGAGGTAAGTTAGCAACACAATAATTTATAAAATATGTGTCAAAAAACTTTCCTATTCATTTTAAAAAATAAAATTATTAATTTTTTAAAAAACATAACTATTCGTGAGTTTTGGGTAATAGTTTTAAGATAAGTACTTTGAAATAAAGATACTTAATTAGATAAGTGTTGTATTAATTAGTTTTGGGGGAAAAGGTTTAAGTTTTACTTTAATTGCGATTGTAAAACTTTAATTGCGAAGATTGAACTTTGTGGAGTATTATTTTAATTAATGTAATTAGAAATAGAAAATTATTAAACTTCATATGCATACCAACATAATTTATGGGGAGATAATAATTAGTACAATTCTCCATTTAACGTCACGAGATTACAAAAACATTAGGAGTAAACCTGTATAAAAGCATATTCTTAATTAATGTACACGAGCTTATACTTAAGTGACCGAGTGCGCACAAGACCGACTTATTGATAAAAATATGTCACACAAAATAAAGAATCATCGAAGTATAATATAACAACAATCAACTCGTGCATCGCACGGTCTTAAATCTACTTTAAATAGATATGACTCTTCAAAAAGCAATGTGGTCTTACTGCTTCTTCCCTTCATTGGTGCATCACTTTCATAGTTTGATTCATATTCCTCAATAACAACAATGTGGGTTAAGGTGGAAGGGATCCATTTCACGACAAGAAAACTATATGTGGCTTGGAGAGCTCTAGAAAGAATAGGTAATGTTATCAAATTTGGCGATGCCTCAAGCCTAGTTGAGCCAAAACAGTAGCTAAGGGAAAAATGAAAGATCCCAATTGATAAATGAAGCTATACTTTGTAACGACCTCAACCTAGACTCGTAACCTGATAATGTGATGCAGGATACTCAGATCACTGCCATTGATCTTCCATTTGAAGATCGGATAGGGTAGAATAGATCGAATAAGAAGAAGAAGAGAAGTACAGAAGAAGAAGAAGACAGAATTAGGAGAAGTTTAGGGAGAGAATGAGAATGAGATTGTAATATTATTCATTAAGTGTTGTAATGATCCAAAACATACATTTATACTATTGCTAGCTTGAGAATGAAGCAGTTGTTACAACTGAATTCAGTTACAGAATTTGGCGCCATTTGTAACTGATTCTCAACAGAAAGTCAAAGAGTTGACTTTCCCTTATTAGCTCAAAACAGTAAACTTCCCTTAACATAATGGGCTACAACTTGCTGAAAAAAAATGACGGATTACCAGATTTGAGCATACTAAAGGATCTTATAGGAAAATCAGGGCTTAACGGAAAGGAATGAATGGGTCTTCATAGAGGGTTTGGAAGGCTTCAGGAATGCTGGCTGCCCATCTAGTAAAGAAGAGCTCTAGTTTAAAGGGAAGTTCCAAAAGATCCCTTGACATTCCATATGACCAAGATTCCTCAGACCTCAGTTGATTGGGAAGGTACCTCAACTTCACCAATCAAACTCAAAAACAATTCAAGGGTAAGGGTAAGTGAAAATTCGACCTTAGTTCTGATGATTATATCTGCGACTTTCCATCTGATTTTGACTCAATGGACAAAGACAAAGATGATGAAGCTAACTCGAATGGCGCGCTTGGCGCTAATCAACCTTCAGTTAAAGAATGAGTATCTTATCATGGAGTTACAAAGAGGCATGCGATCCTCAGTCACCATCTCCATCAAAGGAGTATTGGTGATAGGTGATATTGATCAAATTGAAATCCTAGACCAAAAATGAGGAGGTAGAGTCCAAATACAAGGATCACTTGATTTACCTCATGGAAATTGGATTGCATACTATCAGACCTACCATATCAAGGTGTCTACTACACTTGGACAAACAACGGAAAGGATAAAGACTCAATTTTGAGCGACTGGATAGAGGAAATGCTAATGATCAATGGCGAATGAATTTCCAAGAGGCGTGTGTGTGGAATTTCCTATTTTGTTATTTGTTGAGAATAGTGGCCTAAATGAGCCACTAATGAAGCCCAACCCAGCCTAGAGTAGTAGTTGTTAGCCCATTCTGCTGCTTTCTCTTTATGCTATCACATGTGGTGGTGTATCCACTATTTTGTCCTTTTCCTTAGTCACATGTCTAGGGATTAGTGAGGTGTTTTAGGGCACCAACTCCCATGCTGATACGCCGCCTATATAAGGCATGTAATGCTCCTTGTTTTGAGCAGTTTTTATCACAAAATGAATGAATGAACAAGCTGGGTTGAATGGCTAAATATCTTTGTGCATTGCTGGAGTTTCAGAACTTCGATTGTTCTCATGGTATCAGAGCTGCAGGTTCGTTTATTGCACAAATTATGTCATTCAATCACTTCATTCAATGCTGTTAGGCTATTTTTCTTCCTAAAGGTTGAAGCTTTATATTTAGTCTTTCATTCAAATCTGTAGTCAGTTAATATTAGGGTCTGTTGTATGCTTGCTTTCCTTATATATCTAGAAGAAAATCTAGAAATAACAACAACACTATGACTACAATAGAAACAAGGATTTTTTGCGAAAAAGGACCTTTTATAAACGTTTTTTTGCGAGAAAGGACCTTTAATGACGAAATCGGTGAAATGGGACCTAAAACATAAAATTTTTTGTTGACTGGGACCTTTTACCGGTTTCTTGGAGTTGACCCAAGATTCCGGCAACGACTTTGACACGTGGCAACCGGAGAAGGCCACGTGTCCATTTAATGATTAAAAAAAAATTTGCCTTTTTTTTTTTTTGACCCCTCTCAATTAAAACAACCATCAAAACCAGCTCCTACTCATTTTCTCTCTCCTCACACCAGAAACCTCGACGGATCTTCTTCGAGAGTCCAACAATGGCGGAAACCCAGCCAGCAAGCGGAGCAGCATTCTGGGACACTGTCCTTTTCCTTAGTCACATGTCTAGGGATTAGTGAGGTGTTTTAGGGCACCAACTCCCATGCTGATACGCCGCCTATATAAGGCATGTAATGCTCCTTGTTTTGAGCATTTTTTATCACAAAATGAATGAATGAACAAGCTGGGTTGAATGGCTAAATATCTTTGTGCATTGCTGGAGTTTCAGAACTTCGATTGTTCTCATGGTATCAGAGCTGCAGGTTCGTTTATTGCACAAATTATGTCATTCAATCACTTCATTCAATGCTGTTAGGCTATTTTTCTTCCTAAAGGTTGAAGCTTTATATTTAGTCTTTCATTCAAATCTGTAGTCAGTTAATATTAGGGTCTGTTGTATGCTTGCTTTCCTTATATATCTAGAAGAAAATCTAGAAATAACAACAACACTATGACTACAATAGAAACAACAAGCCCCCTTTACCTTCACCCTTCAGATGGCAGTAGTTCTATAAACATAGAAAAACTTCAGGGAGCCTCAAATTACAGGTCATGGAGGAGATCCTTAGAGATTTCTCTTGGTGCAAAGAGAAAACTTGGTTTTGTGACTGGTGTTGTCAAGCGAGATCCCAATGATTCAGTTAAGCAAGATCATTGGGATACTTGCAACAACATGGTCATCTCATGGATCATGTCTAATGTCACTGAATCCATAAAAAAGTCCATTATGTTTGTGACTGATAGTGCAACCATATGGAAACAGCTGGAACAAAGGTATACTGTGTCAAATGGGTCAAGGAAATATAAAATATGCAAAGATATTTATGAGACTAAGAAACAAGGCAAGCTTATCTCAGAATATTACACAGAAATGAAAGCTTTGTGGGAAGAACTTGAGGCCTTGAACATATATCCACCTATAACCACCATGACACCTGAAATCAATGCTTTCATTGGAGCTTTGAATCAGCAACAGGAAGAACAAAAGCTGTTCCAATTTCTGAATGGATTGGATGATGGCTATAGTGCTCAGAGAAGTCAGTTGTTGATGATGACACCACTTCCCAATGTGGACAGTGCCTGTAGCTGCTTGCAGCAAGAAGAATCCCAAAGAGATATACATAGGCCAATCAAAGAAGAATCTGATGCTGTGGCTATGTATAGTAAAAACAGTGACACAGTATGCTCTCAATGTGCTAAACCTGGACATACAAAAGAAACATGTTGGTTTGTTGTTGGATACCCAAGTTGGCACCCCCTGGGAAAGAAAGAATCAAAGGGAAAAGGAAGAGACAATAGCAAGCACCAAGGAAGAGATTACTCTAAATCTCCCTACAACAACTCCAAAGGTGCACAAAAGTGGAACAAAGGCAAGGGTGGAAATAAGAATAGAATGGCTGCAAATGCTCACACACACAATGATGCTGCATCCAACTCCACTGGATCAATCTTCACCACCCAACAGCTTGAACAACTTCTGAAAATGCTTCCTGTCCCTTCTAAAACAACTCCTGGTTCAGATACTGAAGATGAAATGGATACAGGGTTTGCTGGTATGGTCAGCTGCTATTATGCAGATGCAACAGGTCAAGAGTGGATCATTGACATTGGAGCTTCTCACCATATGACTGGAAATCTGAATATGCTGCTTGACTCTGTCAAATGTGATGATTTCCCACAGATAAACTTGCCTACAGGGCAAACTTCTGACATCTCTCACACTGGGATTGTGAAATTACACAATCACCTTCAACTCAACAATGTGCTATGTGTTCCAGCTTTCAAGCACAATCTCCTGTCAGTAAAGAAACTTGCTCAAGATGGAAAATGCAAGGTGGTGTTCCACTCTGAGTATTGTCTGATACAAGACAATCTGACATCCAAAGTTATTGCTCTTGGTAAGGTCATCAATGGGCTGTACTACTTGGTTAATGAACCTGTAAATCAGGCAATGAGACATATTACCAAGAATGTGAATCACAACACAGCTGCAGGATGCAAGAAAACAACCATGACAGTCACAGGAGATCTTGCTGTCCCCACAACAGTGAAAGACACCAGTCCAATGAATGCAACTACACTGTGGCATCACAGACTTGGACATGCACCAGTGGCAAAGCTCAACAACATTCAGGGTTTAAAAGGATTCAAAACTGAATGCACTGATGTGTGTATTACATGCCCTCTAGCAAAGTTCACTAAACTTTCCTATCAACAAAGCAAGTCCAGAGCTGCAGAACCATTCGAACTAATCCATATTGATACATGGGGGCCCTATAAGGTGAGCACTAGAGGTGGTTACAGATACTTTCTGAATGTTGTGGATGATCACTCAAGGGCAACCTGGATTCATCTGTTGAAAGTAAAGTCAGATGCATATGAAGCACTCAGAGGTTTTGTCAACATGGTTAAAACTCAGTTCCAAAAAGTTGTGAAGAAAGTGAGATCTGATAATGCTCTGGAGTTTGATGACAAACTCTGCAGGCCATTCTTTTCTGAATTGGGCATCACTCATCAAACATCATGTGTAGGGAGACCTCAACAGAATGGGAGAGTGGAGAGAAAACACAGAAACATTCTTGAAATGGGAAGAGCTCTTAGGTTTCAAGCAGGCTTACCACTTCAATTCTGGGGAGATTGTGTACAAACTGCTGTTCATATCACCAACAAGCTTCCTATTCCTCTTTTGCACAACAAATCACCCCATGAGGTATTATACCAAACTACTCCCTCTTATGATCATTTGAAAGTGTTTGGTTGTTTAGCTATGGCCTCTAATCCTAGTATTGTCAGTGATAAGTTTGCATTTAGAGGTGTTCCCTGTGTATTTCTAGGGTACCCTTTCTCTCAGAAAGGTTACAGACTTCTGAACTTGACTACAAACACAACCTTTGTCTCTAGGGATGTGACATTCCATGAGCACATCTTTCCCTATCAACTTTTCCATAACTCAAAATCCAAATCTTCAAATACCTCAGAACCTATCCATGTAAACCCCTGGATTGACACTGACACCTTGCCTAACATACCTCTCCCTCATGAAACCACAAACAGCCAACCAAACAACACAGACAACCACACAGAACAACCCACTAATGACAGTCCTAACCCAGTAAGCCCCCCTCAAATCAGAAGATCCACCAGATCTCTCAAAAAACCAGCTTGGATGGGAGATTACTCTCTCAATCTTGCTACTCAAGCAAAATCTATTACCTACACAACACCCACACCTAAATTCTCCTGTTTTATGACTCATCTAACCAAAATGGCATCTAAAGCAAAAGCTGGTGAACCTGTTCAGTTCAAAAAAGCTGTTCAAGATCCCAAATGGGTGAAAGCAATGAATGATGAACTTGATGCTTTAGAAGCAAACCACACCTGGGATATCACTGACTTGCCACCAGGAAAGAAAGCCATAGGAAACAAGTGGTTGTATAAGACTAAATTTGACAGAGATGGAAATCTTGATAGACATAAATCAAGACTTGTTGTGTTGGGTAACAGACAGAAATATGGAATAGATTATGACCAAATCTTTGCCCCTGTGGCAAAACTTGCCACAGTTAGATCAATTTTGGCTGTAGCTGCTATAGAAAACTGGTTTTTACATCAAATGGATGTTAAAAATGCATTTTTGCATGGTGATTTACAGGAGAATGTCTACATGAACATGCCATCAGGATACACTGGAATAGGGTCTAGACTGCATGTTTGCAAAGATGGTGAAACTCATCCTAAAGATCAGTCTGGCAAAGTTTGTAAACTTAGAAAATCTCTCTATGGCCTCAAACAAGCTCCTAGACAATGGTTTGCCAAGCTCAGCACTGCTTTGAAGACACACAACTTCAAACAATCCAAAGCTGATTACTCTCTATTCACAAAACAAGAGGGTGACTCCTTTACTGCCATTCTGGTGTATGTTGATGATTTGGTGATCACTGGAAATAACATGGACTCCATCTGTGCAGCTAAAACATTTCTGTCATCTCAATTTCACATGAAAGATTTGGGTGAACTCAGGTACTTCTTGGGGTTAGAGGTTGATAGACCACAGGAGGGGATATTTTTGTCTCAAAAGAAGTACATCATGGACTTGCTCACTGAATATGGTCTCCTAAATTGCAAACCTTTAAAACTCCCTATGGACAGTCACCTGAAACTCACTCCAGATTCTGGTGATGTTCTTGAACACCCTGAGCAGTATCACAAGTTGGTGGGAAAACTAATCTACCTAACCATCACTAGGCCTGATATCTCCTTTACTGTCCATATTCTAAGCAAATTCATGCACAAACCCACAACAGTTCATTTTCAAGCAGCAAAGAGGGTATTAAGGTACCTTGCTGGCTCTCCTGACCAAGGCATTTTACTAGCTAACACTTCTGCAGCTAAACTCACTGCATACTGTGACAGTGATTGGGCTGGATGCCCTTCTACCAGAAGATCCACTTCTGGATTCTGCATCCTCCTTGGTCATTCCCCCATCTCTTGGAAATCAAAGAGACAATCTGTTGTTGCAAGGTCATCTGCTGAAGCTGAATACAGGTCAATGGCCTTAACTGTGTGTGAGGTTATGTGGTTGAAACAGTTACTCAAAGACCTTGGGTTAAACCATCTCACCAACACTCCTATCATGTGTGATAATCAAGCTGCCCTGGCTATAGCTGCAAATCCAGTGCACCATGAGAAAACCAAGCATGTGGACATTGACTGCCATTTCATCAGAGACAAAGCTACTGATGGGGTCATCAAACCAACCTATGTCCACACCACTAACCAACTTGCTGATGTGTTCACTAAGCTGTTGTCAACAAAGCAACACAATCATCTTCTTTCCAAGCTGGGAGTGTGTTCTTCCTCCTCACTCTCAGCTTGAGGGGGAGTATTGAGAATAGTGGCCTAAACGAGCCACTAATGAAGCCCAACCCAGCCTAGAGTAGTAGTTGTTAGCCCATTCTGCTGCTTTCTCTTTATGCTATCACATGTGGTGGTGTATCCACTATTTTGTCCTTTTCCTTAGTCACATGTCTAGGGATTAGTGAGGTGTTTTAGGACACCAACTCCCATGCTGATACGCCGCCTATATAAGGCATGTAATGCTCCTTGTTTTGAGCAGTTTTTATCACAAAATGAATGAATGAACAAGCTGGGTTGAATGGCTAAATATCTTTGTGCATTGCTGGAGTTTCAGAACTTCGATTGTTCTCATTATTGGACCATAATCCACTACAATTGCAAGAAAACACTCATAAACAGAGAAGACCCTATAAATTAGATTCTTGATGCCTAGATAAAGAGGAAGTAAAAACAATTATTGTTGAACAGTGGAATAAGAGAGTTCAAGGCTCAAATGTATTCTCAGTTCAAATAAGGATAAAGTAATAGTCTGGCTTCTATAAAATGGTGTTTGGATTTTGAAGAAGCGTCGAGTACTTCTTGGAGTAGTTTTGAGACCACAACCTTTGAAAGAGAATCGCATATTCAAGAAGTATGAGAAAAAGAGGAGAAATTAGCAAGAGAAAGCTATACTGAGGCTATCCAATAAAAAGTGTTATATAGGAAACAAATATCCAAGTCAAAATGGGATGAGGATGGGGATCAATCTTCTTCCTTTTTGTTTAAAAGTTTTTTTTTGATGTGAATGAGCCACAAGGGCAATATAAATTACAAATGGGGGCGGGGGGATTCGAACCTGAGACCTATCGTACACAGGCCCTCAGTCTTAACCACTAGGCCAAGACATCATTGGTAGTTGTGTTTAAAAGTGTGAAGACGAGGACTGCCCTAAATCAAATAAGTACGATCAATGACTCGATCAATTGGTAGTTGGGTGACGGATAAAGAAATGATCATATCAAAGTTTTTTTTTAAAATTATTATTTAATTATCTCCTTATTTGATGGAGATGGTGCCTAAACTCTGGACCAGCACAACCGAATTTTTGAAGGACTTCCTACATTATTTGATCATCATCAACAAAATTTGTTACATCGATTATCGTCTCTAGAAATCAAGGAAGTTGTGTTTAACACAAAACCAATGAAGTCGTCGGGTCCAGATGGAATCCCAATGATATTCTTCCAAAAGAATTGGGAAATAGTTGGTGAAGAAGTAAAATAATTTCTAAATTCTTAGTGGGAAGAATGAAGTTAATCATGCCGGATTTAGTGAGCGATTTAAAAACTCTTTTATTCCAGGGTAGACTACTTGCAAGTAATTCTTGTATAGCTCATGAGATAATAAACAAGGTCATTTATTCATGAGTTTTGTTCAAGTTCAGGGGAGATGATACATTTTGATAAATCTTATGTCATTTTCAGTAAGAATACTCCTTCATCACTTAGGAGATTCTTAAGAAAACCTCCGAGGGTCAATGATAAATAAGAGTTGGGGATTTACCTTAGTTGTCCAATGGAAGTGGACGATAGGTTTTCGTCAAAACTGATCTTCATTGTGATAAGGTTAGAGACAAGATCACTTAGTGAAATTTCTGTAGATTGTCGCAAGATGGTACGCTGATCTTTCTAATCAATACTCCCTCTGTCCCAGATTAGTTGTTACACTTTCCTTTTTTGTACGTCCCAAATTAGTTGTTACACTTCTAAACTAGGAATGACTCCACAATTATTATATTGTCTCTCTCTTCCCACTAACTTCTTTTTTGTCCTCACACCCTCTCTCATTCAATTATAAAAATACCCCACTAACTCCTATCAAATCTACTTTTTCAATAAAATAACAATTGATAACCAAACAACAACTTATCACCTAAAACTATGTGGGAGTAGTATTCTTGTTGCAATGGCCTCCCAAATCATGACAACCTTCTTTTTCCCAAAAATTATCATC
The DNA here is from genome assembly GCF_020520425.1 of Spinacia oleracea. Lineage (NCBI taxonomy): Eukaryota > Viridiplantae > Streptophyta > Magnoliopsida > Caryophyllales > Amaranthaceae > Spinacia > Spinacia oleracea. The sequence continues at coordinate 116,927,552 of NC_079487.1, read as the reverse complement.
AAAAAATAGAATCTTTGTTGCTAAGATTTTAGTGGGTTTCCTCAGCGGATAAGAAACCAAGTTATTAGAGGAATAAATAATTATTATGGAAACATAAAACAAAGGGACGTATGGGTCTCGGGGATTTAAGTTCTTTGAACAAATTAAGCCTTTCTTTTTAAACAAGCATGGAGGATGCACAAAAATCTCAACTTGTTAATTAGCAGAATTTTTAAGCAAAAATACAAGGAAGACCGGTCAATTGGAAGCCTACATATTACCAGTTGAGAAGATGTTCCTAAGCGGCACAAAGTCTCCCCAAAACCGTAGTAGAGTTAAAAGTATAAAAGTATTGAGAATAGTCTTTGGGTAGAGAATGAAACAATTACTATGAAACCAAACTTGGTGCATCTTGTTCCCCTACAATAAATTTCTCCACTTATTACTAATCAAAGGCAATGGAACTAAAATATAATTTGGAACTTGTTTAGATATGTTAATGCGAGAAATATTTTAGCTACCTATCTACCCACACAAGATCAAGATGATGAGAAATTTTGACACGATTCGGAGACGGGCACATTCTCAGTGAAATCAGGATGATGATAAAGGTCGCAAGTTGCGACAACATTTAGTTGTCGCAATCTTATGTGTCGGAGTTTAATTGGTACATATACGCGCCACGTAGGCTATGCATCATCAGATTATTTTTACTATCAATCTAATATTTCCTACCTTTTTATGAAACATGTATAATAGGTTATATAAGTTAAATGCTTTAATTTCCAATTTAAACCATGACACATAAGCATGACATGTCATTATTGTGACACGGCTTAAAAGTCGCATGTTGCGACCTTTATCAGATCAGGTTATTGGTTCATAATAGGTAAGAATGGTTGTTCTAACTCAAATTTTGGTTTCTGGAGTAACTTGTGGAAAAGGAAAATATTCCAAGTGGAACCATTCTGTTGGAAAATAATAAACAATGTCATTTCCCTTTCGGAAAACTTAGGAAGAGGGGTGTAAATGTGGAAGGCCATTGTAAAATTTGTGGGCATGATATAGAGAACTCAAACCATATCTTTAGAGGCTTCTATATAACCAAATTTCTTTGAAAATCTGGGTATTAGGAGTGATTGCTCTCCTGAAATCCCAATATCACAAATGGATTCACAATTTCTTTATGCTTTTCTTTAAGAAAGACAAACAACAAGAATTGAGGGTAATTGACATCGGCAAAGAAAGAAGAAACAACGGTTATTCTTCAAGGCCTTAAGATGAGATTATACCACACTCTGAACGTCATCATCAAATCAGATTTCCTAGAGGCAATCAAAGCTATTAGCAATAAAAAAACAAGCAAGTCATGTCCAGGGTCGGTCCTCACTTTTTTGTGGCCTATGGGCGAAAAAAAAATTGAGGCCCTTTTAATGATACGTGAAAAAAAAAATCTCATAAACGTGTTGTACTTTATGATTGAAAAAATGTATGTAAATAATTGACATTTCAATTTTTAAGACTTAATACTACTCTATTCTAATTAAACTCGCCAAGAAAAATTTACTCTAATTACGAAATATAAAGGCTTGAATATTTTCGAACTTGTGCCATTAAACATGAATTATATTCTAATATTTCAAACATTTAAGGTAACATAAGACAAAGTCTACAACAACTTGACCTCTTCAAATTTTAAAATTGGATGAAATAAATGTTTTGAATAACTAAAGGATAATGAAACTTAAAATTGAAAACTACAATGATTTAGTAAGGGGCTTACTATTTACCGCCCCATATTACTCAAAACCGCCCTAATATTTTACCCATATACCCCGTTTATTTACCCCCTCATTTTAGCATTTACCATTATCCTTTACCTTTTCCCTTTTTACCGCCCACCCTAAACATAATGTGAAATAATTTTTACATGGCCGAGACTACCGGTGGAACATCAAATTCACAAGAGGACTTTTTTTCGGAAAAAAAATTCAGAAACTTATGCATTTCTAGTTTGTACCATGGTACAGACTTATGAAGTTTAAGCCTGTACCATGGTACAGACTTATGAGTTTTGAGCTCCGACCATGGTATAGACTTATGTAGTTTAAGCTCGTACCATGGAAGGAGCTTAAACTTCATAAGTGTATACCATGGTCGGAGCTCAAAAGTCATAAGTCTATACTATTTAATGTTTTGATTTGTTGTTGAATTTGATGTAATTTGTTTCGGAGAAAAGATTAAGAGACTTATGCATCTTAAGCTTGTACCATGGTACAGCCTTATGAATTTTAAGCTCGTACCATGGCAGGAGCTTAAAATGCATAAGTCTATGCCATGGTGTGAGCTTAAAATGCATAAGTCTATGCCATGGTGTGAGCTTAAAATGCATAAGTCTCTACCATGGTGTAAACTTAAAATGCATAAGTTTGTGGAATCAAAATTAAATTAGTATTTTTTTAATTTATTGATTAATGTACTTATTGACAAATAAAATTGCTTGGTTTAAATAATTTTTTTATGGGTGTATGGTGGTGGTTTGGATGAAGATACTTTATCTCTTCAAAATATATGGGGTAATTAATTTGGGAGAAAAGTTTCATTATATAAGGATATTAAAGGAAAATAGTGGGGCGGTTTTGAGTAATGTGGGGCGGCTTTTAGCGCTCCACTTTAGTAACAGACCATTCAGCAAGTCGGTAATAATTTTTGAAGTACAATAAACTAAAAATCAATTATTTTTTTCTAAACTCCAAAGTAAAACAAAGAGTGTGATTAGATTAACAAAAGAAGAATAAGAAAATATTATGATTATAAGGATTGTATATGGCTCTACCTTGTGGTGTTAGCAAATGAGAAATAACAAAAAATGGGAAAAAAAAATAAAGCCTAGTAGGGATCGAACTTGGGTGGGCATACCGAAATCATTTGCACACATACAACTGGGCTGCGTCTCCTAATGTAAACAAATGGGCATGAAATATTATACATACACACTTAGATTAGATTACCTGATATTGGGCTTTTTCCCTGGGGCCCAGGGCGACGGCCCCTTATGCCCTGCCCCAGGGCCGGCCCTGGTCATGTCATTATTCATATCATTATGGATATTAAGACTTTAGCTCTACAATTTTATTTTTGTTTATGTCTAAAAGTTTCAAGACAACGGTTCATAAATACAGTGTCTTAGCACATTGAGAAAAATTTATTTAGCTTTATATCATGTATTATTGTTTATCTAGATGGAAAAAAATTGGGATGGTGGAAGTATTTATAAATAGGAAAACGATCGAGTGTATGTTTAATTCTCCGTATATTTTGAGGAAAATAGAGTATTAGAGAGAGAGTGTGCGTTACAATGGTAAGTAAACTACTCCCTCCGTCCCGGAATACTTGACCTGTTTTCCTTATCGGGTCGTCCCTTAATACTTGACCTGTTTCTAAAAATGGAAATATTCTAACAATATTATATTATTTCTCACTCCACCCCTATTAACCCACCTACCCCCTACTCCATACAAAAAATAATTAAAAATTCAACCCCTACTCTCTCCCAACCCCACCTCTTAACACATTTCCCACTAACTACATTAAAATAATACCCCACTATCAACTACTACCTATTAAACTAAATAAGTCAATTCAAGTCCCTTAAACTCTGTGCCGGTCAAACCGGGTCGAGTATTCCGGGACGGAGGGAGTATATCAATAAAGGAAATATTCCGGATTATGTTTGCAAGGAATGACTCAAATAAAAAACTAGTGGGTACACCCTGGAATATAGGTGAGAAATAAAATTAGTAAAAAAGAAAGTTTAGTTATGCTTACATGACTAGCTAGCATGTAGAGGAGGAGGTTATATGCTGCTCCAGACCATGCAGTCTTAGCAACAACCCCCGTAGTTTTGATGATGCGCTTGTTTAATGGGAACATTAAAAAAAATCTAGGAATGTATTGAAATAATACAATCAGTGAGAGAGTATAGTTTGTTTGATCTGCTTTTGTTCTCTTCATTTTTGGTATGATGAACCAATTCATTATCTGCATTGACATAATATCATCAATTGTTAAAAATTTGATGGAGAAAATAAATGAAAATGTGACTCCTAAACATATTTAATTGTTACTTTTATGCTTGTATGTTCTCAGCCATATGTGGTTTATATTTTGTGCACTAGAGGGATGAATTACATTATGCTTTCACTGATAATTTTTCAATAAACTTGAATAATAATTTCGTTTATTTTATATATTCTAATCTAATGTAAGGAAAAATAAAACTTATACAAATGAACTAACGAGAAAATATAACCATCGAAAAAACTTGTCACTATAAATACATTGATATGCCATGTTCACTATACCACTATTTTTCCATCAACCTTTTTTAATATTTCATAATTGAATTGATTTCTTTCTAAATAGTCAAAATATTACCTCTTTAAATTGATCTTTAGGCTAAGCAAGCGATTGACAACTATACGACATGGGACATTTAAAATGGTGGTAAATTTCTTATTATAAAACAATAGTACTTAACACATGGTACTTGAAAATCATGAAACTAATTTTGATTCATATCATGCATGAACAAAAAAAAAAAATTAATTTGGATTATTTTTTTGTCTCTAATTTCTTGAAAAAGTAGTTGCCATAAAAATATAATCACATCTAGAAGCCACATATTTTTCATAATAACTAAAAAATAAATTCATTTATGTTCTATTCACCATTATTATATTTTACATTTTATAAAATGTAAACCTTTTCATTTTGTTGGGAATTCCATTTTCTAATTGTAACATTAGTCCTCCAAAATATTTTAGACGATTCTTGAACCCAATGTGAAAATTATATTTTTCAAACATGATCTATCATATTTTTATCTTTAAAAGAGAAATATATGCTTAACCTTACACTTTCATTGGATATAATAATTCTCTTTAAAAACAAATAATAAAACTTACTACCTCCGTTTCAGAAAGTTCTTTACGCTTAGGAAAATGTGTCCAAAGTATAAAAACTTTGACCATAAATTCTTACCATTATATACATCAAAACGTTACTTGTAAGATCTTGTTAGATTGGTCTCGGTATATATTTTCAGAATATCAAATTTTATAATTTTTTCATACACGAAATTGAATATATAAGTAGTTAAATGTTGCATTGGAGTCCGTGCAAATAGTAACTGTAAAGATCTTTTTAAAACGGAGGTAGTATTTGATAGATCTTATTAAAACTTAGTTGATAGATCATTATTAATCGATCTTTCTACATCTAAATAATATTTTTTGAAAATTATATTGTTTCTTACATCACTTGTATCATAAACCCATAACTTTTGGTTTAATTTTTTTTTTTTACAGGGTTAAAGATGAAAATAACAATCATTTGATTTTTAAATCTATGAAAATATAATTAAACGACTAAATATGTATAAAATTACAAATGTTTGTACCTGAGGAAGAGGCAATGAAGCAGCTAAATCAATGACAAAATCGGACTTGAGATATTTCCATGCAATTTCGTAGGGATCCATTACCAACTCTCCCCTCCCAAAAACCCTAGATCTAGGAGAAACAAAACCGGTTCGAAATTTTATTGCAATATGGAATACATAAAAGAGATCAGCAAGTGTACGAAGGACGGTAACAGAGGCTAGAAGGTTAGTGTCGGAGGAGAGGCATGCATGATCAGAACCAACCGAGGGAAGAAAAAAATAAAGAGGATCGATAAAAAGTGCAATGACACAAGTAAGGAGGAAAATGTAATTCCATTGTGTTACAATGTAAGAATTTGGGTCTAAGATTTGATATCTCCATAATAGTTGGTAGTGTAACTTTTGATCGTCTAAGGAGGAGGAGGAGGAGGCGGTGGCGGTGGCTATTGGGTGGGAGAGCCGCCGAAGGCCGCGAGTTGAAAGGATTTTCTTCATGGAGGAACAATAAATATCGAGAATAAAGGTTAGGGAAAAAATATTAAAACCTTTATGCACAATGTAACAACTCTAAATTTTGTGTTTGTGGTTTTTAAGGTCATGTGAATGCAATGTAGGATAACGTTCTTATTTTGTACATGAATAAAAAAAATCACATAATTAAAAACCAAAAAAAAAAACAATAAATCTTGAACAATAATGGCTTTGAAGAAATTGATGAAGTTTTTTCTACCGGATACTGATCATTAGATAATGATAATGTATTGGTAAATTAGATCATTAGATATAAATGAAAGGAATTAGAAATAAATTGGAAGATCATATTGGAATTCAGATTATGAGATATGTGAGTATGTGCATGCTTGTGTGTGTGATCGTTGGAGAGAGGGGGGATGGAGTGTACAACATTTTTTGCGTAGAGAAGCTTAGGGAAACAAGGAACCATGGAAACCAAGGGTTTGGAGAAAAGTTAGGACAAAACTCTCAAAATAAAAAGGTAGTTAGCATATTTTACTCTCTTAAGGGATTACTTGACAAAGACATGTGCATTTCACATGTTATTTTATGTGGTATTTATAACATTAGATAATGATAAAAGATAAAAATGGGTATAAGGTTCTATTTGTTAAACCGGAATATATTTTCAAGGGAAACACAATGGTAAAATAAATTTTCTTTGATTGTTTTCTTACAATTATAGAGAAAATAAAATGAAAGTGGAATGGAGATGATGCATGAGAGAAAAGTTTTAAAAAGATATATAAGAAACAATATAGGGAGGAAAACTAAATATTGGTTGTTACTAATTGTTTAGATTCATTTTAGTATCTTTTTTGTAATTCATTTTAGTATCATCGGAGAAGTATAGAAATTATGACTAATAAAATCAATATTATGAAATAACTTATATTTAGTGTAGATAACTTTAGGATAATACTAGATTAGGTCCCGTGCATGCACGGATAATTTAAAATTATGTGACTAATTTTTTATATTTTTTATACTTCGTAATATATTTGACTGAAATATTTCGGTCCCTAAAGTTACTGCATAATTGATAAATATATTTATATAATCATCTAATTCAGATGACTCAATTTTCGTCATACTACGTATTACATATTTTATATGCTTGATATGCTAATTTGACCAAAATATTTGATATATTAATAGGTTGATGTTTATATGTTAAGCTCTATACTAATATGTTGATTTTAGTTTTGTATATAATTTATGTAATAGATAATTTCCATAACATGCACCGTAGATTACGATTCTATATCGCTTTTCCTCTTTTTTTATGGCAGTTTCACGATTCTCTATCAAATCTATTACTGTAATTGCTAAAATTATGACTAATTTAAGTAAGGTCGTTGAAATATTATTTATGGTCAAATATTATTAATTGTACCCGTTCAAAGGAATCTAATAAAAAAGGAAAAATAAAATTATGACCAATTAAATATGAAATCGCTGAAATTTTGCTTTAATATATTCTCCAAAGATAGTTGAAATTGCTGAAATTGTGACCAATTTATGTAATTAAGGTCGTTGATATATTAATACTTATGGTCAAATATTGTTAATTGTATTCATTTTGAGAAATCTAATACTAAAAAAGGAAAAATAAGATTACCACCAATTTAAATGCATTAAGAATAGTCAACCTTTTTAATTATAAAATCGTTGCAATCTGTCTTTAATATAATGTAGTATACAGTTTTAGTTTTAGTAATTTAAGAGAAAAAAAAGAGAAAAAAAATTAAAACATTTTGGAGGGAAAAAATCGCACCAGAAATTGACACGTGTCATTCCTGATGTCTCTTTTAATATATAGTAATAGTAATAGATTCGGATTTTTCATATCCACGTAAATTAAAAGTTCTCTCGGATTTAAAAAATACTTGTACGAAGGTAAAAAAGTCGGTTGAATTCAACCATCTCACAATAGACGCTCAAGTAACATTTACCAAATTCTTAGGAGAAATAGTTGCAAAAAAATAAGCTTTTATTTTCTACTACCTCCGTTCCTAAATGATCTTTACGGTTACTATTTGCACGGTAATTAAGGAATTTTGGTGAACATGTGATGGTGGGGTAACAAATGGAAAATGAGTGGCTATAAATTGTCCACCAATGTAAGTGAGTGGAAACTAATATTAAAGTATTGTGAGTGGGTAAGTTATGGTGGGCCAAATAAGAGTAAAAATGGAATAAAGTAGAAGTGTAAAGAACTTTCAGGAACGGACTAAAACGGAAAGCGTAAAGAACTTTTAGGAACGGAGGTAGTATTTTCATATACCACTTCAGTAGTACAGTAGGTTAGAGTATTCCAAATATTTTTTAAATTGATACGGTCAACACAGAGTACTCCGGTGTTGACTTTAGCCATCAAGTTGTTTGATATGGAATATTTTTTTATCTTATCTTAGCATATATTATTTTACATCATATATGTTTTTTTGACATGCTAAAACACTATTATTGGTATTTTATTTTGAGTTGAACTTTATTTTACACATAATTTTTTTGTTAATTATTAGGATATTATATCGAACTAATCAACTAAATGTATTATAATTTTTTTTAGGTACTCGATCTCATTGTTTATTTCAAAAGACTTACTCTCTCAGTTCCTTTTTTTTAATTATTATACTCACTTATACTCTTGTTTCTTGGTAAATATGGAAAATATGAGTGGCAGAAATAAAAAGTGAATAAAGTAAGACATGTATACACATAGTAAAAAGTGGATACATGTAACAAAGTTTAAAGGAAGAGAGAGTGAGTAGATATGTAAATATTGTAAGGAAAGTAGGGTAAATTGGTAAAATTTGTAGGCAAAAAATATAATAAAACAAGAGTTGATTAGTTCCTTTAAACTTCATAAATACCCAAAAATGAAAAGTGGGTAGAGCAAAAAAGAACGAGGAATGTGAGAAATCAAACTAATTAGTCGTATCTAATTAATTTCAAGTTCAATTTTGAAGGACACAAAATTAATTTACTTGAATGAATTTAGCTCCACAGTTTTCTGAGCCCGGATGCTCTAGAGTTTTAATAAAACTTTACAAGGTAGAGTTGTATCTAAACCTTATATTTTAAAATCAATGGCTCATATTGATGAGAAAAAATAGGGGGAATTTTGGAAAGATAATATATGAACCATTGATTTTTTATTCAATGGTTGATATGTTCAAACTCTACCTTGTAGAGTTATTTTAGAACTCTAGAGGATCCAAAACCCAGTTCAGCAACTTTTGTGTAAGACCGCCTTACCGGAAAGACCACTTTGATTGTTTAAATAATTGGTTATATTGGTTAACTAATTAGTTCTAGTGCTTAACTAATTATTTTCATTGTTTAAGTGCTTAACTAATTAGTTTTAGTGTTTAACTAAATTATTTCATTGCTTAACTTATATGACTTCAAGGTATTCTTTTGTGTAAGACCACCTTATATAAAAGTTTGTAAACCCAGTTTCCTATGCAGGGTACACAAGATAGATTTCAATAGAGTTCAAACTTGTCAACAATATTAAAGGAAAAAGACTAGCATTCATGTGTCTCCACACTCCCTAATCCCCAGTCTACTAAAGAACCAAGATATAATAAGGGGATAGACTTTACACAAGATAAGCCAAATCTCAGGATTAAGGATTCCAGATAGGGAAAATCTAAGTCTCTTTAAAGACCAGGAGAGAAAAATAGAAGTTCAAAAATCAAGACCATAAGTAACCAGTACAAGACGGTCTGGGGAATAGAGTCATATAGATCCTGTAATTTAAATTCACATTTTCAATAAAACAAAAGAGATAGGTGCCATGATTCAAACAAAGTTAAATAAAATGGAAATTCATCTCAAAAGAAAAACATTTACAACAAAAAGCTTGTGAATCGGATATCCATGGGACAAAAGTACAAGTCTCGAGATTCTGGAGTTAATGTAATGTTCATTCTTGGATTGGAACAGGCTCAGCTTGATTAGAGCCATTAGTAGAACCCTGTTTTCTTTCTGCTTGTAGTGACCTACATAAAGATTCAAGCTTCTCCTTTTGGTTCTTTGTCTTCTCCAATTGTTTCTTCATACGTTCCCGCTGATCAAAGGAAATAAATTTCATTAGTTGTTAACAGATGCAATGTTTCACAATCATAATAAGTACAAATCACTATTTGTGAACATCATCATCCAGGTTGCATGAAGAATTGCACTGACGTATCATGCAGCAAAGTCATTTCCATTAGCTATTACTATAAGATGTAATATTTCCATAGTGAAATTAGTAAGATAATCACTAATATGAAAACTGTACGTACAAGTTAAAGGCATATTATTGCAAAGATCATAATGCAATTTTCGAACATTTGAGAAAAGATTGAAATGCAATCCGTGCAAGAAGTACAGAATGGTTACAAACATGAAGTGTCAGATTGCAAAAGTACACTCAAGTAATTTGGATCCAAAAGTCAATTGAAAGTGGAAACTTAATGCGAAGTAAAGTTGCTTATTTGAATGAATTGTTATAAATAAATAAACAAATTTCCTCCGTTCTTTTATAATTGCAATATATATGGGACACGTGGAGTTAGAGAGAGAGCGAGAGAGAGAGAGAAAGGAGACGGTGAAGCTCGAAATATTAAATGAACAAAATAGTTTTTATCAGAAGAAGAATTAACTCATATAAACAGAAACTAAGGATAAGATTTCCTCAAGAAAGACACCTTACACGGAGAAACTTCAAATCAACATCAATCTAGAAAATTTTACGCAAGAGTCAAGACCACCCTGTTCATAATTAAATCTGAGCAACGGTTCAGACTTTTAACTGAATGAGTGTAAATTAGAGATTCATAGAGGAAGATAGGGGGCAAAGGTTTACCTCTTCGACGAGTTCTATAAGAGTATAGTCTGATTTCTCACATTTGCTCTTCAAGAAAGTATTTTCCTTTTTTAGGTCTTTTGTCAATTTGGACATCTGAATTGAAACACAAAAGAAAGCAGAAATCTAATGAGGAAGCCTCATACTAATTTGTAAGTGACAAAATACTAAAAACAAAGGCAGAAATTTTCACAATGATATGCAATACAGTGAGATTATAGAATACCTTTTCAATCTCTTGCTTAAATGTTTCAAAAACCTCATTGCTTTTCAGCAGTGCATCCTGCAAATAAAGTCATGACGGAGACAACAAATCTTAACACTGAAAACAAAGGCATCTCACTTGCATACTTCAAATAAATAAATAAATAAATAAACAATAAATGAAAATTCTCATGCCAACTGAAAGAGTGATACTCACTTGAAACTGCTGAAACTTTTCGCCATCAGCTGTTAATTGTTGACGTAGACTTTTTTCAGTTTCTAAAAGCTGTGATATTTTCTCTGCATATACCTTTATTTGTGCTTGTTCATGTGCCACCTTTTCTTCATTTTGCTCAATTTTCAGTTCAGCAATCTTAAGCTCTAGTGACTTCTGCTTAAGCTGCAAAACCAATATTACCAAATGCCACCGGATCAAAGCAAGTTCCACATATTTCAGATATCCAACATGCTTGTATCCACTATCCAAACCATTAACCATAAAAAGTCCTACAACGTACCTCCTGTGCATATTGTTGTTGACAAAGAGTGTAATGATCAGCAAGCTGCTTCAATTTGTCTCGCAGCCTAATCACACGGGTACATGCAACAATGCAAAGGAAAAGAGTTACGATTTCAAAATACTACAAACAACGGAAGACATTGAGATTCTAACATACATCTATTATACATTACCAGCTGAAATCTGGGCATGTTTATGCTTCCTTTGGCAAGAGAAACAAATTATGATTAAACAAGAGCTTCACCTTCTCCGCCTCCCGCACTAACTCCCCCCCCCCCCCCCCCCCCCCCCCCCCCCCCCCCCCCCCAACCACCACAAGGTTAAGACACTAATCATATTACAAGATGGATACAAAAAAAAGAAGAAAAAAGAAGAGGAAGAGAGTGCCCTTTATCCATATTTCATCAACTGTTCAAAATCCTAGTGTCATAATAAGAGGTAAAAAGGAAACTAGGATGCTTGGACTTGATGAGTAGTGTACTCATGTATGGGTACAAGAGTCTGACAAGGAAATTTTGGTACTTACTCAAAACTATGCACATGGGGATAAGGATGAACACATAAGATGGAGTTTTGTTACTTCGACACTTCTTTTATCTCGGAAACACAACACTGTGAGAAGGGTATGACATACTTGCTCAACATTTCAATTCAATCAGACACTTTCAATTAAAATGCAAAATAAGAGGGAAAGAGAAAAAAATTCTGTGATTAATGCTTATAATTGTGCTTGAGATTGAAGTTTTAAAATATTAGCAAAAACAAAGTCAATCTAAGATGTGTGCATGTCTTTTATCAAAAAAAAAAACTGTGTATTATGTCATGTTTGTTACATGAAAAGCCCATCAGATTCAGTCCTATAAAATCCAAGACAGCCATCATGAACCATAAATAAGCTCAGAATGCACCACATAAGTTATCAACGGAAGCATGGTTGACAAACAAAGGTCATTTAAAGTATTCTCTTATCACTGTAAAGAAAATATTGACTGGAAGCTCCCATCCAGATATGATGACAAGGTTGCAAGGCCAATCTGCATCACCAACCTTGAACATCCTTATCCAAGGCATGGTTGTGTAGTCAAAGCAACTTCGTCTGAATACAACAGTAGTGATCCACAATTCCCCAAGCAGTTACTTTTTAATATAACATCCTTTTGACTCACACCATGCTAATTGTTCTCTCGCTTCATCACAGAAATGCCAGTAATCACTAATCAGAATGCTAAAAAAATCACTAGACCATCAAGATGGATATAACCCACTAAAGGGACGGTATCCGTGAACATACTATTATTCAAGAGTTCAAAACGAGTATTTTTTAGCTTCATTCTTTTAGGTCCTTTTCTATTCACCTTATCACCATTGTTTCGGGACAACCAAATTCATATAAGTTCAGATAAGATAAGTTCATGAAAAATAGTGTTACCCAAATTCAATTTACAACTAACATAAGATATGCCCCCTCAATCCCAATTTAATCGTCGCACCAAGGTTTTCGCCGAGTTTTAGATGATAAGTTGTTGTAGTTTATCTAATAATTTTGACAGAATAGTAGATGTAACGAGAGATAGTTAAAGAGAATGTGGGACCATGCATTGTGGTAATTGGAAGAAGAGATAATAAGATATTATTGGTTATACGCCATTAAAGTAAGTGTAACAATTAAACTGAAAGAAAACGTAAAAGGAAAATGACGTGTGACTATTAAATCGGAACGGAGGGAGTAATGATTTCCAATAAGTTTTGATACATTCAAATAGGTTAAGATAAGCTTTGTTAAGTTCAAATAAGCGAATATCAAGTGAATGATCCTCTCCCTTTAAGAAATGAGAAGAATCTCCAAAAGGCCAAACACATCTATACTAATATATTAAAAGGCGTTTCTAACAAAGTATATGTGTCACGTGAAACCCCTCTCACTAGAAACATGACATGTCATCTACTTAGAAAGAATATGCGTAAAACTTTCACATAGTAAGGCTCAAACATGAAACCAACGAGATGTAAGAGAATACCTTGAAACGAGGAATGTTTATTACGAAGTACTATGTACCACGAATAACTTTTTCAATTATTTTACACTTTCAAGATATTGATGGCAAGACATTTTAATTTGATACCAAACAAATTTTGAGAGAAAATAGTTTAAAGTAACAATTGTTCATGTCAAAATCAATTTATATTTATTCAAAGTAGAAACCTAGTCAGGCTACACTACTTACCACTTTAAAAGGTGTTGCTGAATGTAGAAATCTTTAGTTGATATTGATACAAACAAAATGACAAACCCCTACCCACAAACACCTACTCCCTCCGTCACAGTTTAGAGTGCCCTATTATCATGGCACAAAGTTTTAGATAGAGTTTTGGAGTGTGGTTATTAAATATTACATTCTTGTAAAGCATGTACTGTAGAATGAAAGATAGTGGAATATTTTTTTAATTGAATGAGAGAGGGTGTAAAACTCTAGATTTAGTTGTGGAAAGAGAGAAGTAATAAAATAATAGGAGATCCTCGCCGAAAATAGAAAGGGGGAAACTAAATTTGAACGGATGGAAAAGGAAATGAGGCACTATAAATTGGGACGTTGGTACGGAGGGAGTAAAAATGTAGTGAGATCAAATTTACCTTATATAATTGAAAAATATAAATATTTGAAAAAGTTAATGTGAAATTCAAAGCCTCGTTACACTATTTAATTGAAGAAGTATCAATAAACTAGCAATCCAACTTTCACAATTAAAAAAGATCGGGAATAAGGAATAAAAAATCTTATCTTTTAATAGGATGGGGAAATCATAAGTTGCAGACATTTTAAACCAATTTGGTTGATATTTTTAGTTACAGTTGAAGAGGCAGAAAAATCAAAGAAAGTTCAGTTAAAAAAAAGAAGGCAGTTGGGAAGATTTATCTGCAGACATCGCCGCCACCAGGTGAAGTAGGCAATGGAGACGTAAGGAAAAAGACAATATAACTGCTTTTACTAATTTTTTGAATTATTATTTTCAAGGGTATTGTTGTCAATTCTATCTCTACACTAAGCACTGCATTTAGAAAACATTTTCAATGGTGACAGGATCATATGGTTCTTAATGACTTACATTTCATTCTCCTTCAGCTGAGAAAGACATTCTCCCTTTTGCTCTTCTAGCCTAACGCTCACATCCTACAACAGGCACATTAAATGTTAAAAATAAATTAGATGGAGAAATGATAAAACAGCACCGGTTGCACCTCATAAGAGGAACAAAACAAACAATCTCATCCATTAGAAAATTTTAAATTGTTGCATAATTCTCAACAGTACAGTTAGAACCATTACCTTAAGAAATAAAAAAAGGTTAAATTTATAGCACAAGCATACCCTTGTCCTTCAACCCTAAGGCCTAAACTCCAACCCAGGCATTGGAATGCGATGATGGAAATTACACAGTACAAATTATTTATCTTTTTATGCATGTACCAGCTTAGTGGAGAGTATTATAAGAAGTGGATTCTCGTAGTTTTTCGGTAAGGGATTGATAACCATCGGCAACATGTAAAGTATCAATCTCTGCTACCTACAGAAAAGAAAGGCAAATCTCTGGTAATCAACTCTAATTATTGATTTTATTCAGATAAGAAAAAAAAAAGACAAGATCATCAAAGAAAGCTATGAGTCCCGTTGGAGCTAATGAAAAGAAAAAGGGCCAATCACATTGAATCTCTATTCTTTTTTTTTCCTTTTTTTTTTTTGGTGAGTAATATATTGGCAAATGAATCAAAAAATGTATGTACAAAGTGAACCACCCCCAAAAACAGCAGGAGAAACTACAGCTGCTCAACACATCCAAACAAACTACGGAAAAAAACACAAGCAACAACACCTGACAAGAAAAAGAAACCATTAAACAGAGGAGAAACAAGCAGCAAGGCAGGAGACACAAGCAGCAACTCCAACAAACTGCAACCCCAACTTCCTACAGCAGCAGCACAATACAACAGAAGACCTGCTATCCTTCCTTCAGCTTGGTAAACCAGTCAATATCATCTTCTTTCCACTTATCATTAATCATCCCTTGCACTCTCCAACAAACATCAAGCTTCACCAACTTCACTAGTTGATCAGCCACAAGAACAATCTTGTGGTTCCTAGCTTGCCATATTTGATAAACAAGCGCAGTCAACCTAGTGAAAACTATTTTCTGTTGAATTTTAGAGCTGCAACTCCTGGCCCATTTTTTCCAATAGAATTGTAAGGCATCACCACCAGCAGCCCTAATACCTAACCAATCTTGCACTATAAGTACATTTGAAAATTAGGTGACGGATATGTTCCTCTGTTGTACCACAGAAGAGGCAGCTACCCTCAGTAATAATACCAGCAGCTACTAATCTATCCCTTGTCGTAACTTGCCCATGGCTGCAAGGCAAGCAATAACAGAATGCTTAGGAATATAATACCTGTTCCAAACCCATCGACTCCATTAGACTTTCTCCTGCTCTCCTTTAATCCATTTACAGAGAATAGAAGTAGAGACCTACTCCCCACATTGCACCACCCGTGAAGTAAGAAGCCATCCTTTAGCTCATCCTTAACTTCACAAATACTCTTCCAGCTCCAGCTAAGCTCCCTAGATGGATATAATCCATTTAATCTCTATTCTATAAGGGAACATCTCTATTCTATAAGGGAACACCTGAGGTTGACTTTTTTGGTATCCCTGTAAAATACCTATACTACCCACATTAATGTTAATATTATAAAAATATATACCAAGTGCTATTTAAGGATTATTTAATGTTTCTATATTTTATAATATAAAATTAAAATACTTATATAACATGTCACGCACGCGATCACTTATCAATAAAACCAAACACAGAGGTACACCAACCAAATAACCCCTAAAGCAGCAAGTAACTGGAATAACTACTTGAGATACCGACATTCGTTTCCAGCCACAGCACCAGGGATAGCCAAAAGCTTCTAGAAAAATAACCTACACTACATTGGACATCACCGCAAATGAAGCAAAACCATTATGCAAAATAATGACTCCCAATCTCCTAAGGTATGTAGGTTGTGATTAGTATTCAATATTGGGCCTATCCAAGATTCCAAGTCCACAACAAAGTTTTACTTTAAACAAGACTATGTCTTCCCAAGGAGATAACATGTTTATCAATGTTCATATTACACCTACAGGAGGAACATCCTCCACAAATTGCAAGCTCAGCCAAAACCTAATTTTAGATTCTTTCTCAAAGTACAACTCCATGAAGAAACCAAACCCTCTCTGACAAAGAAGTTAAAACTTAAAATTTTTATGTGGTACAGAAAGATGATAACAATAAGGGAAAGAAAGGTTGCACTCCTGCGGTCCTGCCTCTGTGTACTTCCAAGTTCTAAAACTCTATCTCATCCAGACTACCAATTTTATGGCTGACCAAGAAATACTATTTACAGTGCGGATGTTTGAGAAGTGAATGTCCATAGACTAGAATAGGAATCAGGACAGAAGGCATCTGCATACCAACCATGCCTCTGATTCCAAAAAATCAAAATTCCAAATAGAATATCCAATCTGGCAATCTTCAATAGCTGGTTGTCAACAGGGAAAGAACCATGGTCACCAAAATTTCTGAGACCTGATAGGAAAATATTTTTGGTCACCAAGTTCCCAACACCAATCTACCCTCCTTTAGACCAACAAATATGATCCCGTACCACTAGACAATCACTGTTACTCCCTCCCACCCAAAAAATTGAAGTCCTTTGCAAATAAGGAATTTGATAAAAAAAAATAACCATTCCAAACTTTCCATTTTACAATACCCTTTTTCATAACATGTGCTCTAGAATCACACTGTTGCACTCACTATAGACCTTTACATTATAGCATTAGCCATAAAATGCTATTGTCACTACATGGATTACTTGGCATTTGAAGATTAGAGCCTTTTATGGGATGGGTGCTTAAATTTTCAAGGTTAAAAAGTTTCTAAAAACTCTTGAAAACTGGGAAAACAGGAATTAAACCTAATCCCCAAAAAGACAACGTTTATAAACATATCTCATAAGATGCATGCCTCCTTGTCTATAGCATTTGGTGTCCCTTAAAATTTCCGGAAGGGGTTTTTGCTCACTAGTGTTTTCTAAAGCAACCCTATTTGGCATATTCAAGGAACAAGCCCACTTAAAGGGAGCACTCACTTCGGCTGTAAAATATTAAATACAAGTTACACGGGCCAAGATAAGGTCTTCAGCTTACCATGACTAAAATCAGCTGTGCCACTCATGTGCAAACCATTACTGACAACAATGGTGTTACCCTTGTTACCTTATTTAAACCCAATCACACTTGAAAAAAGCACATCTATAAGACCATGATTACACAGTCAATTAAATAGGTGATCAAGTAGGATAAGCTCAATTGATGAATCATCCCTCACCTGATGTGGTGTAGTAAAAAAAATTCAAGAGAAAATCAGCCATGTGTCCAGCAGTTACCATTTTCCACCATATAACAGTTCTAAAAATAGTAAAACATGCACCACCTTGTACCCTCTTAAAGCTTACAAAGAGAGACAAATTTCAAAGCGAAAACCATATCACATCCACCCGTCTTTTTTTAGGCTAAAAATCACCTATCCACTCATACCTCCTTAAAAATGTACTCAGAATGTCCAAGCCTCACATGGCCAACGATCAACATATGTTTTTCCTGAACTTTTTCTTTTGAAGTCAACGCAAAAACCTTTCTCCCTGAGAACCTCACTTCCAATTAACCGCAGCTAACATAATTCCGGAACCCATTCCATTATAAACATTTCTGTTTCTTTACACAATAAACAAAATATCTACTAGATATAGTTAGGTAGATACAAAGCAGTGCAGCACGGGGATACCTATTCAAAAGAAGCACAGTCAATCATCATCTACTAATAAACATCTCAAGCCCATAGTACTCAAAATTGACCACACTTTATTGGCATCTTTTTTTAATCACCAAAAAGAGATTTTTACAGCTGAAAAGAACGACAAAACATGAGGGGCAAGGTGTCATCCAAACAGAAAACAAAATGACAGATTAACCCAAATTCTTTGAATGTCCCTAATGGAATAAACACTTTAGCCCATTAGGATGCCAGATAAGTTACTCTGTCCCACAAAAAAACACAAAAAAAAGAACCTTATGAGAAGACTCGGAAGTTCTGTTCCAACAAGACACACCACAACAGCTTCTTCTCCTTTTACTTTTAAGATTTCTACAGGCAAGAACTTGAAATGCAGAGCGTAGACTCTTTTCTCACAGCATCGCCAAACTTAAAAGTAAACTTACCAGGACAGTTTGACAATGATCATTTTCCTCTTAAGCTCCCAAATAAACTACTGATAGCCTGAGGACTAGTTAAATTTGTTCAGAGATGACCCATGGTAAATCCCTGATTCTTCACCTTGGACAGATTCATATGCAACTATATGAGACTCTCAGAGAGCTAAGGGCCTTAATAATCAAGTAATCAACTGAAAATCTGAGATATCTTCACCCATATTCAATTAACATTACATATTTTACCAGGTCCTCTAACCCTACTAATTCGTAAACATTACTTCTTCCATCCCGAAGTGTTAAGCCCTATTTGTATAAGAGATCATATCATCATGTTTAAGGAATCAAGTCTTAATACCATGATTTCCTTCACTTCTCAAATTCCAGTCCGCCATGCCACTAGGTAGTCCGAGAATTCTGGTTATCGATAACATTAAGGTTAAATACTAGAAACTAGATAGTTTAACATTGACTCGCTAAGTTAGAAAATTGGCCTATATATCGTGACAGCCAACATATGAGGGAAAAGTTCTTAAAAATACATCATTTATAAAATCAGGAAGCAGAGATCTCAGCTAGTCCAACATTTAGCCTGAACATTATCATGAGATTCTTATGTAAGATGACCCAGTGTATAAAAAAGCGCGCCTAGCGTTAGTGGTCATGTGCATTTTGTGGTCTAGGCTAAGCGATTTCCAAGAGGCGCACCTTGAGGCGCAGAGAAGTTTTAAACAACTTTTTTACTGTTTCATTAAGTGAGCCTCGCTTCAATTAGGCGAGACTCCCACTCGCCGTGATGCACTTTGAGCTTTTTACACATTGAAAACCATTAAATTTAGACCTTTATAGCATCTTCGAACTTGGTGGATAAATCTGATCTCAAATTCTGCCCCTCCTCCGAAGCTCTTTTGAATTCATCCTGCGTGAGATGCAAAATCATCAATTTATATTAACATAATATTACATACGTATTATATGATGTATCATTGTCATTAACAACATGAAGGAAGTTGAACACAAACACCGTCTTTGCCATATTTACTGGAAAGTGAAAAGAAGAATAGAATAGTTTGCCAAACATCAACTTAAAAAATCAATCAGAATGATAAGAAGCTAATCAATAAAAAATATTAACGTAAAATAAACTAAAAACAGAATGCGGTTCAGAAAAAAGTTGACTTAGCAAGCAAGATATGCCTTAATTGAAAGATAAATCCTCAAGTATATCTGTAAAAGTCTCATGTGAGTGCATGCAAGTATCAAGATGTCTTTGAACTCGTAATCAATGAGAATCCCACAAATTTCCAAAAGAGTGAAGAGATTTAGTGGTAGATACACATATAACTATATAAGTAACAAAGCACTTATAAAACATAGTACAGATTTGGGTCACATGAATTTACCTCCTATTACCAGGAGAAACGCGTTGAACGGGGGAGAAACAATTTCAGAGTACTTTTGGAATGAAAATAAAAAATGATTTAATCTGCATTTATAGTTGATTCAAATTACACTATCATAATGGTAAATTGACAATGATACTTCCTATGTTTTCTTTTAGTTGCAACACGAGTTTATGCACGAAGATTAAGAAAAAGGGAAAATAGTTGGTTTCTTAGTATTCTTACCATTCGGTCCCCACTTGGGTAGTAGATTAAGCAAAAGTAGGGGAAACATGGGCAAAGTTGTAATTTTAATAATGTAAATTTACCAAAAATATCAACGTTGCAATTAAAAACAAATTTCCGTTTTAGGAAAGTGTTGCAACCAAAAGTGAACCTTGGAAGTACATGGGCAGTAATAAAGTTAAAAAGCAATGTTCTGGTTGCATTCACAGCAAATGTCATAGTGTTATAGACATAACATCTCAGAGTCATGGTTGTTATGTGACTTATGTCTCTCTTTGCAACAAATAAAAAAAAATCCAGTTTATCAATGTAATTCATAAAGTATTGAAACATATTTCTTAGATTACGCTTGGAAAAAGTACATTCAGCACCTTCTCTTGTCTGTACGTTTGTGAAGGTATCAGAGGATTGAAACATCAGATATGAATTTCAATTTTTCTTATATGCAAATTTCAATAATATAAATATAAATAATAAATAAGGCTTTTTTGTATTTAAAGTAAAAGTTCTGTTAAAAAAAGAACAAACGCCAAAACACTAATGGAATTGATAAAAGCTTTAACAACAGTATTTTAAAAACTCATACAGTAGCTTTGAAATGGCCTTCATATAATGGAACTGCCTTGATATGATACCATACATGAGGTCAAAAGCTTAGCTTCAGTGTGCCAAAATAAGCCTTAACTAAGGTTTATGCTCAATACCTCAACATCATAAGTTCAAAACGAAACGCATGTAAATGTCATAATATCCTAGCTTTATCACCATTCAATATTCACAACCCACAAAGTCCCAAGCGAAATATAATATACAGGGAAGACCAATAAATGGAGGCAAGAAAATCTTATACCATTAACATCTTATTCTGGCGCTGTAACTCCCTACACAAGGACTCAAGCTTGTCTCGAACAGAAATAGCTACAACAGGAAAATGGTTAATAAATATTTTGCATATCAGGAATAATTAATGGCTAAATTCTATAAACAAAAGGATGTTGGGCAATATAATTTGCAACTTTAAATTCAATCACCAACCAAAATATTGCTACTCCATTCAGTGATTACAGTCTACTGCAAAACTAATTTTCAAAAAATATTTCACTTCAGATACAAAAAGTACGTCAAAGTGTCAAACTCTTCCTTTTAAGTATTAACTGTGTTGTCAAAAAAAAAAGTATTAACTGTGCTTGGCAAACTTTTCTACAACATCACCTGCCATATTCTTTCCTTAAGACACATGAATCACATGATACAAAATGGCTTTTCAAGGATCAGCAAGTTGGGAATTCTTTATAGAACAGCCTTTATGGAGCAGCCTTGAAATTAAGCCATAGTTATTTCCCAAAGTTACCTGCATCTCTCTCTGTAAGAACTTGTTTATACTTTAAAGTGAACTCTAGGAATTCCTGCTCAGTTTTGAAGGTGCGCCTCGAACTTTTACGCTTCCCTTCAAGTGCTTCCTGTAGCAACAATAAAATTGAAATATGTAAGAAAATGTTGAGCTGTTATAATGTATGAAGTAGTATAGAAGAAAGTATTTCACTACAAACAGCAGACAGACAGTAGTTAAATTACATGTGCAGTTTCTCATAATTCTGTCTATTTCCTTGCAGTAATATTTACAATTAGTTTTCATATGTCATACTCCACTAAAGATTTTCACTTTAAGCACATTCCGTAACAATATGGACCATTTGGCACGGAACAAAATGCTGATATTTGTTTCTGCTCCATCAAAAAAAAACATGACTTCATACAGGGTGGTGCTGAAGGGTGGTCAGTGAGAGAATCTTGGTGTAGATGATTTGTTCTAGGATTGCTGAAGTATGGTAACTGGTCAATAGAGAGGGAATGGTTGAAAAGAAATACAGAATTAAGTCAATTAGGCTGCTCTATGGGATATACATCCAGCCCATAAATGCTGTTGACCAGAAAATGAAGGATACTGAAAGGCATATGTTGCAGAAACTTCAGGGCTCAAAAGTTGGTTAGGACTTATGATTAGCTGTCATTAAGCAATATTTGCTCATTTCCAGCAATCATTTAATACTAATGCTCTTGATTTATTCAATTAGCTTATGTCAATGATATGAGAAGCGAAACCTTGCTGACATTCCTTTGAAGAAGAAAGGTCACTAGGTCCTGATGCAAATGTTGCTGACTGGACTGAGGATGTGTTAATGTGTTATTGGTTATACCTCAGACTTATATCAAACCTAGAGCTAATATAGTGCTAATTAATTGACCCCAAAAAAAGAGATAAAACTTCCAAATAAAACAAAAAGTGAAATCTATAGACTTAACAATGAGGTATCTCCTGGGTCTAATGCTTAAAAGTTGGAAGATAATGGAATGATGAATATATGCATAAATAAATAGCCTTTGTCATCAATAAGAGAAATATCCATTCACAAGGATGCTGCCACTAAGTTAAGCAACTGCCTCCAGGTAAATTATTTGACAGGATTGTTTTACATCAAGAGGGAGAAGCTATTAACGAGACAACAACACTGGAGGTACGCAGTCTCTTCACTTGATTTACTTCCGTCCTAATTTAAACCAAACTCTTTAGGCAAGAAATCAGTAAACGAGTTTACATCACAGGTGAAACTTATTAGTTCCAGTTTCCCTTATTATCAGATGAGTTTTCATTAAGACAAGCTTAGGAGGTTTGTGAAGTTACTGAGTTTAGCCATTTAAATAACACAAGAGCATCCCAAAAGTAGCACTTGCAAAATAATTAAGGAAAAAAGGAGCAAAGGTGCGAAAGAAAGCTGCTAAGTATTGTAAAACACGAGTCCACAAAATTTAGAATAAGACAGGTTTATTATATGAGATGGAATCAAAAGCAACCGCCCCACCCCCCCCCCCCCCCCCCACCCCAGGATTAAGTTAAACCATCCTGCAATCAAGAAAAAACTCAAAACTTACTATGCAAAGCCTCCTTTCCCCGGGAGTTGAAAGCTCACACAAAGGACAAGCAATGGGGAATATAAACTTCATCTGATCATGGAGCTAGTATAATTTGGACAACAAGAACCTCTCAAATTAACAATAAAGCTTCACGAAATAAAATTCTGACAAATGCAAAGCCCAAGACAAAAAGAGATTAATCCGGTATCCTGATAATAGTTAGAACCTACCTGCCCATGGCATTATATATACTTAAAGTAAGACTTCGAGAAAAATATGGGTTCAAAAGTCACTATGATGCAATATCAATATTGCCTTCTTGTTCCTTCCAAATTACTGCAGATCTGAGGGAGCAATAAGCAAGGCAAAAAAGGTGAAAATATAATAGCCCACTCCTAGGTAAGGTGATTGACAAGCTGCTTTCGCTTAGATAACAGATGCAGTCGCATCCACTGCTCACAATTTGCGTAAGAATTGCACATCACTAGTTCACGGATTCAAATTCCCTCCTATATCAAGTTAGTCCCATTAGGTTGAGCTAGACTGCCAGCTAACTTATCCCTTACGTTGAGAAAATACTTCGTAACAAAAAAAGTATGAGCATTGCGTTTCAGTATCTTTTATGCATTAGGAATTTCGGGATAAAAATAAGAAGCAGAAATTAGCAGGATTTGCTCACATGACTCAAGTCCACGGAACAAAACTGTGACAAAAGAATGTATACATACCAAACATTTGTTTTAGCATTACTTCTCAAGTTCTCAACTTGTAAATGGAACAGCTTTAGTGATTATGTATAAGCAAGTTCAAGATGAAACAGGAATAAAAAATGAAATGAATTTGCTCATATAGTCAAGTTCTCTACTGGTAAATGGAAGAGCTTTAGCGTTCATGTATAAGCAAGTTCAAGATGAAACAGGAAGCAGAAATGAAAGGAATTTGCTCATATAGCTTAAATACACTGAACAAAGTTAAGAGGATACAGAAACAAAAATATATACCTTTCGGTTTTTCAGATTTTCAGACGATTGTGCTTCTATTGAACTGATTGGTACATTTGATCCCCCTAGATAGGCTGAATAACAACACACCTGAATTAAAGGCGGACTATTGATTATAGAAAAAGAGTTCAATATGAGGCCATGAGTCCAGTTAACAAAAAAAGAAAACATACATGCAGTTCAATAACTCAAATGTCAAGCTTGCTAGTGTGAGAAGATGTGAATAAGTAACAGGAGAAAAATCATGGGAAAGAAAAGGTAGAAAAAGTGATGCATACATATCAGGTAATAAAACCAAACACCACTCTCATGCTCCCCCACATTGTCACATGACAACTCCTAATACAATGTCAGTGCTCAGACAAAAATCATAGTCCTCTTTCTCTCAATGTCAGCTGTTTTACATGGTCCTCTTAATCTTTGGTATTGGTTTAAATCTTTAAGAGGACCATATTTAAACATTGTTTAAGCTGCACTTAATTGACTTTACCTTTTTGCTTCTTCAGAAACAATCAGCCAAATTTCTGTATAATCAAGACATCCACAAATTCAGAAGTCAAAGTGCCTCAAGGGGAGAAGTCATTGCAGTGATGACATGATTCCATAATTCGAATGAAATGAAATCTTAGACTCCAAAAACTACAAGGACTTGATCTCCTAACTTGGACCATGATTATCATGAGAAGCATGTGTCAATATGTGGAAATTGATTCAGCCATTCAACATCGTCTTAGACAAACGAATATGCAGCATAGAACCCAAAAGTCCAAAAGGTAATCACATCAATTCCAAAAAGGGCCTAACCAAGTTTCGTGGAAGTGTAAGCAGAAGATTGAGGCACAGAATTGCACTCAAGCTATCAGGAACAATAATGAAGAAGACAAAAGCTGAATTAAGACATTATTGACTAGGAAGGATATATTCAAGTCGATAATGTATTCTGCTCTTCCTCAAAGAAAGACAATCAAACAATTCTCAACACCGTCCTTACTGATCGAATCCCTAGTATGATGTACAAAGGAACACTTCATCATACATTAAATATCTTTTTCTTTGAATTATATCTCAAATCCAAGAATGGCTTCCCACACTTTTACCAAACTAGTTCCACTACCACAGTAAGATTCACGCATGATAAAATTTATCTAACTTGGTTAAAGAAAATAACTCTTAGAAATTTAATGATACACTTGCTCTCTTTAGGGTCAAAAAAAAAGGAAAGGAGAGAGTATTATTAATCCTAAAAGTTCTAATTGGTATTTTTTGTATAACCCTATGTATAAAGATATCAAAATACCACTAAGCATCCATGACCAAATGGTGAAAGCATATAACTAATAATTGACCACTTATCAGGTCAATTCCCAGATAACACCAAAGAGAATCTCCAACAGATCTGCTGGAATTTGATATCTCCAAAAAAAATTAAAAAAAATAAACATCATTCATACAGACAGAATTAGTGAAGCTTTACTAACTGTTGAATAAGTAATGACCCCAAAAAGTGGTAGGAACAGAGTTACAGAGTACTGTAAATAGAACTTGGGCCTCCTAAAAGGATCTACTAAACCCATCAAGTTGTATGATAAAGTCAAAATGGCCAATGTTACTGGATACCATCCATATGATCCTTATGTTAAATAGGCCTTATGTGAAATATATATTCGGCCACAGGCCTTCAACCACATTGTATGCTAAATCCATGCTGATGAATAACCAACTTGCAAGGAAAAGAGAAGGTATAATACTACAGAATACGTTAATAAAGCCACTATCACATACTTATAATATACATGGAGCTTTCGAACATGGACATGGTAATCTTGTACAAAGAAAGGCAAATTCATAAGACTTATCATAGTTATCAACATCAAGTTATGATACATACCACTTTGCAATCAACTTCAATACTTCATCACAAGGTAAAGTTAATCTAAAAGTGGTGCCCCAGCTAATACCACACTCATTTGAATCAAATTGGACAAAAGATCTACTAGAATCCAAGCTTCGCATCTTGCACACAAAATCTGCTTAATTTTACGCAACTCAACAATGCAAGGCAATTATGTAAAAAAGAGAAAAGATACTACACATTGACTTGACCAGATCAGACGAGCACTTGTGGGATTTTGTGCGACAAGCAGACCCCACCTCAATGTAAAGACTATCTTCAAAGCTGTCAATAAAGCATCAACACTACATGGAGCAACATTTGGAAATTGATACTTTGGTGTGGCTATATGTAGGCATGACTTGGAAGTGATCTCTATCATAGACAATATATACTTGTCCTAATTCTGACAACAGATTAGAACTTAAAAGTGAGCCCAATTGGGAGCACAACAGAAAATAATGTTGACACGGTAAGATTTGGGCCTGTTTCCATTAATAAAAATGAACACATACAAGAATCGTTTTCATGATTGTCAATACGTCGACATGGAAAAATAAGGAGACGAGTTATGACTGAAAACTGTAGCCATGATATAAACATCTCACCAGGAATAAATTATTCACTTCTTAAAATCTAGGTTTCATTATCATGTGTAGTAAAAGGAATATCTTTTGAGTCACATTATACGGAGTACATATTCTGCAAACCAAAATGCAATCGTACAACCTTGGTCTGCAGATTAGATAATCTACAAAGCCCCAAGAAATCAATAACATTACCAAGAAACTGAGAAAGAAATTCAGGAAGCATAGGTAATTACATTTACCAGAGCTTTGGACTTCAGATTGACCTTTTTCTTTCTCACTAATGCTCCTCGTTCTTAAATCTGATCCTCCTGAAGCGGACGTAGATGATTCAGGTCTGATTGCGAAAGAATCTTCTCTCTGCTCCAAGCAACCGTCATCAGAGACATTGGCAGATTCTCCAGAAGCGTCATAACCATCTTTCTCAGACAATGGAACTGGAAATGTGCGAATTTTGGGCACCTTCTCCCCTTTTCCTTCAACCGAAACAAACTCATTCAGTGATGCTTCATAGCTTGAATCATTAGAGCTATCCGGTTCCACTGAATTATTCTCTTTGTAGTCACGTAATGGTTGCTCCTTTTCATTCAAAGGCGTCACAGGTGCTACGATTTCTGGAGAGCTCTCAACAAAACCATCAGGCAAAGAATCCACTTCCGGAAGCTGGTTTGCAACTGAATTCTCCATTTACCCTGTGTCACCAAAAAGCATTAGAAATTGCTGTACTCGTTAACAAATTTCCCCTGTAAAGGTCTATTTAATCTTTCAATAAACATAAATATATACATGGTATACTAATAATTTGTAGCCCAATTACCCCATCTTCTCATCCAACCAAAATAATAAAATATTACTAATATATCCGAATATGGAACATTAAGAAAATTAGGGGACTTAGGCTAGTATTTACCACTTATCTGGCAATGCATTATCGTTGTTCCTTAAAAGATCATTGATTTCTTAATTCAATTAACAGTCTTTCCAATACTATTTACTTCTAAGTCGGTCAAACTAATCCAGGCACAAACACGGTCAAAATTTCGAGAAATCAAAATAACATTGACAATACACAACTCATTTATGCTTGTAAATCTGAATGTACTCTCTACCTTCAATTCCTCATATCGATAGAAAAATCAGGCTCAGTAGCCAGGCAAGAGGGACGCCCACCCTGAGCCCATATTCATAATTTTCCTTCCTTAAATAAAAAGGGTTATTATCAAAGGGCTGAAAAAATAGGCTGAATGGTTGAAGTGGTACAATGGTATTCAGGCCTTGTTAATCATTACACTTAGGAGTCCGAAGCTAACCTAATACACTATCTTCTCATGAACAAAACCACCATCACCTACATTTCCTAGAGACCCAAAAATCAAATTTTAAAAAAGTGCCCAAATTCTCATTCAATCAAACTAAACTTATTATGCCCTTTAATTTTTAAGGGGGGAAAAGGTTAAAATGGATCATATGACTTTTCTACTACAAATAAAACTAGGTGTGGACTAATTAGACATAAGAGAACACCAAAAAACCCAACAGAACATATTTAACAGCAAGATTTTATCATTTGCAACATCATATCAGCAAAAGAACGTATTTAAACACTTCTTGGATCTATAATTACAAATAAAATCAACAGAAAATGCCAAAAAAATCGATACAAAATAGTAAAGTAGAGAAAATAGATAAGCATAATAATCTATACACTGTCGTCAACGCCGAGTATAGCAGCGGCAGATAAGAAAAGGTGGTCGGAAGTTTCCCAAATTGAAAATCCACAATGGTATAGGCGCCGCTTACTAGAGGTGGTGATACAACTAAAAGAGGGTGGTTTTGACGAAGGAGAGTAGTTAGGGTTTTAGAGGAGGCGGAGGCAATCAGAACACCGGTGGCGGGAGGAGGAGGAAGAAGAGGAAGGAGATGAAGAGCAGTTGCGAGTTTAAGTTTGAGGAGATAGAGAATTCATTTGTGGTTTTATTTTTTCAACAAACTTATGCTAATTTTAAAAATAGGGATAAAACTTTAATTTTCTAACCCGTAAATGTTTGTAGTAATTTTCACCTTCAAAATAGATTGCCGGGAAAGTAAATAGTTTAAGTAAGGTAAAATAGGTCAAACTATCCATCAAAAAAAAAAGGTCAAACTACAAATCAAAAGTTATGTTCTCTCCATTTATGAATAAATGCATCACTTTGACTTGTACATTTGTCAATGCACAAAACTGTCCATTAATATCACTAATTTTTATTTTTTTGAATGTAAAATCAATTCATTAATAAAAAGTCATACGACATCTACAACAGAAATCGAATTTAACAAATACAAAACAAATTGAATCAAAAAGAGGTATTTCTTCATCAAAACTACCATCGTTGGAAAGATCTTGCAGAGTGGGACATCTCTCGCACATATCGCTGGAACATACATCCACTAATTTTTATTTTTTTGAATGTAAAATCAATTCATTAATAAAAAGTCATACGACATCTACAACAGAAATCGAATTTAACAAATACAAAACAAATTGAATCAAAAAGAGGTATTTCTTCATCAAAACTACCATCGTTGGAAAGATCTTGCAGAGTGGGACATCTCTCGCACATATCGCTGGAACATACATCCTTTTCGGAGAGACGATCTAACGATTTGTTGTAGCCGCGATGACGGTTTCCATCCGATTCATCTAAGTCATATTTCAATTTTGATAACTGGTTCAATCTCATATTATTCTTTTTCTACGAACCGAATTCACGACGATACTCCACCAAAACTATACTAATACTAAAACTCAAATACTCAACTAATCCCACCACAGGGGAACTTACTACACTCACTAATCCCACCATAGGGGAACTTACTACACTCAAACGATATAGTTTTATTGAATCTGAAGACAAACACATGAATAATTAAACCAAAAGGGTCAGAAATAGCCAAATTTCTTTGGAAATTTGGCTATTTCCGGCCTAAAAACCCTTTGAAATTTGTAAACCCTAGAGAGAAAAAAAAAAAAGGAGGGGGACGGCTAGAGTATTAAATTTCTTGGCATATTAATATCTCTAATTAAAAGTTATGAAAAGTTAATAGTCTCAAAATATACAGTGTGATTAATCTAAGAACCAAATACTATGTACTTGTGTATGATAATATATGTTTGTTTATGTGTTAGTAAACAATCAAGTTAAAAGTAGTATATAAATAGGGTAAAAAGTTAAATTGATGTGTTTATTCATAGGCCCTTTTCGGCGGTAGCGGTCTAGGTAGCGGGTAGCGTTTCCCAGAACGCTAGTTGGAAAATAAAGTGGTGTTTGGCAAATTAGCGATTTAAGTAGCGGGTAGCGGGAGAAGTAGTGGTTGGGTAGATTATCACAAACGTTAAAAAAAGTAGCGGTCTTCCCATAAAATAGCGGTGTAGGTTTTACACTTTTACCTATTCCCATCTCTGCTCCCAAGTATCATCTGCATCCACCTTCAGGTATGTATATCATCTATTTCAGGGCCGGCTCCGACAATTTGGTGGCCCTGTGCTCAATACAAAAATGAGGCCCCATATTTTTTTTTTCAAAGAACGACAACTACGGAGTATAAAAAATATTTCTACTCCGTATATGATTGATCAATATCAGCCCAAAACAAAAAAAACCATCAGTACATTGCCCCATTCCATTACTATTAATCTCAAAGAACTGATGTAATTGGATCCAAGTTTTGTACCTGCTGGTACATATTATATCTCAATACAACTCAAACTTATCAAAAAAAAATATCAGCACAAATTTATTCAAAATTAGCAACCTTTTATTTTTATATCTCAATACCAACAATCATTCGCATAAATAAGCTTATGTTTCATGTGTAGAGCTCCCCCCTTATATAAGTTTAAATCTTCAGTTCGGTTATCTTTTTCAAAATTTCACAATCAAACTCATATTTCCTAATAGTATTAAACATAATACAACAATTAGAAAACTAATACGATTAGAATTGCAATTGGATTATGTCAAATTTTGAAAAATCAGAACTAAATTATACAAAAATAAAAGCAATAAAATCGTTTAAAGTAAGATAGACATACCTTGAATTGAACAATTGTCAAACGAAAAATAGAACAAATGAGCACTTTAAACAACAATTCTTTCCCCTTTAAAATGCAACTAATCGAAATTGCTATATTGATGAACTGGACTGAAAATAATTTAGTCAAATTAAAAAAGTAAACCGGAGTAATTGGAAGTGCCATAATTTAGGGAATTAATTTTTTTGGGAAATCAAATCATAGGAATTGGAGAGAAGTTGAAGAAATTGTTAATGGGGATTTGGTTTCCACGGGGACCGGGGAAGTTATTTGGGGAAGGAGATGATTTTTTAAAACTTATTTATTATAGCTGACAACAAATTTTATTTGGGCCCCCAAAAATTTGGGGCCCTGTGCTGTATGTCCTATTGGACCTCCTAATAGCCGGGCCTGATCTATTTAATTTTTTATTTATATTTTATGTACGTATGTGATCTTTAATCATATATGAAATTTCATGGTGTTCATATCACACCCATATCTGTTCTCTTTCTGTTTTTGGAATTTTGTTTTGATTTATGTTAAATTTTGCTGTTAATTATATGCTCTAAGTTAGTGATTATATTTCTGATAGCATGTTTTATATGTATCTTATATTTAATCGTTTATGCTATGTTGATTGCAATTGTTTATTAGATTGTGAGTTTGATTTATCTTATGTTCATACATTTGTTTTGCATCAATTAAATAATTTAAAGGCTATTGCTTTGCAAAAGGTAGAATCAACAATGAATGTAACCTTGCTGTATTGGATTTGAATTTGATAATTTTATTTGAATTTGACAATTTTATTAATGTTTAAGAAGAAAGTGAAGGGTGTGAATTTGAATTAGGAACCTTGTTGTATCGAATGCATGCTTATCGTTCCCGGATGGACCTAATGATTTAACAATTTAGAGGAATCAAGTTGCCCGCTACCGCTAGCTTTGCCAAACACTCATATTATGAACCGCTACAATGACAGCTATCCGCTACCCGCTACTGTTGGCCGCTACCCGCTTCCTCAACCACTACCCGCTACTTAACCGCTAAAGCTGCCCGCTACCGCTAGTTTTGCCGAACAGGGCCATAAACTGAGGGAGTATTAGATACAATAAACTAATTATTCATTATCAAGCAGAAGAAATAAAAAACACGGTACAACAATAAAGGATTTGTCGTGCATTCATAACTTGACATTCACCTAGTAGTTGGTTTCTTTGACCGATAAACTATCAAATACTATTTACATTGTTTTATATCGAAACAATAGATGGAGATATAAGTTAAAGATGTTTTAGTGAAAATTATATTTGACTTTTTTAAATTAAAGGGTTAATAAACAAATGTATTGGATTAAAATTTACTTTTACTTAAATTAAGCTTCAATTTGTTGTGTTCCTTTACGATATTGTCATTCATTTTTGCACAAATTGTATGTCACCCGATTTTTTTTTTTTTTTTTGATTCAATTGAGGATTACATCCAAAGGAAGAAAAGTACAGAATTAAAGAAATTAAATGCAACTATGCTAGAAAATAAAACGCGAAGCATCTACCAAACTAACAGAGGAAATAGCTAAGGAGGGACTACTCGTTTCCAAGCCACCCCTCTCCTATCTTCCTCCAAGATCCTCGCCAGCTCTACTGGTGCACACCCAATTATTTGTAAATGATTCGAATGAGCGGTTCCTTGATTGGCAAGCCAATCTGCCGCGCGGTTGCCCTCCCTATAAATATGAATGACTTCTACCTTCCATCTTTGGTCTGAAATTAGCTTATGGCAGTACTCAAGAAGATGGAAGTGTTCACCTCGTGCTATGTTGGGGTCATTGATTGCTTGTACACACGCTTTGTTGTCCATTTGAACAAGTAGCATTTTGATGTCCAAATTTTTTGCCAGGCCTAGACCTCGACTTAGAGCTAGGAGTTCAGCTTTGAAGGCTGAACAGACTCCAAAATTGGCAGTAAGGGCTGAAACAAAAAATCCTGCACTATCTCGAATGATCGCCCCCCCTCCAGCAGGGCCAGGACACCCCTTAGCAGACCCATTTGTATTAAGAGCAAACCAATGCGCAGGTGGGAACTTCCAGGTGACTGATATTTCATGATTTCGTTGTTCCAAGGCGGTGCCATCAGCTATTGTATCCTCTAGACTTTGTCTAGCCTCCTCGTATCGTACCTGTAAAAAGGCTCCTACATCGAGTGGAGATTGATTTCGTCTGTCAAAAACAAAATCGTTTCTCCATCTCCATATCCACCATAACGCAATGCCAAAGTAAGTTGGCCAAATAGGTCCATCACCCATGTTTACATGACTAAGATTTGTTGTTAGCCAAGTGCGGAGATCGCCATTGTAAAACCCATTGTTTCTAGCTGGACCACTGAGCCTTCGCCAAACCACCTTCGCTGTCGGGCAGTCACGAAGAATATGCAGAGAGGTTTCCTCATTCCAGCCACATATGAAGCATTTAGGGTCATCCGTTAGATGTCGGTTGAATCGATTCGCGTTCCCCATGAGTCTGTCATGCTTGACAATCCAAAGAAAAGCTCTTATGCGTTGTTGGACCGGTGCTGACCATACTAGGTCCCAACATTCATCATCAATTATATCACTCTTGTGTTTCATGATGCTCAATGCAGAACGTATAGTAAATTTCCCTTTGTTAGCTTTTTCCCAATAAACTAAGTCTCCAATGCTAGGGTCGTTCTTCAACTCATGGGATTGGATGACTTTTAGGACATCTTGTGGCAAATATGGACTAAAAGTTTCCCACTTCCAGCCTTGTGTATGCTCCCACATTTCCTCGACTGTCGCTCCCTCTAAGTCCTGTGGAATGGGTTGCGTGACGAGTTCATGGAGGGGGACAGCAGTGGCCCATTTATGGTCCCAGAACAGTGTGCGTTAACAATTACCAACCGCCATTCTTGAACCTTCACATAGGAATTTAGCATTGGAGGTAATGCCGTTCCATACATTTGAGCTACCTTGCTTGGGCACAAACATATCTATATCACAACGCCCTTTACAATACTTGTGACGAAGAACACGGGACCAAAGAGCATCCGGCTCCGTGAGGACTCGCCACCCAAGCTTTGTTAGGAAAGCCGCATTGGCTTGTCTAGCTGAAGAAATAGCTAGACCACCTTGCTCCTTGGGTCGTTGGAGAGTTTCCCAGGCCAACAAATGGGTACCTCGTCGGTCCTCATCTCCTCCCCATATAAACCGCCTAGCTTTCTTATCAATTTCATCACAAGTGGATCGGGGCAATTTGGCTGTTTGCATTGAAAAGTAAGAGATAGTCGAGAGCGTAGACTTTGTTAGGGTGATTCGTCCTGCAAGGGATAAATATTTCGTCTTCCAACCCGACAACCTTCTGTCAATTTTCTCACAAATGTGCCGAAATGTTTCCTTAGTAACCCGACTTGTAAGAGTCGGCATCCCAAGGTACATTCCTAAGTCATCCGTGGATTTAATGTGGAGCTTGTCTCAAATATCAGACCTTTGTAAGCTACTGACATTGCTCGAAAAGAAGATTCTTGACTTTGAGTGGCTGACCTTCTGTCCCGATGCCATACAAAACCGAGTCAAACACTCATTAATAACCGTAGCTTGATCACCATCTGCCTCTGCAACAAGACAATGTCATCGGCGAAGAATAGATTAGAGAGAAACGAACCATTTCTTGAGGCTCGAATAGGCTTCCACTTGTTGCTTGCAATGGCTTCCTCAATGGTTTGATACAACCGCTCCATGCACATGACAAAGAGGTAAGGAGAAAGTGGGCCTCCTTGCCGGATGCCTCTACTAGGAGTGAGTGATTGGGTGGGCTCGCCATTCCAGAGAACTTGCATGGAGGCAGTAGAAACACATTGCATAATGACATTGACCAGGAGATACGGCAAATTCATTTGGAGCATAGTGTCTCGAATGAAATTCCATCGCAACCTATCATAAGCTCAGGCCCGGCTATTAGGAGGTCCAATAGGACATACAGCACAGGGCCCCAAATTTTTGGGGGCCCAAATAAAATTTGTTGTCAGCTATAATAAATAAGTTTTAAAAAATCATCTCCTTCCCCAAATAACTTCCCCGGTCCCCGTGGAAACCAAATCCCCATTAACAATTTCTTCAACTTCTCTCCAATTCCTATGATTTGATTTCCCAAAAAAATTAATTCCCTAAATTATGGCACTTCCAATTACTCCGGTTTACTTTTTTAATTTGACTAAATTATTTTCAGTCCATTTCATCAATATAGCAATTTCGATTAGTTGCATTTTAAAGGGGAAAGAATTGTTGTTTAAAGTGCTCATTTGTTCTATTTTTCGTTTGACAATTGTTCAATTCAAGGTATGTCTATCTTACTTTAAACGATTTTATTGCTTTTATTTTTGTATAATTTAGTTCTGATTTTTCAAAATTTGACATAATCCAATTGCAATTCTAATCGTATTAGTTTTCTAATTGTTGTATTATGTTTAATACTATTAGGAAATATGAGTTTGATTGTGAAATTTTGAAAAAGATAACCGAACTGAAGATTTAAACTTATATAAGGGGGGAGCTCTACACATGAAACATAAGCTTATTTATGCGAATGATTGTTGGTATTGAGATATAAAAATAAAAGGTTGCTAATTTTGAATAAATTTGTGCTGATATTTTTTTTTTGATAAGTTTGAGTTGTATTGAGATATAATATGTACCAGCAGGTACAAAACTTGGATCCAATTACATCAGTTCTTTGAGATTAATAGTAATGGAATGGGGCAATGTACTGATGGTTTTTTTTGTTTTGGGCTGATATTGATCAATCATATACGGAGTAGAAATATTTTTTATACTCCGTAGTTGTCGTTCTTTGAAAAAAAAAATATGGGGCCTCATTTTTGTATTGAGCACAGGGCCACCAAATTGTCGGAGCCGGCCCTGCATAAGCTTTCTCGAAATCGATTTTGATGGCCATATACCCTTTCGAGCCTTGTTTCTTGCGCATGGTGTGTAGAACTTCTTGCATAATAACAATATTATCGGTGATTTGACGACCCGGAACAAAGCTTGACTGTGTGTTTGAGATCAGAAAAGGCAAGACAGGCTTGAGTCGGTTGACTATCACTTTTGTAATAATCTTATATATGTGTAATACCCCGACATTTTTAAACTTGATTTATTAAAATTAAAAATATTTATTAGCTTGATTTCGTTTTAAATAATTACGAATTATCGAATTCCGTTAATTTAAACGTTTTTACGATTTATTTTAAACGATAAATTTATAAACGAAAATTTATTTGTTTTTCGTTAACGATATTTTTATTAAGAATTATTTTAACTAAACATTTCTATTTTTAGTCGTTTCTAAAAATAGCAACAAATTTCAGAAATTTGGCCTAATCTTGTGAAATGACCAAAATGCCCTCAACAATAAAGTTTCATTTTCATTTCTTTTTTCCTGCTCTCCACGTAAACCAGAGGAAGAGGAAGCTAAGTTCATCCTTCCTTCTTCTTTTCCCTCAAATTTGACACATATTCATTGGAAAGTTCAAGTGGAACTCTTCCTCTTCTTCCTTTACAAAACCAACAACCAGAACACCAATTTTCCACCAACCAAAATCAAAATAAAAAATCAAACCAAATTTCACTTCCCCTTGTTTATGTGAACCGGACCACCACAACGAACGCCACTGCAACCACCGACCACCACCACCACAGCAACCACCTTCGACCACCACACCTCCC
Source organism: Spinacia oleracea (assembly GCF_020520425.1). Classification (NCBI taxonomy): domain Eukaryota; kingdom Viridiplantae; phylum Streptophyta; class Magnoliopsida; order Caryophyllales; family Amaranthaceae; genus Spinacia; species Spinacia oleracea. The sequence goes on along the minus strand of NC_079487.1, from coordinate 116,890,893 downwards.
TCGCCCTCTTCCTTTCCCCCGCGCGCATCCCCTGCCCCCTTCCCCTGCTTCCTCCTCCCTCGCCCCACCGCACCAACACCACACCACACACCACCAACTTCAGTCATCCTCACCATCTCGCCAACCACCTCCGCCATCAATTCCGGCGAGCCGTCCTCTCCTCTGCCCAGAACCACCCACGACACCACCCCCCAAAACTCCCCTGTTTTTCTCGCCTCCTTCGCACGCCCTCCTCCTTCTCTCGCCTGCTCCTCTGCCGCTCAACCGCCGTCACCATCTCCGTCGAAATCACCGGCGAAGCCCAGCCCAGCCGCCACCTTTCCCTCCTCCCTCCTCCCTTTCCTCCTCCTCGTGCGTCTCCTCTCCCCTCCCCTGTTCGTACCTTTCATTCAAAAAAAAAAAAAAGAGAATCAGTTTGATCCATTTTCCTCCAACCCAAATTTAAGTTGGGCCAACTTAACCATTTGGGCTTTGGGTAAGACCAACCTAAGTTTTCAGAATTTCTATGGTGTTTATGTTTAATAAATTAATTTTATAATATAATTATTTACTAATAAATCGTTATTATTTTTCAGGTTTAATTATCGATTTTAATAAAGGAAATTACTAGATTTATTTAACAAAAATGGAATTTGAATAATATTCATGACAAACAATTTATGAAATAAATATGTATACATATATATTTTGATTGAAAGTTTGATTAATATTATTTTCATTAAATTTCGAAAGTATATTTTATTAAAACTCTTTATTTATAAAATTTATTAATTATAAATCTATGATTTTATAAACTATTGATTTTAAATTATTTATCGATCTAGTACTAATTCAATTATTTAATATTTTGAAAGAAATTGGACTCGGAGCTCAGGACGAACGAACCAACGAAAATCCCTTAGCAAAGTCGCGGAATTAAGGTAACGGCTATTGCTAGTACCCGCAATTCCCTTCTAAATGTATTTATGAAATCATGACAGTATGTTTGAATTTATGAACTGAATGCTTTGTCATGTTTTATTGAATTGCGGGAAATGAATTATGTTTTGATTGAATTATTTATTATAATATGATTTGATGAGATTATTTCTTATAATATGATGGAGTGAATTTCTTATAAAATAGTATTTATAAGAAACCATATGATGCTTTATGTTGATCACATGATCTAAAGGAATTATGTTATTTCAAATAAGGTAAAAGGCTAAAATGTAAAATTGAACGAAACATGTTAAATGAAAGTGAAAGACCTAGTCCGTTTGGCAGTATATGTTCACAGGTTACGATTCTCGGTCATGCATGTACCCATGGGGCATCCGCCCATTGAGCCAATGCTCTCATGTTTTCGGGCCAAGGCCCCATGTTTTATGGACAGCGGTCCATCGTGGAAGACGTTCCACCATGTCATACTTGCCACGGCTAGCATGTGCACCCTAAAGTTATGAATGAATTAAATAAAGGACTTTAGAAAATGTTTTACTATATTCTATTCTCCCTGTGTTATTAAATAAAATGAATTTACGCTGCTAGGATAGTCGTTACTGAGTCTTCGGCTCACCGTTTTGTTTTCTGTTTTAGGTACCGCGGGGAACGATGGAAACGATTAGTGGCGAGGAATTTACTATAATAATGTTCACTTAGTTTATGCTTAATGTTGTAATAGTTTAATTAAAGACTTTTAGTCAGTTATGTACTTTTATTTTGAGGACTATTATATTACTTTGGGAGTTCTAATATATTATGAATGATGGTTGCCTTGTAATTTCCAAGAGGGAGTTACGGCAGGTAATGTCCCGACCGAGTTAGGCTAATTCCGCTGCTAAGTATGCTTTAATACTTGAATTAGAGGTCGGGGCGTTACAATATGACATTGCACAAGCCGATTGGCCGAAATTGTGAGGCCGACTCCGGATGTTCTACTTTGGGGATTAAAGCAATATGCGTTTTATTCAAGTGGCCATGAATGCCTTTTCCTTCGAGGACGTCAATAGCAAGCTCGTACACACTTTTAGCCACCAAACGCCCAATTCTTCTAATAAAACAAGGCTTGAAAGCCATCAGGTCCGGGGGCCTTTAGAGCTTTCATATGCTTCACAACATGATCAATTTCAGCAGTGGAAAAGGGGCGTTTAAGAAGCTCCCAATCCCGAAGAGGTAATTCCTGGAAAACGTCATGTGGAACCGCAAAGATGTCACCATTACCTTCTTCAGTAAAAAGAGTCTTGAAGTAATCCACAAAATGGGTCTTAACAAGCTCCTTATCAAATATCCATTCATCATCTGCTCCTTTGACCGCCATGATTTTGTTCCTCCAACGGCGTATTACCGTACTAAGGTGGAAAAAGGTAGTGTTACGGTCCCCATTCTTTAGCCAGTCCACTTGAGATTTTTGGTACCAAAGTGTTTCCTCGCGAGAAAGGACATCATCAAGTTCGCGACGGAGTTTCGATTCAAGTTTTAAAAGCCCTCGATCAGTCGAAACCGCGAGTTTGCTTTGGACCCCTGCAATGCGGGCTAAGAGTAATTTCTTTTGGTGAAAGATGTTACCAAAAGTTTCTCTATTCCAGACTTGTAAATCACCAGAGAGCTTTGTTAATGTCGGAATTAGAGGGCTATTTTGGTCCCACTTTTCATTATTGAATTCCTGGAATTTTTCATGAGTAAGTCAGGTAGCTTGGAAGCGAAACGGCCGGTTAATGGATTGAAGAGGCGCGAACCCATTAGGTGAGATGAGAAGCGGGCAGTGATCTGACCCAATAGCGGGGAGATGTTTGACCTTCGCATTGTCGAATCGCAACCCCCAGTTTGTGTTACATAAAGCTCTATCGAGCCAGCCACTGTGTCTCGTTTCAGGCGTAAGCCCTCTGGCCCAAGTATGTCACCCGATTTTAGTAGCTTGTGTCAACGGCTTAAAGTTAACATAAAGTGTTATTGACGTGTAATAAGTCTATTAAGAATTCTACACTGGTCCATAAAAGATTTAATATTGCACGTGCTAAAAAAGATGTATTTTATTTTTTTCCTAAGAGTAATGCATAGTCTAACAATGAGCTTATTTCTATATGTACTTATTTCGTTAGGTGGTTCAGTAGGTTCTCCTCTTCTTACCTATTAAAAAAACAAGGAGCTTATTTCTATATAGTTTAGGAACGTTTGTAGATTATTTTAGAATTTATATTGTCTACGAAGTATGTTAAGGGATTAATATAGTACATAAAATATAGTACTCCGTACTTGTTATTTTTTTCACTTGTTATTGAGATTAATACAGTACTTCGTATACCAATACTGCCTTGGTCTAGTGATTAAGACTAAGGGCATGTGTACAATAGGTTTTAGGTTCGAACACTTCCGCCCCCCCATTTATAATTGTATACTAGATTTAAGCCCGTGCGATGCACGTTTTCTATTAAATTGTTACGTTAAAATAAAATTCCTATATATATCAACTATATTTTATATATTAGATTAGTTTGTTTTTTTTTTTGGATTAAATTTAATTTTAGATTTTTTTTTAATTATTATAGTGTTCGATTTTGGATGAAATTGTATATAAGACATATTAATAATTAATTAATAAAAACATTTATGTGGCACCTAATTATTTATCTACGTGGCATTCGACTTTTTAATTCAAAAATAATTTTGAAGTCTTATTATTCATTGGCCGAAACCATTAGATTTCCTATGCGGCGCTCTAATGTTGGATTAATGTTTGATTTTGGATTGAATTTTATTTTAGATTAGTGTTTGATTATGGATGAATTTTATTTTATATTTATTTTTTAATTATTAGAGCGTTTGTTTTTGATGAAATTGTATATATTAGTAATTAACTAATTAATTTAAATATCTACGTGGCACTCGATTTTTTTAATTCAAAAATAAATTAGAAATCTTATTTTTCATTGGCCGAAACCATTAGGTGGCGCTCTAATAGTTCAGCAAATATGCTTCATATATATATATATATATATATATATATATATATATATATATATATATATATATATATATATATATATATATATATATATATATAAGATTGCCCTCGTGGCTCATTCGCACCAAGAAAATTTAGTACTTCGTGTATAAAGTTTTGTGAAAAAACTTGTGAGAGGTTGTACGCTTATATTAGCGTTTCTAATGTGGTTTATTGTTTGATCAACCCGTCAAAGAAAAAAATTACTTCAAATATACTTATTGTTTGATCAAATTACTTAAGTTATTGAATTCCATGAAATTTTTGGTTCCAGGTCCAGTCGACCAATTTTTTTAAAAAAATGTAGGGCGTTTGACATGCTAAAATTAAACCTTTTGTTTAAGTTTCAGCTTCAAAAGCCGGCTATATCTATACTAATATTTTTAAACATAATATTTTACTTGTCATATGTCTATTTCTTGAATTTCTATTTTTTACCTTTTCTTTAATTGATTTACCCTTGAAATCGTAATCTAAACTAATATAATAAAAGGCGTTCTTGAGAACGTATACATGTCACGTATATCCCTCCTTATTACGCCACATCATCATTATGACATGTCATTGACAACCAAAAAATATGTAGCAAGGATCGAACGACATACTTCTTTGTTAAATGTTGCACTTGCTACCATCTTAACCAACTACGGAGTACAACTTAAATTATATTTTTTCTATATAAACATATATGTTCTTTTTACAATAAATAACAAATTGAATACATAAAAAGGGAATGATTACTTCATTTATAAATGTACAATTATTATTTTCCTAGATTAAGCCTCAAAAATAAATAAAAAGCCTGGGGTAAGAGAAGAAACATTTACGGTGGTTGAGTAATTATAGGACAATATACATGCACACGGCCACACGGGTGCACCGTGAACTCTCTCACATTTTCTCCTTATATGTGAGGAGAAAATGTGATAGGGACCACCAATGGGTATAAAAGTTCCATTGGGTGGACGATGTACTGATAATATCCAGAGTAATTAATCAACTAATGATGAAGAAAAGGATCCAAATTTGTTTTGATTTTCGGATGTGGGGTTTCAGCTTGGGAAGGTTGCTAATCGACCACTAATCTTGTGTCACTCCCATTATTCTATGACGACGCCATTTATGTGGGAACATATTTACAACAAATAAATCCGAATAAAAGTCAAAACCCGGGGAAACGCACGGGCCACACACTAATTTTACTTTAGAAAAAGTAAAAAAATTACTTGACTCTGCGTATGTTTTTCATTAATATTACCTACATTCATAACATCAAAATTCATCATTTAGTAAAATAAAGGATAAATTATATTTTACCACCTAAAAAATCAAAAAATTATTATTACGGAGTAGTTTTAGACTTTTAGCATAAAGTTTCCTGCCAGAATGCTGGACTATAAAAATTGTCAGTTTCAAATTAATTTCGTGTCTCCTCAATATCCAACCCGGTCTGCATCTCCTCCGCCTCTTACAACCCTAACTACTATCCTCCACCAAAAAAACCCACCATCTTTTAGTTGCGTCGCCACCTCTAGTCGGCGCCGCCTCTGCCAACCACCTCTCATCCGCCGCCGCTATTCTCGGTGTTCACGATAATGTATAGCTTCTTTTCCTCATCTACTTTCTCCACTTGTCTATTTTGTGTCGATTTTTTTGGGAATTTTCTGTCCATTCTTTTTATATGTTCTTCACTTTTCTATTTAGTATCGATTTTTTTGTTGGAATTATCTGTTAATTTTATTTTGTACCGATCTTTTGAGAATTATATAGTCTTGGTGTTGATTTTACCTTGTTTTTTTTTCCCTTAGCTTTGTAAGGGTATTATTTTATGTCTAATTTGTCTACATCCAGTTCATAATCGTAGTTGAAAATCGTACTTATTTTTTTCCACTTTGTTTTTTATTAAATGCAATGAATTGGGGGTTGATTTAGTTTTTGATAATATGTAGTATAATTTTATCTCCTAATGTTGCTAAGTTAATTTCTAATTCTACAGGATGAGTGCTAATCAACTCGCTGCTAAAGCTTTGCAGCTAAGACTGAAAGGCAAGCATGAGGAAGCTGAGAAACTTCTGGTGAGATTCATTCTCTCACATTGCTACTGTTTGGGCTCCCAATTGACTCTCAATTGGGCCACTAAGTCCAAAGCCCAATGGCTCTAAACAACAGCATCAAACCTACCAATGGCTATTCAGCCATCCATTAAGGCCCAAGGCCCAATAGCAATAAATGACCTATGGGCATTTATTATGCAAACACTATAAATAGGCCGCCAAGGCTCACACCTCAAGGTACGTCCAATTTATCGCCTTAAGACTACTCTTCTAGAGAACTTCTCTCTAGAATCCGAGCATCGTTCTTACTTAGGCATCGGAGGGGCTTTCCTCGGAAACACCCCCGAGGCTAGTGACTTTGCTCTTGTGCAGGTGAATTCGGACTCTACTCATTCAAACAAGCAAGATCTTCAACACATACAAAAGGGCCTTCATTCGAAGCCCATTGTTTCCATCTTTACAACACCGGAACAATTTGGCGCCGTCTGTGGGGAAGAACACTTCAAAGCCTTTGAAAGACATCAATCACCTATTTCCGCGAAAATGGTGAATGATGTTGTTAACAACAATGACGACGATATGATGGTGCGGTCAGATTCAGAATCTGACCAAGAGGAGCACCCTCAATCGATGGCGAGGTCACAGCCAAGCAGAGCTACGACCGCCACAAATGCAGGACCTCCGATTCCAACTAGGGAAGAGCTCACTGCGGCCATGACCATCATGCAAAACTTCCTCTTCAATGAGAAGCAGCAAGGACTGGCAAATGACCGCAGAGAAGAGAGGAGGACCAGGCGAAGGCTGAACGAGCCACCCAGTGCGGAAGTGTCCAGACCCGAACGAGAACTCCTTCCCTTGACAGGTACACACTTGACGTCGAGGTGGATGGAAAGCACGTGGGACACCCAAAAAAGGGCACAACAGCAACCAGATTGGTTTGCGAGACCATCGCCTACTCCAACAGCTCTCCAAAGCGAATCGACTACTCGTAACACTCGGGTCCGAAGCTCGGTGCTCAGCAGGTTGAGGCCCTCGGTCCACTCAAGGTTAAGACCCTCGATCCATACGAGACTCGGGGTGGGCGAGCCAAGCAGATCTGGCGAACGACCCGAGGTCAGTAGCCGAGAGAGAAGAAGAGACAGGAGGCATGATCGAACCCCTAGCCCCCATCGTACGCCCGAATGTTCTAATCACAGAACCTCGGCAAACGAAGGCATCAGGGCTAGACTCGGGAAAAGAATCATGACTCCCACGTCATCCCCTTTCTCGGACGAGCTGATCATGGAAGAAATACCGAAGGTAAGACTGCCAGCGCACCTGACCTACAGCGGAATCACAGATCCGAGGGATCATGTCATCTCCTACGAGCAGCAAATGTTCTTGAGTCCCTACTCCGAAGCATGTTGGTGTAAATATTTCCCAACCACGCTAACCGGAGTGGCGGGAGAGTGGTTTAGATCGCTGCCGAAGGGATCGATCAAGAGCTGGAAAAAGCTGAAAAAGAGATTCTGCACACAGTTCGTGAGCAACAATCGCCCCGAGCGAACCACAGCAGAACTGACCTCAATCCAACAAGAAAGAGACGAAAGTCTAAGAGAATTCATGGCCAGATTCATGAAGGAATCAACAAACATACCAAACTTGCAGCCAGACGTGGCCATCTTCGCTTTGAAACACGCGCTCCAAGAAGGGAAGTTCCGTGACGAACTCTCAATGAAGAACCCCTCCAGAATAGCTGACGTGCTCCAAATGGCCGATGCGTTCATCAGAACCGAAGAGTTCAACAAGGCCGCTGCAAGATTGAAAGGATCGTCGGATCCGAGAGACACAAAGAATACCCAGAGCAAGCCCGAGGGCAGCTCAAGGAAGGGGAAAGAGAAAGTAGGAGCTAGAGAGATGAGCCCGAAGAAAGACGGGAGAAGGGGTGAACTTCAACCCAAGTACACCAACTACACTCCACTAGCTCTGCCCCGAAAAGAGATATTTAGCCTCAACAGAAATGACGAAAAGTGGAAACTACCTGGGAAGCTCAAGTCCAACCCAGCTCGGAGAAACAAGAACAAATGGTGCGAGTTTCATGATGACTTCGGTCACCACACCGAAGAATGCAACTCGCTGAAAGACAACATTGAGGACCTCGTTCTCCGAGGCTACCTGAAACAGTACTTGTTAGACCGAAGGGAGGAAAAGGAAAAGGCCGCAAGCGGCAAACAACACGAGCAACCCCAGAAAAGGGTCTACGAAGCAACAGGGCACAAGAAGAATGACATCCTAGTGGTGTTCGGGGGACAGAAGTCTGGCCAGGCCAGCAAAAAACACCTAAGAGCCCTCTCCCATCGGGTCAACTTCAGCGCGGTGGGAGACAACCAGCCACACCCCCCGAACATGACCTTCACTGCTGATGATTGCTTCGGAGTCCAGTACAAACATGACGATCCTCTGGTCATTTCCATGGACCTCAATAACCACAACGTACATCGAGTGTTAGTCGACGGAGGAAGTGCCGTCAATATCATCTTCAGAAACTGCTTCGAGCAGCTGATCCTCGAAGAGCCAGAGGAAGCACTGACGAAAGTCAGTTATCCTCTGATCGGATTCAACGGATCCGCAGCTATCCCTCGAGGAAAGATCACCCTGCCAGTCACAGTGGGTGAAGGCCAGGCAGCAAAAACCCTTCGGGACGAATTTTTGGTGATGGACTGCGACTCCGTATACAACGTAATCATGGGGAGAACCATGATTCACAAGATGCAAGCAGTCCCCTCCACATACCACCAGCTGATGATATACGTCTCGGATGCAGGATTCGCCGAACGAATCAGAGGTGATCAAGAAGTGGCGAGAAGAACCTGCCACACTGCTGTCCGAAAGCCCAAACTAGGGGACGGCCCCGAGGAAGAAAAAGGAGCTACGGGAGAGGAAAGCGAGGCAAAAAGGAGAAGAGCAAGCACGAGCAGCTTGTCTCCCGCAGAAGTTGATGCCCGCCCCGAAACCCTATCTCCCGAACCAGATCAAGAAATGGAGGATATCTTCCTCGAAGAGGATTCAGACAGGAGCGTCCGAATAGGCAAGGGCCTAAGCTCGGGGCTCCGAATCAATTTGATCCGATTACTCAGGGATCATAAAGACATCTTTGCATGGTCAGCAGCAGATATGCCAGGGATAAATCCGAAGCTAATTTGTCACAAGCTGGACGTCAACGCTGAAGCTCGGCCAGTCAAGCAAAAAAAGAGGAACTACTCCTCGGAGAAAAACAAAGCCATCGCCGAGGAGGTGAAAAAGTTGCAGGAGGCCGGATTCATTGAACCCTGCATGTATCCGAAATGGCTGGCCAACGTGGTGATGGTCAAAAAAGCGAACGACTCCTGGAGAATGTGCGTGGATTTCACAGACCTGAACCGAGCCTGCCCCAAAGACTGCTATCCCCTGCCCAGGATAGATCAATTGGTTGACTCCACCAGCGGCCATGCACTGCTCAGCTTCATGGATGCCTTTTCAGGCTACCACCAAGTATTCATGCACCCCGATGACAGAGCAAAGACAGCGTTCATCACAAGCGCAGGAGTGTTCAACTACAAAATGATGCCTTTCGGCTTGAAAAATGCCGGAGCCACCTACCAGAGGCTAGTTGATCACGTCTTCGCCGACCAGAAAGGGAGGAATGTGGAGGTCTATGTGGATGACTCCATCGTAAAAAGCATCAAGGAGGAAGACCACGTCAAAGACTTGGCAGAGACCTTCGGAAATCTGAGGAAATACAGCATGAAGCTGAACCCAAAAAAATGCGTCTTCGGGGTGAAGTCAGGGAAATTCCTCGGATTCATGGTGAGCGAAAGAGGAATTGATGCGAACCCAGACAAAGTCCAAGCGGCATTGGATTTACCCGAGCCGAAGACCAAGAGAGATGTGCAGAGGCTAACCGGCAGGTTAGCCGCACTAACAAGGTTCATATCAAAAGCCTCGGACAAGGGAGCCCCCTTCTTCAAAGCACTGAAACCAAAGAACCTCCCCGGAGGAGAAGCAGAACCAGTCAAGAAAAAGGGGGTCCCGAGGAAAGTGGATCCCGAACTGATATGGGAACAGGAGCAAAAAGAAGCTTTTCAGCAACTCAGAGCCCACCTAGCTCAACTGCCGACACTGGCCAGACCAAAGGAGGGGGAAACCCTGTACCTATATGTCGCAGTTAGCCCTGGAACCGTCAGCGCAGTGCTTCTTCGGGAAGAAGAAAAGAAGCAACAGCCAATCTACTTCACCAGCCGAACACTCACAGGGGCCGAAACCCGGTACCCACTCATCGAGAAAGTCGCATATGCAGTAGTGGTAGCTGCACGAAAACTGAGGCCATACTTCGACTCCCACCAGATCACAGTGCTAACTGACCAACCGCTCGAAAAAGTACTCGACAAAATAGAGAGGTCAGGAAGATTGGCTGCCTGGGCCTTCGAACTATCAGAGTTCGGCATCAAATATCAGCCGAGGACAGCAATCAAAGCACAAGCATTGGCAGACTTCTTGGCCGAGTGCTCATACCAGGAAATGCTGGATGATACGAAAAGCACTTGGGAGGTCTTCACTGACGGATCTTCCACAATAAACGGCTCAGGAGCAGGAGTTGTACTAATCCCCCCGACGGGGAAAAGCATAGAGTATGCATTGAAGTTCGGCTTCAAAGCAACTAACAACGAGGCCGAATATGAGGCCGCAATCGCAGGGATAGAGCTTTGTTTATCCCTGGAGGCCGAGTATGTTTGCCTCAAAACTGATTCCCAGCTTGTAGCCAACCAGATCCGAGGGGAGTATGAGGCCAAATGGCCCAGCATGACAGCTTACTTAGCAAAAATTAAATCCTTAACGTCAAAGTTAAGATCCTTTGAAGTCATTCTCATTCCCCGAGGACAAAACACGCAAGCAGACGCACTGTCAAAACTCGCAAGCTCAACACTCATCGACCTAAACAGGTCGGTCCACGTGGAGGTTCACCAAGAGAGAAGCATTGACTTGCCACCCACCACAGTATGCAGCTTACGTACCGAACCCAGCTGGATGGACGCAGTAGTTGCATACAAAGAAAGGGGAGAACTTCCCGAGGATAAGCTGCAGGCAAGAAAACTGAAAAGATTCAACAAGTGGTTCATCATCAGCGCCGAAGGAGAGCTCATGAGGAAATCATTCTCTGCCCCGCTGCTAAAATGTGTGGGTCCAACAGACGCTGACTACATCCTAAGGGAAATCCACCTCGGGATATGCGGAAACCACATCGGAGGCAGGACATTGGCACATAAAGCCCTTCGGGCTGGGTACTGGTGGCCCACTATGGTTTCCGAGGCAAAGCAGATGGCAAGGAAATGCGAGAAATGCCAAAAGTTCGCACCAGCCATCCATCAACCAGCTCAAACCCTACAATCAACACTGTATCCCTTACCATTCGCACAGTGGGGGTTAGACATCATTGGTCCCTTCCCCTCAGCGACGAACCAGAAGAAGTGGTTGATTGTAGGAGTCGACTATTTTAGCAAATGGATCGAAGCCGAAGCTGTCTCCTCCATCACCGAACCTCAGGTCCGCAAGTTCATATGGCAGAACATCATCACAAGGTTCGGCATATCAAGACTGATGGTCTTCGACCACGGGAAACAGTTCGACAACACCCCGTTGAAAAAGTGGTGCAAACAGTTCGGCATACACCTAGCGTACTCGGCAGTCTGTCACCCACAAAGCAACGGGCAAGCCGAAGCTGCTAACAAACTCATCCTCAATGCACTCAAGAAAAGAGTCGAGGATGACAAAAACAAATGGTTAGAAGAGCTACCCGGAACGCTATGGTCCCTTCGGACCACTGAGAAAGAAGCTACCGGGCAAACACCGTTCCACCTTGTATACGGATCCGAAGCTGTAATCCCTGTGGAAATCGGAACAGAAAGCCTGAGGATCCAGGCATACAACAGGTATGATGGGCTCCAAGGAGAGAGCAACAACCAACTTCTATCCGAAGCTCTCGATCTACTGGACGAAGCTCGGAACAATGCAAGGACACTCAACGCAGCCTATTTGCAGAGGGTCAACAAGCATTATAACCGAAGAGTCAACGCCAGACCCCTAAAAGTCGGTGATCTAGTACTCAGAAACGCCGCCTCGGTTCAAAAAGGACGGATCCATGGCAAACTCTCAGCCACTTGGGAAGGACCATACATCATCCATTCCGAAAAAAGGCCAGGCACGTTTATGCTGAAACAGTTAGATGGAACAATTTTGAAGAACCATTGGAATACCGATGTTCTCAAGAAATATTTTGTATGATCTCTGTCTGTAAACCAAGTAAGTTGTTTAATGAGAAGAGGAAAGCCATTGGCACCATGAGTTTCATTAAACTTATCTCTATATTTATTGTCCCTTTATATATACATGCAGCCTCGGATCTGATCAATCCGAGACTAAAAACAGGATTGACTTTGCCCATTCCTTGATAAAATGCAAGAAATGACCAAATCATACACTTCAGGGAATCGTCCAGAATCCTCGGATTCGCGGTACCCTAATAAAATTTGTTCGCAACAAACAGTCGCTCGAATCAAGTTATAAAACTCCGGCTCAGATCCACGGATCGCCGAAGGCATAACTAAGAGGCAGACTAGCGATCTCTTGCCCAGGTTTCCGAACCACAAGAGATCGGAAGAACAATCCAAACCTCTGAGCAGATCGACGGATTTGAAGAGTCTGGAAACTAAAGAGTCTCTTAGCAGATCTACGGATTTGAAGAACTCGCAAAACTAAAGAGTCTCTTAGCAGATCTACGGATTTGAAGAACTCGCAAAACTAAAGAGTCTCTTAGCAGATCTACGGATTTGAAGAACTCGCAAAACTAAAGAGTCTCTTAGCAGATCTACGGATTTGAAGAACTCACAAAATCAAAGAGTCTCTTAGCAGATCTACGGATTTGAAGAACTCGCAAAGTTAAAAAGCCTCTTAACATATCTACGGATTTAAAGAGCTCGCAAGATCAAAAGGTTTTTAGCAAGTCTACAGAAAGAGGAGCTCGAGAAATCTACGGATTTAAAGACCTAAAATTGCGAAAGTACAAGTTGAAAAGAAGCAGCCAAGTAACAAACATTCATTTTTTATTCAATATTTGGGGGGAGTACAAATACATTGAAAGCCTCAAAAATTGAAAACAAAATGAAACAGTTAAAATCGGCAGCCATCAACAGACAATACCGGCCTACCGAAGTACTAAAGAAAACAAAAAGAAATGAGTACAACGCAGCGCCGAGGCAAAAGGGGGAAAGGCAAGCACATGTTCGGAAGTCCTCAACTGGAACCGACCGACTCTGAAGAAGACGACTGCCCGAATCCCTAACTCTTGGGAGTCTCAGGAGCATCCCCCAGGGGAGCATCCTTCGAAGAACCCCCAGCAGTAGTATCACCTTCGGAAGTCGCCTTCTGGGCCCGAGCCTCTGCAAGAGCAGCTTGGCGTTCAGCTTCAGCTTCGTCTCGATCGGCCTGGCACTCCACCAAGTGATCCTGGGCCCTCATCCAGAGCGGAACCTTCTCATTCCAAGGGAAATGAGGCATATGCTTCGCGAACATCCGCCGAGCACCCAGGATGCCATTCCAGTATTGCTCCCTACACTGATCAGCAGTGTAGAGGTCAACTCTCTCTTGCTCCAACTTCCGAATGGCAGCATCCTTCTCTCGGATCTTCAGCTGGAGAACGGGCACCTTGTCAGCTTGATTCTGAACAATCTCCCGGTGCTTGACAAACTGCTGAAGCCTCGCCTCCGCTTCCTGGCTCTGCTTAATGGCCGCCTCAAATTTAGACGTCATCTCCTTGAGAAGACTGTCTTTTTCTTCAAGTTCGCTCGCAAACTTGGCGGCCATTTCTCTCCTCTCCCTGTCGAAGGAAGCTATCTTTTCAGCATCCTCTTCAACCTGGAAAGTGAGCTTCCCAACTTCGGCCCCGATCTGTTCCGCCGATTCCCTAGCCTCACGACTGTACTGAAGGTACAGTTGCTTGACCTCCACCAGCTCGGTGAAGAGCTGCCCAGCCTTCTGGTCCAAAATAGGGATATCACGAGCATAAGCCTCCTGATATCTCCTCAGTTGTCTCTCCTCAACCGAGCTACACTCGGAAGCGAACGAGGACCAGAAAACAGCCTAGGGAAAGAAGAAAAAGATGAGGAAAAGTAGATGAGAAAAAGATGAGAAAGAACAAACGAAACTCAAAAATTGAAAATCCAACACTTACCTCATTCAGATAGTATTGAGCCATCATAGCTGGGTTCCTCTCCTCAGCTCCAGGAACCCTCCACTGCGGGTTGGCCCGAAGAAGATTCTCTCGTGCAGCTTCGGGTCCCACCAAAGATCCCACATGAGCCATGGGGTTCTCCCCCAAAACCGGAGCTCTAGCATAGCGAGCCATCGCCTCCCTTACCTCCTCGGGGATCCTTTTCAGCGGAACATCCGAGCAAGGGTCAGCGTGGATCAGTCTATCCAGGGCCGAGGTCGAAGTAGAGCTCAAGGTCGAGTGGCGCCTCTTTCTCGTCAGACCCTGTTCGGGTTGCTCCTCCTCAGCAGAAGGGACCTCCTTCTCAGCTTCGGGAACCTCCATGTGAGCTTCGGTGAGATCCACCATCTCCTTATCTGGACTTTTCTCCCTTTCGAGAGAAACGTCAGCAGATTCCTCCTTCTGCTCGGCCACAATAGGGACATCCGAGCCAGGAACAAGGTCGGCTTCAATCGCCTCCATCACCTTGGTTATATCCTGGATCTCGATCCCTAAAGCAGCAGACGGCTTCAGCGGAGAGGGGATGGTATCTTCCTCAGCCAACGGTTGATCCACGGGCGGCAGTTCCGCAACCACCACACTCTTCAACTTCTGCCCTGGCAAGGGCATGAAGTGAAGGAGATTCTTGGGAGGAGGCATGACTTCCGAAACCGCTTCCTACAGGGCAAACGCTCAAAGGTCAGTTTCAGAAAAGGAGAGAACGGACTACAAAAAAAGCTCCAAGTCAGAACAAATACCTTCTCCGAAGACTGAGAAGCTTTCGCTTTCTTCGGATGCGCAGAAGGCCTCAAAAGAGTGCTGCCCTTCCTTTTGCGCTGATCCTAAACAGAGGAGACCAAGGGTCAATAAATGTAAAAGAAGACAAAGGAAGGAATAAAGAAAAATCGCGAAGTACCCGGTTCCTAGATAAAGAGATATCTATCCGAGCCGGAGATGAAACCGAAGGAACGGCACGCGGCACAGCGTCAGTCCCAGGACCCTAAAAAGATGGTCCAGGACCAAGACGTTAGCCGACGGCCAACCAGAAAGAAAGACAAACAAAAGACTTCGAGATATAGAAACACTCACCGGATCCGAGGTTGTCCTCAAATCAGGGAGCACGACTTTCACTGGAACAGCTTCGGGAGAAGAGGCAGAATCCCACGGATCAGCTCGAACTTCAGATATCCGAGCGACACCCGACGGAGACAGCACGTAATCCTTCAAGCGAGGATTACGAGGATTCTCCTTCCCGAACTTGTAATCAGGGGCCGAGTCGTGAATGGTCTTCAGATCCAAAGAAATGCCCAAGACCACAGGATCAACGCAGCTAAAGCCGTACTCTGCAGAAACAAAGCACAAAACAAAGTCAATAAAACGAGACAAAAAGGAGGAGGACAAACTTACTAAAGCACGGTCCCAGCCGAAAGACACCTACCCCTGTCAAAAATCCTGCTGAGACCGGCAACAGCAAGAATGTCCTCCCGCAAGATATAGTTGAGGTTCGGGAGCCAGTTGGACGGCAGTTTGTAGTTGTCCTCCCGAGCCAAAAACCACTGGAGGAGATCCACGTAGTGGTGATGGTTCCGATCCGGAGCAGCCACGCTTCGCATATCAGGATCAGGAGTCACAAACCACTTCGGAGGGCTGTAAAAATGTGGATGCTTCGGATCTGTCGGCACACGAACGAACAACCACTCCGTCTTCCAATTATGATCAGAGCTGAGGTAAGGGTAGGCCGTAATGTAGTTCGGCTCCCCCTTCCTTCGGGATCTTTTGTTGATGATGGTCCACCAACCATACCCATCCCCCTTGGAAGCGTGGTTGAAAGACAGATCGTGCAGATCCCGAAACACGGCAACAGAACATGGAAAGTTAATAAAATCGCACACCCATCTAAATCCGATGATGTGCCTCATAGATTTGGGGGTAAGCTGGGCCAAACTGATGTTGTACGACACCAGGAGCTCGGAAACGAAGGGATCCAAAGGAAAGCGGAGACCGTTCTCCAAATGATGAGTATACACAGAGATGAACCCCCTCGGCGGATGAGTCACCCGAGGACGCTCCTGGTCGGGAAGCTCGCACCAGTACCCCAAGGCGTGCTGGATTCCGTATAACTCTTCGGCCCTCCGATGGTAGTTCCCCAGCTTCGCCTCCACCAACCAGTCACCACTGACCGATTTTTCCAAGGGACCATCGATCTTAGTGGTCTCATGCAGAATCGGGGCATACTTGCCCTGCGGATCAGCTTCAGTCCAATGAACTGGAAACTCAGGGTAAGAGCGGCGCACACCCGAAGAACCAGCTTTCTTACCAGAAGTTGCGCGTTCAGACACGCTAGACCCGCCAACAACATCATCTTTTGAAGCATCCCAACCAGTCGAACGCCTCTCCACCGGCCTCTCCGAAGGCCGACCCCTCGAAGTTTTCGGTAACCTTCCCGAAGGCACGTTCTCCCTCTCACTAGAGGAGCCAACGACGAACTTGCTCTTGCCCCTATTCTTTGCCATGGCCGCGAATTCCCGGTCTAGGGTTGAGATTGAGGGGTAGAAGAAAAAACGAAGAAAAAAGGAGAATTCAGAAACAAATTACCTTTTTCCGAAGCGGAATTCGCCGATAAAACGAACAACACAAGTTCCCGAAGTCTAAAGTTGGCCGAATTTCGTAGATCTGAAGAAACAAATTGCACTGCGATCGCCGGAATTTAGAGAGAGAATGGGTTTGAAAGAAGGAGTAAAAAGTTCGAAAAGAGCAAAGCACCCCGTATTTATAGAAAAGAAAAGGGGCACATCAACTTCCTCAACCCACGATGTAATCCCCGTAAATTTATAAATTTTATTAATATATTTTAACGTATATTATTTATATTTAAATAGAATTTATGAATTTTAAGTAATAAATATATAATTAACGTTTATTTATTTTATTTTAAGTACGTTCTAAATATTTAACGATTTTAGAACTTTATTATATATTTAATGTATATTTAATTTTATTTAAATATATTCTAAATATTTTAACGGTTTGTGCAATAAAGAATAATTTTAGAATTTTAAGTTAAAAAAAAAAGAATTTGAATTACGAAAATCGATTGAATTTAGAAAACGATCATATTTCGGTTTTGGATTCGAATCCTAAAATTAAACTCCTAACTCTAGCCCAATTGGTGAAGCCCAAAGTAACAAAACCCAAACCAATACTCCCTTTTCTCTTTTCAAAATCACGTGGAACCAAAACCCCTCCATCCCCCTTCAACCTCACGCACAACACCAGCAATCCCTCTCCTCTCCCTTGTCAGCCGCCGCACCGCACTCTGACTGCCGGACCACCACCTGCACCGACGACCACCGTCGACCCTCGTACGTGGTAACTCCTCCTTCCTCTTCTTCTTTGTTTCTTTCTTCTCTCTCGTTTTCCTCCTCTCCTTATTTGCTTCTTCTGTTTTGCGTGCAACAGCCACCAGCCGCCGCACCACCGCCGCGTCGCCGCCCAACCCCTTGTTGCGCCGCCGCGTCCTCCTCCTTGTTCTCCCTCTCGCTTGCCGGAACTCCTCCCCTTCGTTCTTACTATGCCGCAAGCTCAAGGCAGTCGTAGCCACCACCATTGAGCCGCCGTCCAGCCCTGCTCCGTTCGTTGCGCCGCCCACCTGCAGCGTCGCTGCCGCGCCGCCGTGCCTCTGACCACCGGTCGCTCTCTCTCTCCTCCCTATTTGGTTTATTTTCTTAAACCCTAAGTTATTTAAATGTTTTAATTAATTTAATTAATTTGAATTTATGTTTCTTGAATTAAATTTATGATTTTTATAGTTAAGTTATGAAATTTCAGATTATATGTTGTTGAAATTAATTTAATTATTTTCAGATTTGTTAATTGCGTTTAAGTTAGAGTTTTAATGGAGTTTTAATAATTTGATTCATGTTTCTCGAATATAAATTATAAGTTTTTTTTATGATTAAGTTAGATTTTCAGATTATATATTATGCTTAATTAATAATTTAATTTTCAGATTACATAATTGAATTGAAATAAGAGTTTTTAATTATTAAAGCATGGATTTTTAAGGTTTTAATATTCCAAAATCATAATAGAATGATTATATATTATTAAAGCTATTATTTTTATGATTTTAAGAACGTTTGATTATGTTTTGTGGACGTTTGAAATTATTCTATATTGCTGGAAATTTTAAAAGGGATGTTTTATTGGAGTTTAGAACGTTTTGGGATCATTAGTTTAATAGTTATTATGCTTGGAGGTTATTTAGTTAAGTTTCGATATTTGGGATGGTTCAAAATATGTTTAGGATGTATTTAGAATACTTTAGTACTGCTGTAAATTGTTGGATATTGATTGGGGAATTTTATTGGTTGTTTTTAGGCGGAGAATTCTTTGTAGGCGATTTTTGAATTCGTTAAAGTGGCCTATCAGTTTGTTTACACAAGGTACGTACATACCTGTGTGCTTGGAATGAGTGTGATTTGTTGAAACCATATTGAAATGATTCATGAACTTCGTTATGTCGAAATGATTAAGGAACTTGGTTATGTTGAAATTGTTGATGAACTAGGTTATGTTGAAAGTGCATGTTTAATATTGTTGGGTGGACATGTTAAGCATATATATTTCGTTATGAGAATTATAGCATGTTGGTATGGATGATTGATGCGAACATGTTGGTTGGGAACATTAGATTATTATTTATATATATTGATTCAGATCGATTGTTTATTGTTCCCTTTTAGCTTTTCACTACTTTATAAGGGCCGAGGACCTTGTTTAGTAAGTTGAAACCTTATACCCATATAGAGGGGTTGATCAGTATTAAAGGAAAGGTTGAATTAATTGGAATAAGTCTTGTGTGACATCTCTGTGATCACTTGCTTAATTCAAAGATAAAAGAAGTTGTGTTTACTTGTTGAATATAATATTTATGTTTGATGAGTCATAACCAAGTATTAAAAGTTAAGTCATGTAAAGTGAACATGAGTAGCAATAGCTTTAGACTGTGCACGTCTAAAGTGTCGGACAATCAGGAGTTGGGGTCATGGGTCGCCTATGGCTTTTTCTGGGGCCGGATTGATCACCGGTTCTATTTTATTCAAAAGTCCCTCGATATCGCAGGTCATTGGGGTTTACGGAGTCGCGCCCGTACCTCGTCTTCCTTAGTGAAGAAGAAGAAGTTTCTAGTAGACAACTCAGTCCGTTGACTATTTCAATTAAAATAATGTTAATGATACAAAGGTCTAGTTCAGTCAAATATAGTCTTCAAGTCAATATAATTTGATTATCCTTGCTTATGTTTTAGTTAGTACCATGTTAGGATTGTTCGTTTAATAGAATCATGTTAGAATTATTATTGATTTAGTATGTAGTACTCAGCTTTGCTGATTACGTGCTTTTGCTTGTGCATGTTGATCATGGCTATGCCTTATTGATCCTGTGATGACCCAATCTTTGGTGAGCAGTCTCTAAGGATCAATAAGCATTGTCCATCTGCAGGTTTGAAGATGTTGCATCATTGGGATCGGGAATAGAGAGCTTGTATTTAGTTTTAATTTGCTAAGTTGACTTGAGTTTGTTTAATTTGACTATAAACTTGTCGTACTATTTATATTTCCTCATTTTCTTTTATTGGTTTTTGGGATTAAACCTGTAATCGATTATTTATAAACTTAAAGTTCGTTTTATG
Organism: Spinacia oleracea; assembly: GCF_020520425.1. Taxonomy (NCBI): domain Eukaryota; kingdom Viridiplantae; phylum Streptophyta; class Magnoliopsida; order Caryophyllales; family Amaranthaceae; genus Spinacia; species Spinacia oleracea. The sequence goes on along the minus strand of NC_079487.1, from coordinate 116,870,905 downwards.
TTTTCCGCTGCAAAATTCTGAATAAGCCGTTACGTTTTCACACGGGCGATAATGCCTTGATAATTCTCTATGTTTTATATTAAAATGTTGTTTTAGAAAAGAGAGAATTGTCGGGGTGTTACAAAGTGGTATCTAGAAGCTAAGGTTTTATTTTAATAAATTTTTAGGCGCCTAACTAGTTAGTTATTTAAAATAAATTTCTTAAAAATCGAGCTTCTACGGATTATAGTGTTCAAAATTGGTACTTTTTTTTGGGGGGCCGATTTCCTTTTATCTTGTTTGAAAGTATATGATATTTCTTATTTAAGTTCGAAATCAAATTATTATTCAAGTTAAAGTGATACTTTTGACATTTTTATTTTTCTTATTATTTATTATTCAAAAAAAATAATGAGTACACTTTTTTTTAAAGAAGTTCAAATTTTTTTTAGTTGTTTTAAGATTTAGAATTCGTTATTAGAAAATATAAATCTTTTTCGAATTAATAACTTTATTTTCTAATTTATTCGCTACGCATTTCCTTAATTTATTTTACTTTATTTATTTTATATTTTATTTATGTTATTATTCTACGTTATAATTTTATTATATTAGCGTCCTTTTACCTTGTTATTTAAATTATTCCAATGCTTTAGCTTATGAGAGATGGGTAGTATAAGAAGGGCATATAAGATAGAATTATATGTGCATTAGTAGCTAGTCAATGATAAGAAATTGATTGTTATGTATGTGCATGTGCTAATTGTTTAAGTGTTACATTTACAAGTGCATAAAGAATTGTTTGATTCCACCTAACTTATCGATTACCGAACCTTGTTTATGTTTTGGCTGGAAAATCGTTAGTGAGACCTTGAATTGTTTATTTCAGGAATAAAATGTTTCTTTCCAAGTATACCAATATAGGATCCTTCGAGAAACTTGATATAGAAACCCCAGATATTTATGTGAAGAAAATTGTGTTTGGATGTGAATATTATGCTAAGGTTCAAGGGCAACCTATCTTAATGAGAAAGGATATCATAGCAGCCACTATCATTAATTGCTTACCTAACAAATTTCCATACCTAGAACTCAAGGAAAAGTTTAAAGACATGCATTCTGATAATGGAACTCCAAACTTGGCTAAGTATGGAACTTGGGATGGTAGATGGAAATATGATTCAGAAATTCTGACCACCGTTATTGAAGCGGCAGAAAGTGGGTTTAGAGACGGTAAAATCGTAGGGAGTCATGTTGGGGATTCAGTTACAGAAGAACCTATGGGAATTAATGTAAATAATGACCTAGAGGAAAATGATGTAGCTGTGGAGAATGAGAATGTAGGTGTTGAGGCGGAGAATCCTAACCCAGCGGCTCATGAGCCAACCATTGAGATCTCTAGTGATTCGGATGCAGAGTTCGAAAGTGAACAGGAGATGGCAAGTGAGCCTAATCAAGATGAAAACATGGGTGAAGATGCAAACCCTGAGGAAGACCCCGATGAAGACCCTGAAGAAGAGTTCGATGATCTTGAGACCTAAATTTCACTCCGCAAGTTTCAGGAGCAATGGAAAGGCAAAAGGCCACAAATATTTTGAAGTCATAAATAGTTAATTAGCACTTTTATGTTTTAAAGAATAAGTAGCAAAGCTACAACTGTTTAAGGTTTAAGTTTATTGAAGTTTGAGATGTTCTTTATTATTTTCAAGGATGTAATAAACCTCTATGGAGTTAGCAATAAAAGTTAAAGTTTTCAAGGAATTGTTCTTTATTCTATTTTGAGGATTCCATAATACCCCAACCTCTAGGTAGTACGTCATGGATTAATTGTTTGCATACTCAATGTGAATTGTGGATCAATTTAATTGCCACAATAATATTAAATGATGAGCACATAAAGGAAGTGAGGGCCAATCTAGACCCTCATGACCAATATAATTCAAAATGTTATGCCTTACGTGCAGTGTGAATGTCTTTCGTGAACTATTGAGGATGAGTATTTTTTTTTAATGATTATTGCATCTTGTAGACGATCGTTGCACATTTGTAAACGATTGTCGTGCCTTCGTAAATGATGTGTATTAATGTGAACATTGTTGGTTGAGGCGATCTTTATGGCCAATTCAAGTATTAAATTGTATGGGATAACGTATAGGTGATGTTTCAAACCTAAAGTAGAGTATACTAATTGCAGGTCGCGTTCTAGAATGGCCAACAACAATGATCTAGCTGCTGCAATTCGCCTCTTGGCGGAAAAGCTAAACCAGGAGAGAACTGAGCGCCCCGACTCTGCGGGGGAAATGTTTGAAAGACTTTCTAAGGTTAAGCCACCGTATTACAAGGGGCAAGCCGACCCAACCTTCCTGGAAAACTGGATTAGGGAGTTTGAGAAACTATTTGAGGCTGTAAGTTGCCCTGGGAGTATGAGAGTAAGTCAAGCTGTCCTTTACCTGAAAGATGAGGCTGACCTTTGGTGGAAGGAAAATGGAACTAGACTAAGTGCTGCTGAGGGATTCAATTGGGATTCATTCATAGTTGCCTTGAGGGGGAAGTTTTATCCTCCTTTTATGAGAAAGCAGAAAGCGCAGGAGTTTATCAACCTTAGGATGGGGAATATGACTATTGCTGAATACTATAGCAAGTTTATAGCTTTATCGAGGTTTGCACCTGAGGTGGTAGCTACTGAGGAGCTAAAGGCTCAAAGGTTTGAGCAAGGGCTGACTGATGAAATTCAATTGGGATTAGGTGGAGAAACCTTTACTTCCTTAGACATAGTGTATGGGAGAGCTGCTCATATTTATGGGCTACAGTCTAGAAGGGAAAAGAAAACTGTGGTAATTGGGGAAAAGAGAAAAGATTTTAATGCTGGGGGTAACCAAGAAAACTTTAAAAGGAATAGAAACGGAAATGGGAATGGAAATGGAAATTTCCAAGGAGGAAACAATCAGGGGCACCACAACAACTCGAACCCATCTGAGAGAGTGCATCATTGCAAGATGTGCAGTAACAATCACCCTGGTAAGAACTGCAAAGGAGAATTAGTGACCTGCAACTATTGTCAAAAAAGGGGACATAGGGAGTATGAGTGCTTCACTAAGCACAGAAAGGAACAAAATAGTAATGGAGGTGGAAACCAAGTGAGGTATAACCAGTCTGGAGGTCAAAATTCAAAGCCTGGAGGGGCACAAAACAATCAAGAGAACTATAATAAGCCTGCAAATGATAACAACAACCCGAATAAGGCTCCAGGAAAGTTGTACATGATGAATCAGAATGAGGATGAACGATCTGCCGATATAGATTCTGGTACTTTTTCTATTTACTCCGCGCAAGTTAAGCATTATTTAGTTCGTGGGTGACTTGTTCTTTTGTTTCGTCATCTGTTGTGAAAAGTCTAAAGTTAGTAGTTTTAATGAAATAGGAATTTTGAGAATAGAATTCGTCGAAAGAAAATTTTGGTTAGCTATTCCATGAGGTGAGTTACGAGGGCGTAACTCGTTTTCTTTAAGGGGGGTAGAATGCGATAGAAATTCGCGCTTTTCACCTATTTTATGGCATTTTTATGCATTTGTATGCTTATTTTAGCAAATTTTACAAGTTTAGGCAAAGCAAATAGACTCTCCGCATAAGAAAAGGTGTTCATGAGTAACACAAACAACTTTGAGTTGGCAAAAGAGTGCACATAGGTGGCACAAGTACTTCTCTAGTAAGAATAAGTTAAAAGCTTTTGGGGAAAATGTGGGAAATTTCGTGTCAAGTTTCGGGACGAAACTTCTTTTAAGAGGGGTAGATTGTAATCCCCGTAAATTTATAAATTTTATTAATATATTTTAACGTATATTATTTATATTTAAATAGAATTTATGAATTTTAAGTAATAAATATATAATTAACGTTTATTTATTTTATTTTAAGTACGTTCTAAATATTTAACGATTTTAGAACTTTATTATATATTTAATGTATATTTAATTTTATTTAAATATATTCTAAATATTTTAACGGTTTGTGCAATAAAGAATAATTTTAGAATTTTAAGTTAAAAAAAAAAGAATTTGAATTACGAAAATCGATTGAATTTAGAAAACGATCATATTTCGGTTTTGGATTCGAATCCTAAAATTAAACTCCTAACTCTAGCCCAATTGGTGAAGCCCAAAGTAACAAAACCCAAACCAATACTCCCTTTTCTCTTTTCAAAATCACGTGGAACCAAAACCCCTCCATCCCCCTTCAACCTCACGCACAACACCAGCAATCCCTCTCCTCTCCCTTGTCAGCCGCCGCACCGCACTCTGACTGCCGGACCACCACCTGCACCGACGACCACCGTCGACCCTCGTACGTGGTAACTCCTCCTTCCTCTTCTTCTTTGTTTCTTTCTTCTCTCTCGTTTTCCTCCTCTCCTTATTTGCTTCTTCTGTTTTGCGTGCAACAGCCACCAGCCGCCGCACCACCGCCGCGTCGCCGCCCAACCCCTTGTTGCGCCGCCGCGTCCTCCTCCTTGTTCTCCCTCTCGCTTGCCGGAACTCCTCCCCTTCGTTCTTACTATGCCGCAAGCTCAAGGCAGTCGTAGCCACCACCATTGAGCCGCCGTCCAGCCCTGCTCCGTTCGTTGCGCCGCCCACCTGCAGCGTCGCTGCCGCGCCGCCGTGCCTCTGACCACCGGTCGCTCTCTCTCTCCTCCCTATTTGGTTTATTTTCTTAAACCCTAAGTTATTTAAATGTTTTAATTAATTTAATTAATTTGAATTTATGTTTCTTGAATTAAATTTATGATTTTTATAGTTAAGTTATGAAATTTCAGATTATATGTTGTTGAAATTAATTTAATTATTTTCAGATTTGTTAATTGCGTTTAAGTTAGAGTTTTAATGGAGTTTTAATAATTTGATTCATGTTTCTCGAATATAAATTATAAGTTTTTTTTATGATTAAGTTAGATTTTCAGATTATATATTATGCTTAATTAATAATTTAATTTTCAGATTACATAATTGAATTGAAATAAGAGTTTTTAATTATTAAAGCATGGATTTTTAAGGTTTTAATATTCCAAAATCATAATAGAATGATTATATATTATTAAAGCTATTATTTTTATGATTTTAAGAACGTTTGATTATGTTTTGTGGACGTTTGAAATTATTCTATATTGCTGGAAATTTTAAAAGGGATGTTTTATTGGAGTTTAGAACGTTTTGGGATCATTAGTTTAATAGTTATTATGCTTGGAGGTTATTTAGTTAAGTTTCGATATTTGGGATGGTTCAAAATATGTTTAGGATGTATTTAGAATACTTTAGTACTGCTGTAAATTGTTGGATATTGATTGGGGAATTTTATTGGTTGTTTTTAGGCGGAGAATTCTTTGTAGGCGATTTTTGAATTCGTTAAAGTGGCCTATCAGTTTGTTTACACAAGGTACGTACATACCTGTGTGCTTGGAATGAGTGTGATTTGTTGAAACCATATTGAAATGATTCATGAACTTCGTTATGTCGAAATGATTAAGGAACTTGGTTATGTTGAAATTGTTGATGAACTAGGTTATGTTGAAAGTGCATGTTTAATATTGTTGGGTGGACATGTTAAGCATATATATTTCGTTATGAGAATTATAGCATGTTGGTATGGATGATTGATGCGAACATGTTGGTTGGGAACATTAGATTATTATTTATATATATTGATTCAGATCGATTGTTTATTGTTCCCTTTTAGCTTTTCACTACTTTATAAGGGCCGAGGACCTTGTTTAGTAAGTTGAAACCTTATACCCATATAGAGGGGTTGATCAGTATTAAAGGAAAGGTTGAATTAATTGGAATAAGTCTTGTGTGACATCTCTGTGATCACTTGCTTAATTCAAAGATAAAAGAAGTTGTGTTTACTTGTTGAATATAATATTTATGTTTGATGAGTCATAACCAAGTATTAAAAGTTAAGTCATGTAAAGTGAACATGAGTAGCAATAGCTTTAGACTGTGCACGTCTAAAGTGTCGGACAATCAGGAGTTGGGGTCATGGGTCGCCTATGGCTTTTTCTGGGGCCGGATTGATCACCGGTTCTATTTTATTCAAAAGTCCCTCGATATCGCAGGTCATTGGGGTTTACGGAGTCGCGCCCGTACCTCGTCTTCCTTAGTGAAGAAGAAGAAGTTTCTAGTAGACAACTCAGTCCGTTGACTATTTCAATTAAAATAATGTTAATGATACAAAGGTCTAGTTCAGTCAAATATAGTCTTCAAGTCAATATAATTTGATTATCCTTGCTTATGTTTTAGTTAGTACCATGTTAGGATTGTTCGTTTAATAGAATCATGTTAGAATTATTATTGATTTAGTATGTAGTACTCAGCTTTGCTGATTACGTGCTTTTGCTTGTGCATGTTGATCATGGCTATGCCTTATTGATCCTGTGATGACCCAATCTTTGGTGAGCAGTCTCTAAGGATCAATAAGCATTGTCCATCTGCAGGTTTGAAGATGTTGCATCATTGGGATCGGGAATAGAGAGCTTGTATTTAGTTTTAATTTGCTAAGTTGACTTGAGTTTGTTTAATTTGACTATAAACTTGTCGTACTATTTATATTTCCTCATTTTCTTTTATTGGTTTTTGGGATTAAACCTGTAATCGATTATTTATAAACTTAAAGTTCGTTTTATGTTTTCCGCTGCAAAATTCTGAATAAGCCGTTACGTTTTCACACGGGCGATAATGCCTTGATAATTCTCTATGTTTTATATTAAAATGTTGTTTTAGAAAAGAGAGAATTGTCGGGGTGTTACACACGATCTCCACGACACAATACAACTCCCAACACTTGTCATCAATGCAAATCATCCCTTTTCAAAAAAAAGAGGGAACTTTCGGACTTCTGACAGCTGGAAACCCACCCATTTAATTCTAAATGGACCGGGTCTGGGGGGCATGTTGTTTGGGCTCCCAATTGACTCTCAATTGGGCCACTAAGTCCAAAGCCCAATGGCTCTAAACAACAGCATCAAACCTACCAATGGCTATTCAGCCATCCATTAAGGCCCAAGGCCCAATAGCAATAAATGACCTATGGGCATTTATTATGCAAACACTATAAATAGGCCGCCAAGGCTCACACCTCAAGGTACGTCCAATTTATCGCCTTAAGACTACTCTTCTAGAGAACTTCTCTCTAGAATCCGAGCATCGTTCTTACTTAGGCATCGGAGGGGCTTTCCTCGGAAACACCCCCGAGGCTAGTGACTTTGCTCTTGTGCAGGTGAATTCGGACTCTACTCATTCAAACAAGCAAGATCTTCAACACATACAAAAGGGCCTTCATTCGAAGCCCATTGTTTCCATCTTTACAACACCGGAACAGCTACATTTTGATTTACAAAGTTTAGGAATCATGACCTAATATAGTGACATGTGAGAGTAGCTGATGTAATATATAATATGGTATTTGGATAGGCTGAATCCCAAGCTAATGATACAATGTAGCTGATGTAATATATAATATGATGAATATGATTATGATGGGGCACCAACCAAAAAGCGAAGGAGAAAAGGTGCAGACCATGAGAACAGATCACATGCTGTGCAGAATCTGGGGATGCACATTGTTACTCAACAGGAGCGATGCTTATGCTGTTTTGAGAACCCAAAGAGACCTAAACATCTTGTTGTAGCTACAGCGAATTTTACATACCTAATGCTACCACAGTTCCAGCCAGTTACCCCTGGCCATTGCTGCATATTAACATTGCAGGTACTGTCTGTTTCTCTATAAGTTGACCTTGTTTTTAGCTTTCTGCTATTTGTGTAGAAGTGTATTCATTTTATTTTCATTTATTTATGCACTTCATATTTTAATGCAAAATGTAATGGCTTCATATGTTAAAGTGATCATGCCATTGTTTTTGTTACGTTTGCTCCTGAATATAGCTAATGACTTAAAAATACTACGTAGTATATATACTATATACTATATAGAATGTGCTAATTTAATCAGTACTTTGTTCGTGTTTTTGGTCTTTAAATTCTAACTATCTGGTAATGTTAATTTCAACAGCATGAGTTGACCACAAGAATGGTAGATGATGAAAATGTTTGGGAAGAAATCCGCAACTTCAAGAAGTGCCTCATTAAGATGGCTGCGAGGCAAGACAAAGAAATGATCTTTTTGGAAACAGTGCATTCGTTAGCACAGCAGCAGCGCCATTGCTTAATTGAGTGCATTCCTTTGCCCAAAGACATTGCAAAAGAAGCACCTCTTTATTTTAAAAAGGTCAGTTTTCTTCTCAGTATTATCTACTTAAATCGGAATTCTAAAGGTGACAACTGAGTCTTATGTCCCTCTGCATTGGTGCCCACCAGGTAATGAATGTATGTGATAACTTCTATCCTAAAGGATAATGGGTGTTGAATTGTTTTGGATAGCTGGTATCATATACTGAATGTATATATAGTGGATAGCTGGTATCACATGAATGTATAGATAGCTGGTATCATATACTGAATGTATATATACTGGATAGGTGGTCGTTTCACCAGAAAATATTATTTATCTCATTTACTCATGGGCTTATGGCTTCATTCAAATCAGTTTGAACTTGCTTAAAAGAAGTGCATTGATGTGGTATGTCTTATGTGTGCGCATAATTGTTTCAATCCTAAGGAACCGTTTCCTGCATGCAGAGTGAGATTCATGTTTCGTAGGTTTCTCAGTATCATAAAATGTGTAGTGTGCCTGTAACCCAATTTCCTAAGGCACCTTTTTGAGACTCTTGTACTAACCTTATTTTACAGTGATTTACAAGACTCAATAATTATCAAGTATAGTTATTCTAGGTGCAAAATAGCAGACACATTATTACATACTCCGTACTTTCTTCAGCAGAGGCATGCAATGTACTTCCACCCTCTTTCTAGTGGTTTTCAGGGAATGTTTTTTTCTTTTGCAGGCAATTGATGAGGCAGAAGACGAGTGGAGTCAGCACAACGCAAAGAAGTTGATTGATACAAGTCAGAAAGGGCTGCGTGCTTGTATCCCCAAGAACTTCCCCTACTTCCATGTAGAATTTGGACTTAACAAGGGATTTGTACATGTAATTGATGACGAAACACAGTTCAAAAGCAGTTTTGGTCTCAATGTGATTAGGGGCATGCTACAGTCACAGGATGAAAATATGTATCGTCGTCGTCAGAACGAGTCTGTTGATGCTCAAAAAGAAGCCGTCGCTTCATTTGTCAGGGACTGAGTTGCTGCATTTGTTGTCTTTCTTGTGCCTCCTTGATTAATTGATGTGTTATGGCTTGATTGGTGACAGTACGTTCTTCAGTTCTTCTATAGCTGGAATGTTGTAGATACCAGAATAAGCTCTGTAAATCAGAATATCTCATACGTAACAAGAAGATGTACAGCCAAGAGTATATAACATGAAGATGTTCAGCCATCTTAGTAGTACGGAGTAGCTACTTTTGTGTTCAGCCATCTTAGTAGTAGCTACTTTTGTGTTCAGCCATCTTAGTAGTAGCTACTTTTGTGTTCAGTCATCTTAGTAGTAGCTACTTTTGTGTTGACCGGTGACAAAACATGACTCTTTTCTGTGAAGGCATGAAGCTAATAATCAAATTCGATGCAGATGAAGAAAATTAACAATTCTTTTAGATATATAGTTCTAAATGAGAACTTCTTTATTTGAAAATTTGAACTTATTCAACATTGGTCATGAGTCATCACTTGTCAGTTACGGTTCAATTTCTAGTTGGGTCAGTTTGACATACAAATTTAAATGGTTATTCTGGCAGAGTAAATTTTGGATTTTAGCTTGTGAAATCTTGTTTATGACCCATCTTCTGAGGCTGGTTTTGGCTTAGGGATAATTTTTTCTCCATCTCTAATTAATTGTAAATACTCCCTTCGTCCCATAATATTTTTCCAATTTTCTTTATGGCATTCAAAATAATCTTACATATAAATTCTTTCCTTCATAAATTCATGTTTTTTTCCTAAAATATTCCTAAATTAGCATAAAAAAATCAAAAGGGAAAACAACATGGAACGGAGGAAATACTATTAATTGTGTTTCCCTAAAAGGATTATTAATTGTTATATTTTAATCTCAAGTTATCAAAAATAAAAATACCATTATTGTGAGTTTTTTTTCTCTAATATACGTAGTATTAATTTTTCATTTACATATTTTCCTGAATTGCAAATATTTAAAGTATAAAAGTTTATCACGTGTTCATAATTTATTGGCTTTCACAAACATAGTAGCGCCCCTATCTGTCAAAAAGATTCAATTCTTCAGGTGTCTTGGCCATGAAGTCGCTCTACATGAAGAGATCCATGTTGGTCAAAAGATAATTCTTGTTGGAGAGTTACTTGGATAGCCACAACGGCACAGCTCTAAGAATGGAGGACGTCTATAAAGATGATTTTCCAAATATGCCCTGTTTTGACAGTAACAGGAAAAAATTATTTACACTTGAATACATTAAAATTTACATTCTTTGGCATGTTTTTGTGAAGGAAATCTAGGCAAGTAATCCTCTATCATGGAAAACTTTCCCAAATAGGCCATCAGTGTCGCCGCCAAATTAGAGCTTCCAAGTATATTGACCAATTTGTGGCCTCTGCCGCAGCATCAAATTATCGCCATGAGCTACCTGTATAGAGCCCAGCCCAGCCCAGCCCAGCCCAGCCCACCCCCAACCCCCAAGTGAAAGGGGGGAGAGGGGGCAAAGAAAGAAGAAAAAACCTAATTCTAGCAGACTCACTAATTAATCTTCCCTTTACATTGCAGCAGTATGCTACCAGTTTTTCATCAGAGAAATTATGACAATGAAATTTCACCAGTCTTGACTAGTAGACATACGTAGCATCATCGCTGGACTCAAAGCTCATACAAAACACGTTTCCTCGTTTTGGATCGTCAGTCATCCAATCACGAGTATAATTCCTCTTAGTGATTTAACTGTCAGCTGAATACGCCAACCTAAAGCCATAACATTCACCTTGCAAAATTTCTTCCACCTTTGCGTGTCTTTTTGCAACTAACAAGTTTGCTCCCTCGGGGCACAGGATCTACAGGTCAGAAATATTATTAGTCAACACCAAATTAATAATGTAAAGATAGATGAACTGAGAGCATGACATAGTTACACTAACAAGTGCAAACAATTGGTCGCCACTAACCCAGTACTCCGTGCATGGTACTGGCCATAAGTCTACTACATTTAATCCACAGAGGGACATAATTTGCACGTTATTTACCTAACATTTATCCCCCCATCAGAGTTCCAAAGATAGACATAGTTTAATTTTTGTTTTAACGAAGAAAACAGTACGGACTCATTCGGGTGAAATACAGACCCTGACTTGATCCAACTTTGCAAGTAAAGTTGGTGAATGAATTTTAAAGGCGGAAGTAATAAAATCTCTAATCTCTCAAATAAAACAAACCTAGCGCCAAGACTTCTACCACTAAGTTAACTATACACAAAGCAAAACTACCTAACACCAACAACAGAATGAAGAATCCTAACTTATCACAGAAATAAACCTAAATTACAAAAGGAAAAATTGATAACAATCCTAATCAATCAATAGGTAGGAGCACATGACTGTTAAAAGAAGATGGTGCATAACCGAGACAGTTTATACAAACTTTCCATTACAAAATTTGGAAACTTCCTAGGATAAAAAACATTCAAAATCGTAAAACTCAAGTTGAGAGCTTTTACATAAATTGTTTCATTACATCAACATGGGAAAACAGTAAAAAAAGAAGAAAAAAACAGGAAAAAAAGGAAAGAAACAGGAAAAGAAACTGATATCCTTAAGCGTGGTATAAAGAAACATGCAACTAATTACAAACAGCTGTTACTTTCATGATCTAGAATATGATATATACATATATTAAGGATATGACATGGATTTGTATATACTTTTATTAAGAATAAGACATGAATTTACTAAAAAAGCCTCAACAATAATATAATTTTCACGCCTTCTCTATCCTTGATTTTAGTAAGCATCCCAGGAAAATACAATCATCATCCCTATTATAGGGAAGGTAACTTTTCCTAGACATCAAAAAGCAGTATATTTCACTATTTTTTTTGGACGGAATTTAGTACCTCCATGTCATCACATGGTTAGTTCAAATCACACTAACCATTGACAATTATTTTTGGACACAGGATAAATGTAACCAAACTACTACATGATCCAGGACAACAAAAACATACTACTTATTTCAGAAGTGACATTTTAAAAGAAGCTTTTTCCGTTAATATTCTCACCAATGAGCTTTAGACAAGTAATCTACCACAAAATCATTATGGCCATACTACAAAGATTCGAATCTTTACCTGCTATGGAGGAGAGCAAGCCCAACTAGATTAAAGGGGAAATCCATGTGTCTTCAAGCAACGGCAGACATAATATCCCAGACCTGAATCCTACTGATGGCTTACCAATTTACCATAAAGACAAAACAGCTCTCCCCAGATTATTAAAATTGTGCAAGGTAGAAAAGCAATGGTTTCCTTAAACAGCATGATAAAACTGGCTCTGTAAGGTAAACCATCAAAGGTTAAAAAGGAGAACCACCATAGAAATGGAAAGCCAAGCAGGCAAATAGCCTCCCTCAGTGTTCCCCTTAGAGGCCTATTAAACGTCCAAGTTTGCCAACACAATTAACTTTGTTTTGATGCGAGGTCCTTAGATGTTTGTACACATGTTCGCCTCCTTTGAGATCTTTGCTGGCGAGGGAAAGTAAAAGGACCGTCAGACCTTTTCCTACTAGCAGCGATGTCTGATCTAGATCCAGATTCTCCACGAGTCCTTTGAAGCAAAGAATCTGGAAAGGAATATTTCAAGATTACATGTCAAACCATGCGAAAATTGGAAATATAGGAATGAAAACAATGTTCGTACAAAATTAAACACATCAGAAAACGACAATGTCACCCTGGGTATTTATAGTAGTACATCAGCGCGTGAGAAATACATCCCAGATCAGAAACATATACTACGTAAACGTAATCTAAATCGCAAGTTCACAATCGTTCAGATCTTTATATATGCAGCTTTATCTTCCATAGAAAATATTTAAGCCATATAAAAGATTGTACAGGTTGCTACAGACCTCATAAAAGGGAAGTCATGCTATTAAGGAAAATTCACTGTGGATATGCACACCCTGTTTTGTGTATGACTTCAGTTAAATGAACTATATGAGACACATCTGGAGATGTGAAGTCTACCTTTTTCACATATTACACTTTCCCTGAAAAACTCAAAAACATACTCACCTCATGTATTACATGTCATCTTTCTTTGAAGGTCTTATGGGTACAGAATTCTTATTTTGTAGAGGTAAGACTTACTTTTATCTCCTCTAATGCTAGTTGGAAGGCAATCTTGCTCGGGGATTGCTACTTCTCTTTGAACAACATGCCTAATGCAAATACTGTAACACACAGAAGATATGTTTTCTTCTACCAAAAACTACAATTCAAGAAGCTGCAAACATCTTCACAATAACAACACGCCTGATGCACATATTTTTTAGGAGAAAAACAATTCAAGCTAGTATCTGAATGAAGGAGGGCACAGTAAAAGTTAAATTGCTATTGACAACTTGCACCCCCTTGGTACTACATGAGAAAACCAATCTAATAGGCTGATATAAAATGACATCAGAAAACAGCCATTAGCTTCAAGTTTTACTTGTTACATACTTGTAAATGAGTAGCGAATCAATTAAAATAGAAAACCTCCATTGTTCGGTCGCTTGCATACTTCTTTACCAAAGTAAATTAATTGTGAAACAATGTTTTCAGAATATGAAATAAGAATGGGAACAAGCCGTCTTCATAATCAGATATCACAATTCACAAAATTATCATGAACTAATCCAGATATTACTGCAAATTTTCAAATTTCCAACCATTCAATATAAAATTAACGGCATGTCTTGAATGTTGTCAGAGGAACTTTCCACTTGGAGGAGATCTACCTCTGATCTTTCCTAATTTCCAGTTACCTTCAATAATCCTTCTCTCCCTTGAAGGTTAGAGGAAAGGACGGTATTTCTTATGGAGACAAAACACAGAAAATTTCCATTTAAGGAGAAGATAATATCTGCAGGAAGTACCAAATACGGATAAATTTCAGTGCACTACACTACAGTTGCTTAAAAATCTTTTCCTGTATAATAATCGAACTGGAGGAGCTTGCCGGGATGGCTTGGTAAGCAAGCAACCAGGCGCCAACTCTGAGTTCTTTCTCTTCTTTCTTTTTTAGTTTAATAACAGTTCAACAAAACAATTGTCCAAAACCATCATCTTCACTCCCTAGCCTTAACTTAACGGAAGGATGCTCACCAGACCGAATATGAAGCTTCATCAAGAATCAACAATTCCTTACTGATAACATTCGTCAAATGTGAAATTACAATAAAAAAAATTAGAAAAAACAGGCGATGCTAAAAAGTAATTTTCGGCCTCATAAAGAGGCAAAGCAAGAATCATATAACCAATATTTTCTTTTTAAACCACTATTTGGGAACCTCCATCCTCTCTGTAGAGAACCCCAACAGAAAAAGAAAAAATAAACCTCAGAAGACCCTAATTAATTTAACCCCCCCCCCCCCCCCCCCATCTCTAGTCGTCATCCCCAAATTCTCTATCCCTCAAATGTGTTCCTTTAGAATATACTTCACTTAGAATATCTGTAAGTCTTTACCCCTCATTTTTTTTTCACCAATGGTTTTGAAATTGAGGGTTAAAGAATTATAAGCCTCAGTCGGCTCTTTTCCAATCCCTTAAATTCCTCAGTCGGATTTTCCCATCCTTTCTAGTTAGATCTATCTCAAAAGCTCTAGATCTAGTCATCATCACTACATTCAGATGTGGAGTTTTCTTCAAGTTCTTCGACGAGTTCCCTCACCGCCATCTTTGCAGGCCTTTGATGCAAGTGTAGATTTATTTTTGCGAGGCTTTGTAGTGAAGTTAGATGCCAAGAATGGTGGAGTAGCAACTCTATACTTTGTTCAAGGTTCTAAATATTAGGAGTTTTTTTTTTTTTTTAAATCAAAACTTTCTTTGTTTTCTTTCATTTTTGTTTGGCTTATTGGCAATATAGGAGGTCTCCAAATCCATGGCCAGGTATTTATAACTTCTTGGGTTGTAATTGCTATCTTATTAAGTTCAGCTGATATAGTTGTTCATAGCCCGCACGATACCGTGGTCTTCCTGCAGTGCTATACTATAGGCTTTTGACTCTCTCTCAGAACAGAAGAGAACAATTCTGACCAGCGGTCAATATTTTATTGAATATGTCCTTGAATTCATACGAGACATGAGCAAAACTAAAATTGTCGAAGAACATCGCCCTTGGGTTCCCTTGGATATTTTTTTTTAGTTAAGGCTAGGTATTCAGATTTGCGCTTCAAGTTTGTTCTCTGAGGTTTCAGGGTTATCTTCTATCGTTCGGCAAATCATTTACCATTTTAGTCTATTCACCAAGTGTTTTTTTTTGTGGAACTGTGATTGGGTAGTTGGAGGTTAGAGTGTAGTTTCTATATTCTCATCAATTTCATTTTCTTAACTTGGAGTCAGTGTATTTCACCCCCAGAAGGATGCGCTACGTAGTCTGCCTAGTTTTATTTCCATATAAAAACTAAAAATAAACCCTGGAATAAGCCATACCTACGCTCTTATTATATCTAGCTTCAAAAGAAAATGCAGCAACATTTAAGCTGGAATATATACCTTCTTTGGACCTAAACTGGTTTTGCAAATCCAGCCCATTTTCATCTGCAGATTCCTGATGAGCCTCCACATTACTGCTGGAACTCTCATTTCCATTGGCACCAGTTTTCAAAGAAATCCAATCCTCACCAGGACTACTATTTAAAATTGGTAGCTCATTTCCGGAAATCAATGTACATGGAAGGATAGCTTCCAAAGGGATGGTCCCATTGGCAGATGCAAATTGATGGTCGAATGAGGTATTTAGGGGATCATATGAAGGGATCACATGATGAGCAGGATCTACAGCGGAAGCTGCGGTGAGCTCACAATTATCAGGTCTTGGGTAGGTTAAAGACGTTAAAGAATTGTGTTCATCAAGCAAGGGACCTGAAGTACCAAAGAAATCAAACCCAGAACCTTCTGGCAATCTAGAAGGTGTAGGGGACTGAGGAATCAAAAAATCACCAGCACTCCCTCTGAATATACCAGGGCCCTCATCAGAAGCAACATCCGGATAAGAGTTGAGATTTTCCCCAGGGGAAGAAATTAAGCATTCTTCATTTTTAGTATGACAAACCACATGAGAAGTTTCAGGATGAACCAGATTGACATCATCATCTTCCGAATCGCTAAGAACAATAACATCAGCAAATGCAGAAGGAAGATTACAGTTTTCGCCTGAGGTGATTTCAGGTTCATTCATATCAGAAACCCCAAATTGCTCAACACCGTCTTGATTGATACTTGGGTCTCCATCATCTTTAAGATCTCCTGTCGTGGTGCTACTCATTGTAATAATGTTTTGGTCAATATTTCCAACTTCATCACTTCCTTGCCCAACAGCATGCCAATTCGCAACATTATCCTGTGTAAGTTTTGAAGTATTGCGTTCTGATACATGTTCTCTCGCCGTTTGTGATATGGAGGACACCTGGATCAAACCATCAGGAAAGTGCCACTGAGCAAGATCCCCAACTTCACGAGCATTCTTTACTCGCCAAGAACCATCAGGTTTCATGTCAATCTCATGTATCTCTTCTCCACATCTTTGCATCTATAATAAACAGAAAAGAGGTTAGATTATATATTTAATGATAATAGAAGCAGGAGAACTTCTGTTCAGAGGCTACCTTTTTCAGAATAAGATTGAAGAAAGGGTCAACAATAACATCTTCAAGACAGTAGTTCTTCAGACAGATAGGGCATTGCCACTGCAATGGGAAATAGTCCATACAAGCATCATTTTATCCATAACAGCCAGATTATTAAGTCAAGTTGTAAGTACAGAGAAAATCTTGCCTTCCTAGAGCGTTCATTTAGTCCCACAAAAGTTTGAAGATCAAAGCAACCCATGTGTGCACAAGCTCTGAATCTTCCAGCAGTCCTCATTCTAGAGCCGCTCATCTGTGTTTCACGTCCAAGACACCCCCACCATAAAATAAAGGGAAAAGGAGAACAAAAAAACGAGAGAAGCCTATTATAAACAATGCATTTGCACAACCACTGTTTTTATAAATGCCACAATAAATTGAACATCATGACTCCTTTATGAAGTGGGCCATTTTATCTTTATGAAGTGGGCCATTTTATCTTTATGAAGTGCGAGTGGAGATGTCTTTTTTTAATGTTTTTTAGAAAGTAGTAAGTAAAGTGGGTTCATGCTTTTTATATAAGTCCTTGCAAATAATAGGGTAGGGCTTTATAAGAAAAGCGCTGCAAGCAATCCGGGACGTGGGAAGAAGTAGAAACTTAGAAAATGAGGCAATGATTTATCATCCCTCGGTCCCTCCATATTTTGGAATGTAATACACTGACCATGATACATCGAAAAGTTACTCAAAAGCAAGAAAAGTAGCGTTATGAAATATATTGGAAATATTCTTCTAACTATGAGGACTTACAGGACAGCGAAGATTAACTGGGATTGAATCAGCAATGACCTCCAAATCACTATCACTGTCATCATTGCCTGTCGTAATACCACCACCAATGCAGCGCTGAACCCGAGCAAGTGCATTTTCAAATGATTCACCATCAGATTCCTTGGGAATCATGCTTAGCACCTAGATGAACCATATATACATATATTAGGTGAATAATGCAAAAAAAATGAAAAAGTGAATTGTCCCAGAATGACTACATTTCATGGCAGCTAAAGTGTACAAACGGTTTTCAAGACCTTGTGCAAAGTATTCTAGTTTCAATGATCACAGAAAGTTTGCAAGGCATTTTTCTTCAGATATTGAGGCTATATTCGAGGGTGATCTCATCTAACTATTTCTACTTTGATATGATTACTTTTTTCTAATATGACATTACATATTTTCACATTTGATCTGATGTGGTCTAAACTTATGTATAAAAATAATGATAAGAATAAACTTTATCCAATTTTTTCTAAATGCACTATAAAATATGTCACAATATGCTTTTGTTTGGTACATGGGAACTTTCTTGAAATTGGTAAACCTAACTCGTGTAAGCTATTAAATTTAGGACACGTCAAGGCAGACACCATTCTTGCAGTTATTTCACTTTACTAATTGATTCCTAAGTCATCTTATAATTGTGGTACGAGAACTTTTGTTCTTGTACTTTATCCATTTTTCAAATGTTCACTGTAAAACATGTCACATTTTGCTTTTGGTTTGATAATTGATAAATGCGAGCATTCTCAAAATTGGCAAACCTAACTCATGCAAGCTATTAAATACTTGGCAGTTGATTTTTTTTTTTTTTTTGGTAAGTAAGAATTACATTAACAAAAACAAAGAGTAATTACAAGGGAGAGAACCACTATGGCCCAAAGACCAACAACAAGACAACCAAACAACACAAAAAGCAATGCTCACAAAACAACAGAGACTCTGCATTCACATGAAATGTCTAATTTCTTTTATCGATTCCCAAAGCATCTTATAATTCTAGTGCTCAATGGTAAGTGATAATAAATTAAATGTTCAAGCATTCCTTGCGGAGGACCATTTTGTAATTCAGCAGTTGGATACTCCGTATCATACAACAGTATCTTTAATTGAACTGAGATATTCAAAAGTAAATAATAATTAATAAAAATCTAAAGAAAGCACGCCCAGACTCGTTTGACAGTCTTTGCCTTTGCGGTCGAGCGTCCATTATATACCATCCTCTTTAACTAACAAATCCAGACTCGCTTTCACATGAAGAATAGAGAAGTAGAACAGAACTACAGAAGTATAGGAGCATTTAACAATTTTGCACCCTTCTCTTGATATTATTTCATATCTGGCATCTGGTCCTGTGCTTCACCACCACGTCAAGAAACAGAAACTTAACTCCACCATAATTGAACTTTATTTACACCGTTCTTCACTGAACCCAACACCAGAGGCATGAAAATAATATATCTAGAAGACTAGACTAGAGTCGCTAGACATTATTTCAACTGACAAAAAAAGAATTCTCACCAACTAATCATGTGAATCATGTCAATGTAATACAGCAAAATTGGCGAGGCTTAGAAGAATATAACATTCCTCCTATGGGGTTATCTTAATTCCAAAATAGTTAAAGGGACTAGCATTACAAATTTACAACCTGCAAGTCCTATATGAGGTCCCTTCGCCAACTAACCAAGCTATCAATATTAATTGTAACAAGACTCTTTGTACCTCGTAGAAGAGAAAAAGGATGGAAAGAAAGGAAACAAAGGTTCAAATTAATAAAGCAAAACAAAGGGAAGATACCTGCTCAAGCGTACGCCTTCTCACAAGTTTGACTCCAAAGCAGAAAGAACGGGCATCAGTGCCTGATAGAGAAATCTTATTAACTCCTTCCACAATGTATGCCATAATCTGTAAAAATATTGTCTTCAGTGTGATTGCTAGAAGTAAAGACAATGACAATTAAATGAAATCAATAATGTCTTGTGTCATATCAAGTAGATTGTCTCCCGAGGTGATTGTTTTACCTTCAGTTGCATTTTCTGGGGGATAGATAGGTAAAGCAAGTACAAAAAATAAGGACAGTATGCCCTCAAGCAGAAATTTAAGTTACAAATCCCCCCAAGTTCGTTGAGTTTTGCCAGTTGAAATTCTTCAAAGCACCATATACCTTTGCCTATGACGACTCTAAAAGACATGTGATTTCCGCTATAACCACACACTCCACATAATAACCATTGCAGCATCACGCCACGGCGGATCTCTGTAATCCAGGGTGAATCGTGGAAGGTAACTTCAGCATTGTTAGAATGGAGAGATCACTTGACATACAGGGAGAGTTGACATGAAGGAGTCGAATGCTTTCATTTGTGGTAGTGAGCAGCAAGAAACACCATTCAGTAATGCAAAGTTCAATTGGTTTGTCATAATGCACTCTTTAGGTTTGATCGTTATTGTGAACATGAAGAAGTTGAAGAATTACTTTTGCAGCTAAACAGGAGGTGAATTCTAACCATTTCCTAATCACTTCCGAGTTCTCCCTTTCAGTATCTCTTCAGTGAAGACACATGGAGTCCGAGGATGATTGGGGAAGAGCTTTGCCAGTGTAGGGGATTTGGCCAATATGGGACAGAAAACTATGCAATTTGATAGCATTTTGTTCATGAAGGTGCCAAAGATAGAGGGTTTCCATTAAGGTTCATCTTCTTCTCATTTAGGAGTATGATATAGAGAGACCCTTCAACAAGGATAAGGTCACACAAGTTTTATTCGGCAAGGCTATAAGTGAAGTACCTGGCAAAATAGGTTTATTATTTCCTATCCTTTTTACAGACGTTAATGAAACTGGGGTCAGTGGCAGGAGCATGAATTCCACCTCTATCACTCTTGTTCCCAAATCTACCAAGGTTTGGGACTACCAGCCGAATAAGCTTGCTCACTAGTGTCAATAAGATTGTCGCGAAAGTATTAGCAGATAAGTTAGGGGTGTAATTCCCTCTTGATTTTGCAATCCCAAAGTAAGGAAAAAAGATCAATGACAATTTGAGTAAGGCCCATTAGAAGGGGACCTTCGTGTGGTGTTCAAATAAGATTTTAAGAAGGCTTACGACATGGTAAGTTGGGTTTCTTTATGCAGTTGTTGAGAGGAAGAGATTTGGTGGACTGTGGGGACATTGATTGGGATATTTTCCTGAAGGTTATTTTTTAGTATTGGTGAATGGGGCCTAAAATGATGAGGTTCTCTTAATCACAAGGATAAAGAAGGGAGACCCTTTTTCTCCTCATATTATGGTAGTCATTGAATTGCGAGGTAGGTTGTTAGAGAGGGGTGTGCAACTAAGGGCATTCTTAGTTTAAAAGCGATGGGCGAGCGAAAGCGCAGCTGTAAACGCTTCAACTTAACCAAGCGACACAACCTACGAGAAGCAAACGCTTCTGTGGAGTTGTGATGTTTTATGACGATGAAGCTGAAGATGTGATGGAAGAGGATATTGGTGAAGATGGAGCTAGATGATGAGGATGAGTAAGATGCTTATGATGATGATGATGTGATTAAGGAGCCTAGGGGCGCAACTATTAAGCTTGAAGAACCGAGTTTTCTTTTCTTTTCTATTCTAGACTTCTAGTCATTCTACTCACTTGTTTTATGTTGTTTGTGACTTACTCTAAGTCTTTGGTTAGTACTTTAGCCTCTTAAAGGTATTCGGTTTTGTGTCTAGTAATAAAATTATGCTTCCCTTTGTTAATTTACGCATTTATAATATAAGTATCATGTTGTTTTGAGTACAAAATATGTTTTATAAATGATTTCAAAGGATTTATCTTTCCAACGGAAGTTCAGCCAGGAATTTAATTTTAGAGAATTTGTTGCATTAGCAGGATTTCAAATCCTACGTCGCACCCCACCCCACTCTTATTTGCAGTTTCTGGAGGTATGTACAGAATCCTGAGTATATTTCGAACATATTAAAAAGGGCTTCCTCTGAAAATATTATGTTGTTCTTATTATTTAGCATTCCTCTCCACTTTTCTTTTCAAGATTCTGGGGTTCTTGAGCATTCCTTTCTTATGAGATTAAATAGGTAAAAATTGCCACAGAACTCACTTTTGCACAATCATCGCGTCCATTAGCTCCTAACAGCTGTCCGGTAGCTCTACTCACAGTCCTGACTGGTTTACCTGATAAAAATAGAAGCAACTAGTAAGAAAACAAATGACAATATATTTGATAAATATGAGTTGAACAGCGTATTGAAAGATAACTAGAAGCAGTTGTAGATGGCATCAGAACAAGTAACTTCTCAATTTGAAACTCAGTAATCATCCTAAGTGCAAAAAGGTTAACAAATTTACATACCATTAACCAGCAGCTCTGCATATAGCGGCCACTGCATCCGATATGGAACGCGGTCATTAAAGAGTATGCACCAAACCTAGAAAACAAGGTTATATTCTTGAGAATGTTTTAACAAAAAAGATGATCATATACTCTCAACAAACAGGGTGCAGAAGAATAACCTGAATTTCATGCTCTGCCTTTTGCAACAATTCCCTATCCGCCTTTGTTAATTTAAAATTCTTTTCCAATATCATATGTGGGTTTGTACTGAATAACAGAAATTAGAAATGCAGAAAGAGAACTAATTAATCACAAATAGGAATATGTCACACATAATTAAAGCATCCAAAAAAATCCATTACAATTAGAGCAACACAATAATTCCAAAAATAATCACACTTGACCATCTTTTGTCTCGAGCACTGTATGTGCTTAGGTGACTTTGAGTGGCTGAGCGATGCTTAATACCGTCTTGTAGTGACACCACCTAGATGTCACTTCAATACACGGAATACTCATTATTTAGAAGAAAAATTCTTCTGCAGCATAGCATCACATTCCACAGCTGCCTAGTTGACATGAGCTTTCAAAAGCTCTTTCCAATAAAACTTACTGTCTATCTCACTTCACATTACTTTCTTGAACTAAACAAGTGAAAGATCAAAGCTCAAGGTACAACAACAAAAATAATTTTGTTCCCGAAAAGAACCACTCAAGTTTCGTGCTAACTTCAAGTCTGATAAAAATCTCATATATAAACCATCAAAGTAACCACCCCCACCCCCCGCGGACTCTAAATAAACCCTAATCCTCGGTGCACCTCTTCAATCTACACTTAAAATTGATGGTTTCATCTTCCCAAACCCCTTGCTTAGTCCAAAAGTAATACATAATCGTTACACCAACCAATTGTAATAAGCCATGCTGATTACATCTCCACCACCGAACCAATGGATGAGCATAGGTGGTCACAGCTACAAAGAGAAGCTCGCATAGATGAAATAACTAAGTAGCATCACTAATAAAAAGTATACATGTATACGTGCATGGTATGTTAACGTATAGCCAAAGTTATTTTTATCAAACATATAATCAGTCAATACAATCGGCGGATACAATTAACTGGTTGAATCAGATAATACAACCAGGTAACAGATTCCAAACCCCCAAAAGAGTGAAAAAGGAGCCCGACACTAAATCAAAAGCTTCTGATTGGCACAATATTAGAGGTGAAGCATGAGCTGATTTATAAATATTCCTTCCTTTTAAATATTAAAGATGATTCATAAATATTATCCTTCTCCCGTATAAGCTAAAGTTTGAAGTTAAAATACTATAGGACACCAAGAGACATTGCATACCCATCAATAGAAAGTGCGGAAGATCCCAACTTGCAAGGATATAGTGGATGTGCCATAGTTTTCCAAAAGCTGCAATTAAAGAGTGAATTTTGTTAAAAAAAACAATTTTAAGCACACAAACAAAATGGTGGCAAAGAAAAGATGAAGAAAAATATACACTTGTGTTTCATTTTCCGTTACACTATTTTGTTGCTCTTTTTTTTTGGTGAAACTACAAGCATTATTACTAGTACAAAACACAACTAGACAGTTTGCCAAGTTCTACAGGGTATACTGGACAAGAATTCCTTGCACAGCTGAATGCGTTCAACATCCAGACAAGCTTAACAAAATTGCACAAAGTTTAATAAACAAATATCCAAAACTTTATTTGATTATCTTTAGTAATTAATTGATAAAAAAAAAACTTTCAGTACAGTTGTATTGGAACTCTCTCCGTGTCTGAATAAACGCATCACTTGGACTTTTACACTATTCATATCCTATCTTTGATTTGATCTTTTACTAATATATACACAATTAAATGTTATTATGTTGTTGGATTAATCACAATATACATTTTCATTATATCAACTTTTTATAGCATTTACTAGACCACAATAAGAAATATCAGTGGTCAAAGTTGTGCATTGGCAAGTGTGTTCAGTCAAAGTGATGAACTTATTCAGAAACGGAGGTGAGTATAGTAACAACTTTCACAAATCAGCTCCCAAATCGAATCCTTTGCTTACTTCTAAGTTACTTAAATTTCTGATTATGCCTTTTGAAACAATTATTGCAATGTTACCAACCAAAACTGAACATTAAAGTATAAAAAGGTAGTTGTGTATGTAAAGAGGCAGAAAAACACTACATACGGGTCAGCACGTTTCACTCGACAGATTTCACATAAAAAATGAATGGGCATAGAAATCTTCTCCAATGGCTTCTCTGGTATGATCACGCAGCTGCTATGTTGCCATACATTGCAATCTGGATCCAGACACTGCACCGGTAACAACGTTACTTAAATCCCATTCACCAAATATTTATGCAAAAAAGATATTGACAAAAGCAAAACACAAGCACAAAGGGTTTAAGGAAAGAATATTAAAACCTTGCCTGCAGATAAATAAATAGTACAAATATGTGAATCATTAAGGGAAAATAGTGTCAATAAAATATTCCAATGTTGAGGTACAACTAAGGTTGTGAGTACAGAGAGAATATTAGACAGGCAGCAACCAAAAGAAAGTTACTACAGAGGACAGTGCTGGAGTAGAAAGCTTAGTCTTGCTAGCAGATGCAACTTCGTGCAGAAATTTTAGTTGTTACCTTGTTCTTTTTGAGCGATCTAGAATGAAAATCATCATTATTTTTACATAAACATCTATCAACAATTACTCCTAAATAAAAGTAGATCTGAAGAGTCGGTACAGATCCCTTCATCCAATACCCTAATAGATACACTTGCATTCAGCAAAACAAGGCATAAACCAATAAGGCATGTATGCAGGGATCTATAAGTCTGCAGCTACAGGTCAAGGAACATGTGTGATGAGACACAAATGACTATAGGATATTGATTGACTTTTATGATTAACCTACATGCACAAGGCCACAAGGGTGACTTTTCCTCATTGCATAGTGCATACACCCATTTTTATCCTAGAATTTTCGTTAAACCAGCACAAACAATTTGAACAATAACACCACTTCATTTGCCGAATTTTCAACCTCGGGAGCACAAAAGACATTAAGACACACAATCAGAGTTACCTAAGTTGTGGTAAGCAGAATGGGTATGGGAACCTAAGTCTCGACCCTTGTATCAATTTGCACGTTTACACTCGTAGGCCAAAGATGTGCTAGTAAATCGGAAAGAAAATGAAGCCTTGGATCACTCAAGTAGAGAACCTCATTTTTCTGCTGATGCATGTACATGGAAGAGGCCCGTTAATCTTTGCAGACAAAACTTCTTGCTGTAACAATTTGAAGTTTTCCTTTGTTTCAATTGTTTTATAATTGAAGTCAAGTCTTGATTTCATGGATGAAAACAAAAAATGAAGCCTGAGGGCGACCAATTTTTTTCTCTTTTTACCCTCATTTTGTAAAAATAAACACCAACCTCAATGAAGTCCCTGCATTATTACATCTATTTAAAATAACTATAAATTGCTTTATATAACTCATTCAGTTTATGTGAACCCTATCAAATGTGAATATTGAATAGCATAATGCTCAATAAGTTTCAATCCACCCCATAAAACGTGAAGGAGCAAATACGTGACATGATTAAGAGGTATGCCATTTTAAAATTTTGTTGATTGATGGTAGTATCGTGACTTTCCTTCTAACTTTCCTTCTAGGTCCCACATATGTGTTTAGAAATAAGAATGAAGACTGCAATATATGAAGGCTAACTAAACAGTCAACATTGTATATGTATAGCAGCATCTCAAAGCATAAATCCAAAATGGGCATCTAAAGGGTGTTCTAACTTCCATGATACAACAATTAAAATAAAAAACAAGAATATAACTCTACCTGAACCAGCGGGCCACCACCAGGCACATCACTACCACAAGGACAGCGTAATTTCCTTTCTAACTCATTCGATTCCTCAGCTTCCTCTCTAGGCTGTGTTCTGCTGCTACCTGAGCAATTTTGTTTCCTTGCATTTGAGCCATTACTTCCTGATTCGCACATCTTTCTGGCTCCCAAAGAAAGCCCAATTTTACACAATTTAAGTGAAAATTCCAGAACGGGGCTAAAAGTTAAATTAGACAGAGCATGCCTTGGAACAATCACAAATTCCATAAAGACATAAACGGGGATGGAGGCAAGAAAAGGTAGTATCTGGTAGCACATTTTATAAGTTTCTAAAACTAACTTTAAGCATTTGAGACTTTGACATTGTGCAAGACCCATTTCTTCAGCTGTTACCCTTTCCCTTGTTTGATCAAGAAAAAGATAAGGTCAACCAGCTTCTCTTGAACAAGACCAAAGGCAGACAGGCAGCAATGTTGCCTCAGGTCCCAAAAAACAAAATGCTCATAATTACATGTAAACTTGCAGACACATGAATGCAGCAATTGCTTTCTTGTTAGTCCCTAGAGATACCCGATACTCAACAATATATTAGGTTTTGCAAAAGTGCAAAATATTACGGAGTATTTAACAACTACAAAGAAACAAAAACAAGTGTAGAAAAGGGCAATTTAGTGCTTATTATCAGGCTTCGCATCCCATTCGTAATAAACAAAACGATCCACTTCCAAAGTCAGGATTGACAGTAGGCACTAGGCAGTGAAGCAAACTAAAAATAGCTGTTGAACAACAGAGGGTCTGGAGGATAACCCTTTTCCTCAATGTAACAGAAAGAAGTTTCATCCAGAGGCTTATCAAATTCTATAAGCACAACAAGGAGGGGGGGTAAGTTCACCTGTAAGCATCGTCAATAAATTCCACCAATTTTTCCTTCCCATTGACATTATTCTTGAACAACCCTGGAGCTGTAAATAAATAGCTGGTGTGAAAACAGTGCATTCAATGAAACCCGCACAGCATGCCAAAAAAAAAAAAAAAAACTCATCCAGATGTATTAAGAAGTGAGAAGCGAGCAGGAAAGATTGTACGAGGAATACAAGACAACTACATTAGCCAAAACCGTGTACTGTGAATAGATAGAAGAAAAGGTTAAGGGAACCTAGAAAGATACACCTCATGGACTCATTTGCTAGTGTATTAACAAAAGAGTTGAAAAGACAAGAAATAAAAAAAAGAGGAGCATTCATTTGTTATAGGACCCCCCCCCCCAACTCCAGTCTAAACGCAAGCATGATTTTGATACTATTCAAAAATGAATACCTTAAAATAAACAATTAAAGGAAACAGGGTAGAAGCTGCACAACCGTAAGTCCATAAATGACAACATGAATAATATAAAGATTGAAACTCACTGCCTTCATCATACAGCAAAGCCACAATTCTGTCGACAAGATCCTGCATACAAGAACAGTTGACAGGAAAAGATTGCTCAAACCACAAAAGTAAAAAATAGACGGACAAGAAGAGCATTGTATTTTGAACAAAAGCCATGCAAAATTTGGTATCTCCATCGAGTTTTAGTACATGCAAGTATTACCTGCTTCTTCCCTTGCTTTGGAAGGCCAACTTGAGTTAGTACATCCTTGAGCTCTATCAACCTGAATTGTGCTAACTTAGCCTACAAATACAAGAGGAGAGCAACATTACACAAGGCTACTTCTGGAGAGAAAAAAAAAAAACACAAGTCTCTTATGATTTCTCTCAGAGATTCCATTGGAGAACTCTAATTCTCTAATTTGAAACTTCCTGGTCAAATAAGACCCTATTCTTTAGAACTGAATGAATCTGAACTAAACTTATTGGATATGACCTGACGTGATCTGAAAAAAAATTAGTGTTAAAATGAATTTAACTGAACTTAGTGGGCCTGAATTGAGCTGAAAAACTGAAAAAGTCCAGTTAATTTTTACATCATTAATACTGCTACAGTGTAACTCGGATACTTAAGAATTGAAATGGCAGCATTGGAAAGAGCCTTTGCTCATTAATTTTTTTGGTTTACTGGGAAAACCTTTTTGCAAAAAGTTTGATATTAGTATCAAACAAAAGAATTCAATAAGACTGCCAAGTAACGCCCACATTTTTTTCAATTTGTATGAGAATCGAAAGAAGTGCAACGGTGGATCATTTGTATTCAACCATCATGAGTCGTAAGAAGACTCTCTCAGCTTATTCTCCATCTCTACAGGCCTGTTTACCTTGTCTAAATCCTGAAGGCTACAACCTATTATGTCAGCGCATAAAGCCACAAGGTCAAAGTAACACTAAAATTAAAACTTTTTCGCACTCGTTGAACCCATAAATCCCCTGCCTCCCTCCCCAACTTCCCTGACAGTTGAAATTTTTACACACACCATTTGAAGCTAACCCAACACGATACACAACTAATACAACCTTTGTCATCAGTATTTTAAACCTATACTCGAACTTGGATCACCACCTTTGACCTTTCTAACAACAACAACTCAAAGTGAAATGAGGGAGAAACTGGAGAAACCAATCCATCAAACTCGAATGTACAACTTGTTAAACAGAAGAATTTCCACACCTAAAAATTGAGAAATTAAGCATAAAATTACCTTGCAAGCAGTAATCAAATCCTCGTCCATCTCCATACACAACTCGCAAACTATCACCTTTATTCAAACTGATCGACACAAAACCCTTCCAGAACAACGAATTGGAAAAACAAATTTCACAAACGCCCGATATTGTAACTGGACCCAAGAAAAACACCAATCAGAACAAAATCAAATTTTAATTATCGTAACCAATGCAAATTTTCAATAAGTCCGTGAATTAAACACTAAATTAACAACTGCTCAATCACCCAACTTAATTAATCAAATCAAAGGAAAACAAAGTAACACACATTGCATGAAAAGTTGAAGCAAATTATCCAAAAAACGGAAGAATAAAAGGGAATTACTCAAATTGAAGAACCAAAACAACCCCAGAAATGAATTGTTACAGAAACCCAGAAGAAAAAGGATTGTTGCAGAATTGAAAGCCCTTATTTTTATTTTCTCTATCTTTTTGTGGGTTTATGTGAATCGTAGAAGGGAGGTGAAGTGTGAGTACTAGGTTTTCAGCTTCATAAGACAGTTGATGAAAAGGGTAGTTTAATTTCGAGGGTTTTTGTTTTGTGAGCGAATAGATGGTTTCATCATTCCTTATTTGTTCTTTGTGTTCAATGTGCCACGGGAATCACCAACCAACAAATTGGCCATCTCGTAAATATTTCAATTTCTATTTTTAATAGAGTTATCGTATTGATTTTTGACATTATGAATAAGAAGTCATCACGGAGTAGAAAATAGGGTTATAGAGTTTTGTTAAATTTATCCCGGAATATTTTTATTTTATCGATTTTTTATACTTCGTAATGTTTACAAGTAAGTAAGCTTGAACTCTCATTAAACAACTTATTAGGGCTCGTTCGATGTCGTTTTTGTTTCCAGATTTCAGTTTTTAGAAAACTAAAAACGAAAATATGAAAATCATATAAAGTAATTTTCGGGTTTTTGTTGTCTGTTTTCAAAATCAATTTGACTGTTATATGGATAATAAATCCTTTAATTCATAATTCGACCTAAAGCATATGACTTTGAAAATTACGGAGTATAAGCCAAAAACTGAACTAGGGATGATACATGATCGACTAAAGCTAGTTTAACTATTTTTAATGACGATAAATAATCTTAGCTATCATTTTATTCAATCAATTCTTCCAGTCTTCCATCACAGGGCTTCTTCAAAGAGGATAGAGGCTTTAATATTGATAAGGGTTATGTGTCGTGTTGATGAAGGTCTAATTTATTTATCCAAAGAGAAAGCTCGTACATTATTTATTTATTTGGCGAGGATGAACAACAACACAATACAAATTACAATGGAGGATTTATACATATAGTAGTATGACTTATCATACACATGCCCTCATTTTTAACTATTAGGTCAAAACATCATTTGTGATAAAAGCTCATAGGTCTCTTTTGTTGCTGCTTTATCTTAGTGAATTCTTCTAGGATACATGGAATCTATTTTTTCTTCTTTAAATTCATTGTGCATTGTTGTGCATTTACGAAAGTTAAAGCACCCATCAAGTTTTCTTTTATTCTCAAATTTATTGTTAAAGTTCAAACATTATACATTTTCTATATTTCAATTTTACTTTAATGATATAGATTCTTCGTAGGAAGGAAATAGACCGAACATAGAAGTCTTGCGTCAAGTTCAATTTCCAATCCTATTGCCTAATTACGATTTACAAGCAATTACATTACCTTGTTCCTATTCTATATAATTTTCTGCAATATTGTTTTGTGTTTTTTTTAAGGCTGAAACATATGTGATTCTACTATAAACTAATTAGTATTCTTTTACATTTCATATTAAGGTTGATATTTACTGAAGACATGACCGTAATATGGATGTGCTTTTCTTGATTGGAATTACATTGTTCCACCGCTAGGTTGTATATGTTATTTATTTGGGTATATGAGAGACAAAAAAAGGCTAAACATTCTATATGTTGAGCTATTGAAACATTGTTTTATATTTTTGAATTTTATCTCATAATAAAGTTCAATAATACTCGAAAAACTATAATCTTCCGGTTGATGTATTGTAAGCATTTAAGATGAGCATTTTTTTTTTACGGAGAAAATGAACACGGAATTTAAACAAGTAAATAAGTTGAAACTCTCGTTAAACAACTTAGTTTGAAATTGTAGTATTCAGTTGATGTATTAGCATAAGATGTTTGCTAAAGATTGACAATGTTAATTTTCTAGATACAAACAGTACAGTGTGTACTGGACTACTCGGGTTACTTATTTTTGGAATAGGCATATTGATAGAATTCAAGAGATTTCTTAACCTAGATAATTGTCGTTTGGAAGAAACTATATATGCAAGTTGTCATTTGGAAGAAACTATGCTTGATTTGGATAACTATATCTCTTTGACTTTGTTATTGGATAAAGGGTAAGTTTGCATGGTGTAGAGTTGTTTCTAAGGCTTTCGGTGAATTAAAATAAGCCTTAAGTACATTGTGCACTTTTCGACATTGTTTGATTTTAAGATTTCACAATATACTGGTAGAATCTCACATCTTTTAACGAAACCTTTTGCATGGCTTTTTTAAATGTATCACTTGTCTTTTACAGTATAATTTTTTAAATGCATCACTTCTACATTTAGTAACTTTCTACCATATTTTATTATTTTTTTCTCTTTTTCATTAGTATTCACTCAAAATATTTTATTGCTTATATCTCTCATGGTCCTCACTTAATTAGAAAATCATTATATCTCACATGCTATCACTATGGTCCTCAATGTTATTTTTCATTAATAAATAAATTATCTACTTGTTCACTAGCTTGCACCATCTAAAACTATGTGTCAATGCGAGTGATGTGTTTAAAAAAAACGGAGAGAGTAAAACATTGCCTTTTAGAAATGTTCTAAACTTCTAAAGAATGAAGGTCACCCCTTTTCTTTACTTAATTGAGATTTAAGACCTAATGATTGAAATTGTCATCTACTAGATTATATCCCGTGCATACACGGATATTTTAAAATTATTGTTTTACCATATTTTTTATAAAATATTTCCCGTCCTAAAGCTAATGCATAATTAATAAAATCTTGAACATATTCATATTTAATCATCTGATATGAAACTTTTTTCCTATTACGTATTACATATTTTATATGCATAATATGCTAATTAATTTGATCAAAATATTGACTAAATATATTTTTATTATTGATATACCGATTTGACAAAATATTTCAATATAATTTTGAGCAAGTTATTATGTGGTATTTATTATTGTCATATTTAGTAAGCCAATATTTTGTTTCCATACATAAACCATTTATAAAAACTGATAAAAACTAAATAAATAAATTAGATATATTTTAGGAAATAGGCTTTTGGCGGGAAAAATTACACTAGGAAGTGACATGTGTCATTCCTGGTGTCTGTTTTAGTATAAAGTAATAGATACCTAGTCTATAAAAAGGATAACAATATATTATTGGAAGCCATGTGTCATCATAGATTATTGGAAGCCAGGTGTCATCCCTCATTTCATTCATTATTAGTTTTTTTTTTTTGTTTTTTTTTTTGTTTCTATGTTTTACAACTTTAACTCCTTTTCCACTTCATCTTCCTTATTCAACATAAGTTATCAATAGTCCAATATATACATTAATCTCTTCCACTTCACCCCCTTTAACATTCAATATTAACTCAACATATATTTTTTATATTTTTAAAACCTTCAAATTAGGGGTGACAATTTCATCAAAGTCCGACGGATATTCGAACAACCCGAACCGAATATATGGTTGATACCCGATAAAACACTGATGTTAAACGGGTGGCGCGTGGATCGGGTGATGGGTCGGATTCGGGTGGAGCTTCATCCAACTCGTCACCCAATCCATCATTTGATCCACCCATCCATCCGTTAAAATTAATAATTTTGTTTACTACAATTACTTAATTATTAATAGAATCATGTATGTATTACCTAATAATTTTTTGTTATTAGTTTTCGTTTATTTTATAATGTAGATGTCAAAATTATAATTCATTGTCCACTATATTAACACATATTACTTTATATTGATTGATATTATAAATAAAGTTGACGATACTTTTAATTACTATCGTTAATCATTCGACCAACCCAATTCATCCGCGGATGAATGATGGATGAGTCGGATGTGGATGGAGGGGAAATGGAGTGACAGATGGGTTGGATCATAGATGAAAAGTAGACGGATGGAGGCGGATGAATCTCCACCCGATCCACCTCCGATCCATTGCCACCCCTACTTCAAATTACACCTCTATTTAATTCATATATTACCAAAAATCACAAATCATCACTAATTAAAACTTTAAAAGACAGCTGAAAAACCATTATACAACCGCCCGTTCTATGAACGGGCTCAAAAGCTAGTTTAATATAAAGTTCTTTCTAGGTGTTTGTTGTTTTAGAAAAAAGAAATAGCAAGGATTAGGGATGGCAATGGGTAGGATCCGGACCGGATCCTCTAGGATCCAGATCAATATCCGTTTTTTAGACAAGGATCCAGATCCTACCCGGATCCGCTAGGTAATGAAATTGAGGATCCAGATCCAGATCCGACGGATCCTACGGATCCGGGTCCAAAACGGATCCTAACTTATTTTTTCATCAAACGACCCTAATTTTCATTTTAACCTTAAAACATAGTTTAATAAAACTTCAATAACAACGTTATTTGTCCATACAAGCATTCACTAAAATCAAATTTAACAAATCCAACATAAATAATAATCAAAGTTCAACAAACTTCAATAATGTTACAATTCTTAAGTCTTTATTTTTATATTTTAATTTTTTTTAATAAAAATGGATCCGGATCCGGGTAATGACTTAGGACCCGATCCAGATCCGTTTTTAAAACCAAGGATCCAGATCCTACCCGGATCCGTCGGGTCCAAAAATTGAGGATCCAGATCCGCTGAAAACGGATCTGGATCCACGGATCCGGGTCGGGTCCATTACCCACTGCCATCCCTAGTGCCAAGGATTGATAAAAAAAAAAAAAAAATTAAGTGTCTCGAAATGCACTTACAATATAATATGAAATACATCATTATTTAATATCAACCTTGTAATAACTTCGGTTGTCAAAATTAATAGGGTTTATGCCTTTGAGATTTTGGTCACTCTTTATCAATTTGGATTCTACTTTGAGTAAATTAATCCAACACAACTACAAGCTTGATCTTAATGTTCAATAACTCTTAAGCAAGATTCAACATCGTGAACAAATTGAGAGGCACGCATTATTGAGGCTTGGTTAAAAGAAGGGGAAAGTTTTTAGTGGAGTTTAATGATGAATTAAGAACATCTTTAATGATAAGCTAATTTTAAAATTGATTGTCATGACACCTAAGATTTTAAGCTAATTTATTTTCTAGCTAGTTTGTATCTTAGTGTCAAGCTAAATTACCAAACGAGCTTATTATTTAATTAGGTCCACTTTTCAATTAAATTTTTTATTTGATTTTTTTAAAAAAAATTATAACTTGCACATCCCAAATTCACAATTGGGCAATTTTTCCCAAGCAAATTTAATTACCAAAATCACCCTAATGGTTAACCTAGTAGCTTGAGACTTTTGCAAATTAAAGCAAATCCATAGCTACAACCGTTGGACTTGTTCTAAGTAATACTATCATGAACTAAATAATAAAATTATTTGATCATGAATATGATATTCATGCTATTACATGTGGCATAGCTCCCGTACATAAATTAGTTCATTTTTAAAAGAAATCGGGTAATCTATTTAGGTCATCAAATTCTATTGCGATTTGGTATGGACATGATTCAAATAATCAAGGTTTTTTCATTTCTTTTAAATTTAAATACCAGATCAGTTGTGCACACCCCTGCCTATAAAAATTTCACAAGAATAACACTCAATCATTCTTCAACATATTATAGATTTTGTTGTCCTTATTAAATTACTTATTTGTTCAAACTAAAAGAATAAAAAATGTATTAGATATTATTGAATCACAATATTGTCGCATTAAACTACATTATCGAGCAAGAGTTTGCATTTTCGTCACTAAATATTGTAAATATTGTGTTATCATTCCCACAATTTCCATCATACAATATTGAAAATTTATCTAAAATAATAGTATGATGATCGGAATCGTCTCCACCCAAATTCGTTGCTCCTTCTTTTGATGTTATTCTCTTATCTTTATTATCACCGTCTTCAAATATTATAATTTTCACTTTTTTCCCCGTCTTTTTCTTTAGTTTCTTTGAAATCTTCTCCGGACAAAATCTCCCTGTTACTATTACTCTATGTCTTCTCATATCAGTAATAAACTTTTCAACTCCTGCATTATTTATATATTAAAATAACTGTGAAATATGAATATTTATTAATTCAATTTGCCATAAATAAAATTCAAGAATCATACATACCTTTAATTTTGGAGATGATATTGGCCACTTTTTTCTCACATGCACCGCAATGCATGGATATGTTGAAATGCACTTCAACTACCTAGAAAACATCATCATGTCAAAATATACATGTATAAACATATTGAAAATAATAGAAAATAATATAGAAATATTATGATTAAACCATAAGTTATTATCTTTGCCCATTCTTTATGTTCTTGTTTGGATATTTAATTTGTAAACTATTGATGATTTATTAAACAACAATACTACGTATTAAGAAGCACAATGTGACGAGATTTCTGTTTAGGAAAAAGCTAGGAGGAGACAAAGAAAATAGATGGCCAAGCTTATCTTCCGTACTTGGTTATCTCGTCCTTGTTTATGTTTACCCATTAAGTCTATTAATTAGAAAAATTGATAAAATATAACATGATTATGTGAAATATAGGGGGTTAGCTTAGTTACAAATAATTATTTTTTATGTCCGAGATCTTATCAAAACACATACTATTGATGGTGGATTGATAGCGCACATCCGAACAATGTTTACAACCAGTTCGTTTAAATTTTGAGCAATTATATATACAAAACTAGGTTGTATCTAGTTATCATATTAATATTAATAGTATATTTTTAATAAATTATTAATTTAAGAAATTGTGACAAAATTGCGCGTCAAATGATATCATTAATATTAAATGTTACATTTGGTAATAGATGGTAACTTAGACTTTTGCACTATTTTTCATATCATGCTTTTGACTTGATTTCTCACTAAAGTGTCTAATTATAATACTGGATATGTAATGATTATATACTTGGGTCCATGAATCGAATTTGATATAAAAATCTTGGACCCGGCCCTAAACCTGGCCATTGAATATAGACACAGGTCCGCCCCAAATCAAACGAGTCTAACTTTTTTGGACCCAACCCCATAGAATTTGGTATGGCCTTGGACCCAAGGCCATCCTCTAGTCGGGTTATGGGCCAAGCCGATATGTGAGTTGTCCGAGCTCAACACAAATTGACCTGACGCAACAAGAGTCTGTTAATCCGTATAAACCCGGTATGATACGGAGGGTTACTAAACCTACAATGGCTTGTGTCTATATAGACAATACAACCATCTTGAGTACCAACATACAATATGTCTGTACCAAAAATGCAAAATTTCTAAGAAGTTTCAATACTCCCTCCGTATTTTTTTAAGAGATACACTTGGCCGGACACGGGTATTAAGAAGAATAATTGAATGAAATAAAATAATAAAGCAAGTGGGGTTGGATAGATATTTTAATAATTAAATATGTGGGGACCATGTCATTTTGGTAGGTGGAGGGTGGGGTGGGTTTATGAAAATATTTGTTTAATAGGATGGTGGGTGATAGGGTATATTATATGTATTATTTAATTAGAGGGTGGAGTTGATAAGTTACTAAAAATGGCAAGTGTATCTCTTAAATAAATACGGCCGGAAAAGACAAGTGTATTTCTTAAACAAATACGGAGGGAGTACAATTCAATTTGTGTTATTAGTACTAACATATTCTGTAGGGATATTCAAGATTCTCTATACACTTGAGGCCAAAACTTTCCCGTATGATATGGGAGACGCAGAATACGGGGACTGACACATGCCCAACTCCGAGAGGGAGGAAAATATTCCTCCGCCACCTCGACCATCTTCACCCACCGCCGCCAACTTCTGTTTCTCTGTTAAGGGGAGAATCACAATATTAATAATAAGCAGTTTCAGTTTGTTAATGACTGTAAATGACTGCATGTTGTAATAGTTAGAGTAACTGAATTCTGTTATAAACTCCTTAATTCTAGCAATACGGTTATGTTACAGCAACTGTAAGAAGCTATAAATAGCATTACCTTTCTTGTAATCAAATTCATTCAAGAAAATAAATAAAACTCTCTCTCTCTTTTCTTCTGATCTCCCTCTTCTTCTAATTCTGGAAAATTCTCTTTCTCTCTTCAATTTCTGAAATTCAGTTGTAAAACTGAAATATCTTGCAGCTGATTCCACCCTGCAACATTGGTATCAGAGCCAATCGCTGCTCACTCTCATTCTGTCACTTTCGAAAATCTGTTCAATTAACTGCAGAAGCATCGCTGAAGTTCTTGCTTATTTTGAGGAGGTATAAGTGAAGAATTCTGGCACCTACTACGAGAGCTTTCACTAACAAGCATTCAGCAATGGAGGAACAAGTGAAAGCTTTAGAACAAAATCTTGAAGAGCAAGCCAGTAATATGCAACTGCTGATGCAAATGATTAAAGAAATCAAGGATAGCAGTGCTGCTAGAAATGGAGCTTCTGAATCTCCACGAAATTCCTTCATTGGGGTCAATTCTACCCGACCTCAAGGTATGATTCCCAAACTGCAATTTCCCACGTTTGATGGTACAAATCCTAAAAACTGGATTAAAAAATGCAGTAGATATTTTACTCTATGTAATATAGCAGAGGAGTGTAGAGTAAACCTTGCATCATTATACATGACTGAGAAAGCAGAAACTTGGGTGTCTAGTTACCTAGCAATAAGGAAAGATGTTGAGTGGGATGACTTTATCATTGACTTGACTGCAAGATTCAAGGATGGTAAGGGAATTAATGCTGTAGAGCAGTTTAATAAGCTTGAGCAGGGTGAATCTTTGGAAGATTACATTGATGAATTTGAGAATTTGAGGTCAGTTTTGCTTCAAAATAGGCATAGGTTACCTGAGGAGTTTATATTGGACAGCTTTGTTGGAGGTCTAAAACCCACTATTAAGCCTTTTGTGAGAGCTTTTAACCCCACAAATATCTCTGAAGCAGTAAAGTTTGCAAGATTACAGGAAGAACAGTTGACAGCTTGTGCTATGAAAACCCAACCTAAAATTTCTTCCACTTTCTCATCCATACCCTCACAAAAATCATCTCAAACTTCTTATACCCAAAACCTTAAACCTCCACTTTTGCCAACTCCACAAATTAAACCATCACAAAATTTAACCAAATTCCATCCTAAACCCTTTAAGCACATTCCAGCAGACGTGAGAGCTCAAAAGATAGCAAAGGGGTTATGCTATTATTGTGACCAGAAGTATGAAAAAGGACACAAATGTCAGTTTAGAGAGCCACAATTATTCACAGTTGAGATTCAACCTGAATATGTGGAAGATGTGGTAGAATCTGATGAAGAAATGAGGGAAGAAGTAGTTGTGGAGCCCTGCATTTCAGTTAGTGCTTTGTCTGGAAATCAAAACTTCCATACAATGAGAGTGGTGGGTTTAGTGGAAGGCAAACCATTGCACATATTAGTGGACTCGGGAAGTACTCAGAACTTCTTGGATGTGGTTTTGGCCAAGAAACTAGGGTGTGAAGTGGAGGAAATCAGTCCACAAGCCATTACAGTAGCTGATGGCAATCACATTCAGTGTCAATATAGGTGCAATAACTTCAGTTGGAAGATGGATAAGAAGGTGTTTAGTGCTGATGTGATGTTGATTCCATTGGGGGGTTGTGATATGGTGCTAGGAGTTCAATGGTTGAGTACATTGGGGCAAATTAAGTGGGACTTTAAGCAGTTAATGATGCAGTTTGAGTTGGAGGGAGAACAATTGATTTTGAGGGGAATCTCTCCTAAGAAATTGAAAGTGCTTGAAAAAGAGCCAAGTTGTAAGTTGCTCTTGAATGCAGCCCAACTATGTTTGATGCAAGTAGTGGAGTTGTCAGCTCTTGGATGGGAAAACACTGAGAAACAGGAAGACAGCACACTGGTTGAACTGGAAAAGCTAAAGAAACAGTTCAGTGAAGTCTTTGATGACCCTGTGGAGTTACCACCTCTAAGGGGTGTCTTTGATCATCGAATTCCTCTCAAGAATGATGCAGAAGCTATGAGCATTAGGCCTTACAGATATCCTCTCAAGCAAAGGGATGTTATTGAGCAGTTAGTTCAAGAAATGCAAGAGAGGGGTATTATTCAAAACAGTAGCAGTCCATTTGCT
Organism: Spinacia oleracea; assembly: GCF_020520425.1. Lineage (NCBI taxonomy): Eukaryota > Viridiplantae > Streptophyta > Magnoliopsida > Caryophyllales > Amaranthaceae > Spinacia > Spinacia oleracea. The sequence goes on along the minus strand of NC_079487.1, from coordinate 116,831,953 downwards.
TCTCCAGTTGTATTGGTAGGCAAGAAAGATGGCACATGGAGACTTTGTGTTGACTATAGGGAGCTAAATAGGAGAACTATAAAAGACAAGTTTCCTATTCCCGTAGTTGAGGAGTTGATTGATGAACTTGCAGGGGCTACCGTGTTTACTAAACTTGATCTCAGGGCTGGTTATCATCAACTAAGGGTACATCCGGATGATGTATTCAAAACTGCCTTTAAAACTCATACAGGCCATTATGAGTTTTTAGTGATGCCTTTTGGCTTGACCAATGCGCCTGCTTCATTCCAAAATTGGATGAATCAAGTTTTTAAAAAGTTGCTTAGGAAGTGTGTATTAATTTTTTTTGATGACATACTCATATATAGCAGAAACTTGAATGAACATTGGAGCCATTTGAAGATTGTGTTTGAATTGATGAGATTGAACAAGATGTGTGTAAAAGAAAGTAAGTGCTCATTTGCTAAGGATAAGGTTGAGTACTTAGGACACTTTATCTCAGCAAAAGGAGTAGAAACAGATCCCAAAAAAATAGAAGCAGTTTCAAAATGGCCAGCACCAGTTACACTTAAAGATTTGAGAAGTTTCCTTGGTTTAACTGGTTATTACAGGAAATTTGTGAAGAATTATGCCATGATTTGCAGACCTTTGCATGACTTGCTGAAGAAGGGTAGTTTTCAGTGGAATGAGTTGGCTCAACATGCCTTTGAGAGATTAAAAGAAGCACTGGTTTCTTCTCCTGTATTAGCAGTACCCGATTTCTCAAAGCAGTTTATTGTTGAAACTGATGCATCAAACTCTGGAATTGGTGCAGTATGAATGCAAGATGGTCATCCCATAGCTTATATAAGCAAAACTTTGGGACCTAGGTGGCAAAAGTTATCAGTATATGAGAAAGAGCTCTTAGCTATTGTGTTTGCTGTACAGAAATGGGAGCAGTATCTCACTGGTAATCACTTCCTGATTAGAACAGACCAGAGAAGTCTGAAATGGCTATTACAACAAAAGATATCAACTCCATTCCAGCAATTTTGGTTGTCCAAATTAATGGGATATGATTATGATATACAGTACAGAAGTGGAAAGGAAAACAAGGCTGCAGATGCACTGTCAAGGGTGCAAGGTTCTGAGATTTTATACATGGCTATATCTGTAATTTCAACAGATTTAACTCATCAGATTAAGATGAGTTACCATTTGGATTTTAATCTGACAACAGTGATTGAGGAGTTGCAAGACTTGCAAATATTTGCTGGCTTTGAATTGAGGAATGGGTTGCTTAGGAAGAAAGGAAGGCTGGTTATCGGGCCAGATAATCAGTTAAGAACTAAACTGATTCAATGGCAACATGCTTCTCCAGAAAGTGGGCACTCAGGGAGAGATTTGACAGCAAGGAGATTGAAGAAACTTTTTCATTGGAAAGGTATGACTCAAGATGTAAGACAATTTGTGAGAGAATGCCAAATTTGTCAAGCATCTAAGTATGATAATGCTGCAAGTCCTGGCCTTCTTCAGCCTTTACCAGTTCCAGTTGAGGAATGGTATGATGTATCTATGGATTTTATTACGGGATTACCCACATCCAATGGAAAAACAGTAATCTTTGTGGTGGTTGATCGTTTGAGCAAGTATGCTCACTTTATTGCTTTGTCCCACCCCTTTACTGCCATCCAAGTTGCTCAAGCTTACTTAGATAATGTTTTTAAGTTACATGGGTGGCCAAGGAGTATTGTTAGTGACAGGGACTCTATATTTTTAAGCCAGTTCTGGAAGGGGTTGTTTTCTTTGCAAGGAACTGAGTTTAACATGTCCTCGGCCTATCACCCTGAAACTGATGGTCAGACCGAAGTTGTCAATAGGTGCTTAGAGACTTATTTGAGATGTAAGTGTGGAGAAAGTCCTAAGGAGTGGAGTTTATGGCTTCCTCTTGCTGAGTGGTGGTACAACACTCATTTCCACTCATCTATTCAGTTGACACCCTATGAAGTGGTGTACAATCAGCCACCACCCATACATTTGCCTTATCTTGCTGGTGAATCCATGGTTGAAACTGTAGACAGGAGCTTATTAAGGAGGGAGGAGATGATCAGCAATCTGAAGTTTCATTTAACTAGAGCTCAGTCAAGGATGAAATGTCAAGCTGACAAGCATAGGTCTGATAGGGAGTTTGCAGTTGGTGATTGGGTGTGGCTTAAGTTACAGCCTTATCGACAACATTCTGTCCAGAAACGAACCAACCAGAAGTTAGCTCACAAGAATTATGGTCCTTTTCAAGTCATTGAAAGAGTTGGAAAGGTTGCTTATAAATTGATTCTGCCATTGGATGCTCAGATTCATAATGTGTTCCATGTTTCTCAATTAAAGAAGTTTTATGGAACATTGCCCATTGCAGCACATATTCCTCCTTGGTTTCAAGGTAAACATAATTCCACAGTTGTCAAACCTAAGGCAATCTTGAACAGAAGGTTTGTCAAGCATCACAATCGAGCTCTTACTCAGTATCTTGTTCAATGGGATGGCTGTGAAGATCATGAAGCTACATGGGAGAATGCAGAAGACTTTGAAACCAGATTCCCGGACTTTGTTGCTGACTAAGACTTGTGGTCAAGTCTCTTAAAGGGGGATAGCATGTTAAGGGGAGAATCACAATATTAATAATAAGCAGTTTCAGTTTGTTAATGACTGTAAATGACTGCATGTTGTAATAGTTAGAGTAACTGAATTCTGTTATAAACTCCTTAATTCTAGCAATACGGTTATGTTACAGCAACTGTAAGAAGCTATAAATAGCATTACCTTTCTTGTAATCAAATTCATTCAAGAAAATAAATAAAACTCTCTCTCTCTTTTCTTCTGATCTCCCTCTTCTTCTAATTCTGGAAAATTCTCTTTCTCTCTTCAATTTCTGAAATTCAGTTGTAAAACTGAAATATCTTGCAGCTGATTCCACCCTGCAACATTCTCCGACGGCAACATTGCAAATGAGATTCAGTCGTTTCCTGGATTTTCTCTTCTCAACGTCTCTCTCTTCTTATCTCAAAAGTCATGGAGATGAACCATGGGGCGATCCTGTGCATCAAAGCTCACGAATTCTCTGGGTTAATCTCATCTAACCAAGGTTTGTGGTTCATCCCAACTCATTTTTAAACAATTATAGATTCAATACTTTTGCTCTAATTTAGGTAATTGTTGATTGATTGATTAATTAATTAGTTACTTGATTTTCCTTTTTAGTTTTATTAATCACGATTTAGTGAAATTTTGATTGAGTTTTTGATACTTCTTGTGCCATGTCCGTAGATGTTCGTGTTGCTTTTGCTAGACATGTTGAGTTGGCTAGAACATATATGATGTTCTTCATCTTCAGTTTATGGTGTCCTTACTAAGCATTGTACATATTCAGTAGTTTGAGTGAAACTAGTAATCATCTTCTTCTCCTTGATCATATTGACACATGATCAGTACAAAGGGAAAAAAAAGCTGCAGTAAACAATATGCAGATTAATCCACTCAGGATTTTTAGATATTCAAACACTATTAGAAAAGAAAACACAATCGACTTTGGAGTGTACAGATACTCGATATTGTGTATGAGCTACCTATGAAGGCTTACAAGGTGAGAGTGGAGCACCACATAGACCAGGATTACCAAAAAATGCAGAAACAGGAAAGTTACCCTTATGCACTGGAATCTCTCCACTTAGTTTATTTCTTAAGACCTCAAACACTCCCAACTTCTCCAAATTTATCACCTTCTCTGGAATACTTCCACTCAAGTAATTCCTTGACAATTTGATTGTATTCAGTTCTTTAGCATTTCCAATTTCTTCTGGGATTGTTCCTGATAACCCGTTGCGCACCAATTCCAACACTTGCAGCCGTGTCAAGTTCCCAATTGACTCTGGTATTTGTCCTCCTAATGGATTATTTGACAAGATCAAGGAAGTGATCGAGTCCATGGCGATCTTATTACCAATATTTTTATCAATAGGACCTGTGAACATGTTGCTAGACACATCGATGGAGTTATAATGTCCTCGTGGTTCATCCACACTCTTGTCGAAAATAATATCCAAGGAACCTGAGAACTTGTTTGAGTGAAGGTCAAGGTCTGAGAGTAATAAAATATTCTTCAATTCCTTTGGAATGGTAGAGTAGAATCCATTATAGGATACGTTAAAGAACCATAACTGAGTCATGTTCCCTATCCATGTAGGCAATTTCCCTGTAAGTTTATTACTCGATAAATCGAGATAGCCTATAGAAGAGGAGGATAGCCACTGGGGTAGCTCGCCTTTGAGCCCAGTCTTGGCTAACGATAGCCTAAACACATTTAACTTGGACAACCAACTTGGAATGTTTACTAAAGCAAGTGGATTATATGACAAATCGAGCATTTGCAAATCCTTTACTTTAGTAAGCTGATGTGGGACTGGGCTGACAAGTTGATTTTTTGACAAATCTAAGGCCATGAGGCTCCTTAGATTGCCAAAACTTCTCGGTATTTTGCCTACAAATCGGTTATTTGAACAGAGCATGTTGATTAATGTAGTAAGATGTCCTAGACTTGGTGGTAGATTACCTGTGATCATATTGTTCTCTAAGGTAATATGTTGGATTTTCGGAAGATTACCAATGGAATTCGGTATAACACCGGTCAACTTATTGTTAGACAGGCCTAAAACCTGCATAGAAACAAGCTGACCTATTGAAGAAGGGATTGGTCCGGTGAGTTTGTTATAATTGAGGGTCAAATCACGTAATTGGGAGAGTTTACCTATAGAATCTGGTATGCTACCACCAAGACGATTCATTGACAAATCCAAATTTGTAAGACTCTTTAGTTTTCCAATGTCGTAAGGTATCCTGCCCGAGAGTACGTTATCATGAAGATCAAGCCTAGTAAGTAAAATCATATTAACAACCGAAGATGGTATTGGCCCAGACAATCGATTTTCTGAAAGACCCAATTCCAAAATCGATGTGAATGACTGAAAAACAGAGTTGGGTATGGTGCCAGAGAGGCTATTTTGGTTAAGATAGAGCTTTTTTAACTTATTAAGACCACTAAAAGAAGAGGGTATTGAACCATTTAGCTTATTTGTGTTCAAGAAAAGATTGGTCAAATGAGACAAGTTACCTAGTTGAGGTGGAATAGGACCAGTTAACTCTTTAAGGTTACTAAGGTCAAGGAGTTGAAGATAGGCAAGGTTACCAAGCAAAGGGGAAATTGTACCTGTCATGGAGGTGTCCAGAATGAAGTCATCACCCGATTGGAGGCCGGAGCATGAAACGTTGACTACTCGTCCGTTGGTAGGGTTGCAATCAATGCCCTCCCACGCGGTGCAGCAGTCAGTGTTGTTGACCCAAGTGCGGAGGAGCTGCGATGGGTCATCATTGATTCTATGCTTGAAATCAAGCAGTGCTGCTTTGTCTATAGCATGACAGGATTCAACTAATTGGAAAGAGTACGTGTTAGCCAAGAGAATGGCACAAATGAGAGGAAGACATTGTTTGAAGTTTATCATGATTACTGAATATTTGATTGATTGAAAAACGAAGGTTTTTAGATCTTATTTGAAATGATGTATCTATTTATAGAACTAGGAAGTTAATACTATTAAAAAAAAGGAGGAGAACATGGGATTTGGTAAGTTGCACAAGTGGGCAACGGATTGTAATTAATTAGCATGTGACAGTGATTATGTGACCCAAATCAGACTACACTCTTCGTATTTTATATTCCAAGTAAGTATTACTACTAGTATTTTCTATTTTATTTTATTATTTGAATGGCCCTAGATAGATAGATTTGACTATTTGAAGGTATTTGATTCTTCTAGATTTTAGCTACTTGCCAAGCCGTTGAATTTAATCATAGTTGCTGATAATTTTATATATTCCTGAAAGACTGGAGTGTGATCACAGTAACAAAATTTCATCCAAATTCACACGCAAGAATTGGTTAAAGTTTGCCAAGTTTATCCGTTAATTTTGTAGCTTCATATTTGTGAAAAATAATTCTTTGTCCCAGTACACGTACCAAAATTAAATATGACTTGATATAATTCTTTTCTTCTATAAACTATTTGAGAAAAATTTACGCAGGAAAGTCAGATTTCTCACAGTTTGTGATGTTATGTGTAGCAGTCAGAACTCAGAAGAAATGGTGTGGGGAGCTTCAGATTTTGGTCTGAATGTGAAGAGTGCTGGTGATAGTTTGCGAGCTTACAGGTTGAAGCCTTAGTTATTCTACGTGCCAAGCTGTGCGTGGTTTGCAAGCAGCGTGCAGAAATGATGTTTGAAGGGTTAAAATCTACACTGATTGTGCTAATGTTATTGCATTCAGGAAGAAATAACCTGTTGTATTAGTAAGGTTAGCAGGTTGTTTGTTCTTGAAGCGCGTCTCTTAGCCACTAAGCTAGAAAGAGTGAGGGATAATGATTGTATCTTCCTGTTTGTAATTAATGAGACAATGCCTTAAACTAGGAAGATTAGGTAGCATCTAAATATTCTAGCCTTTGTTTAATGATATTTGAACGTTGCTATGTGCCAGCTAATAGTCTGCTTCGAAATTGAGTGTAAACCAGAATTTCATTTGAGAAATGACAGACTTATTTTGATGTCTTATAGTACTGCTTCTGTTCCGTTTTGTTTGCTCGATTTGCTTTTTTACACAGTATTTCAGATGCATGGATACACCAGAACATCTCAATATTAGTTGCATGTAAATAAAACTTGTACAAAACTATACAGAGGATGCTAAAGACTTCCTAACTAATGATGCATAAAACTTATTCTTCCAACAAACTAACAAATTCTCCAGCAGAAAGACTTGAAAAGGGGAATCAATGGAAACACTACACTGTCAATTTTACCCTAAAACAAACCACCCCCGGGATGAAGCTGCAGAACTCGACATGAATTTGCAAGAATTTTGATGGTGCTAACTGCTAACAGATCTGGTGCTTAAATAATCCAACCTGTTTTCATCAAAATCTAATGAAATGTTGGCAAAGACTCTAGCCATTAGTGATTTCTAGTGATTCGAATAGACCTTCTGACAATTAATGTCTGAAGACTATGCAGGCAATTGCTGGTTAAACAGGTAAAGGTTTCAACAGGAGATGAATGTAGTTCATATAGTAATTAACATGAACACTAAAACATTGATGCATCCCAAAATAACACGGCGAATTTCACTCTTCACTGTAAGTGCACAAATTGATCAGAATAGCAACTATTTGATCTTCAAACCAAGATTAGAAACTGATTGCTGAATTAAGTGACACTGATTCAATCAAACTTTAGAAAACTAATAGAAATCTTTATTCAACACAACTCAACAAAAAGGCTGCAGCAAATGTTAAAACTAACTAACACACTAAGTAATTTCAAAGAATGCATATTCAGAAAATGTAGTGGATCGAGTCTGACATAAAAAAAAACTACTAAAAGGAAAAGGTTCTCAGCCTGTTCGGCATCATCAGCCTCCCCCAAACCCTAGGCGATGATCTCTCATTCTTAGTTGTCTTGTTGTCATCACCGGAAAGAGACCTCTCCCCATGCCAATGCCGAGCATTCAAAACCTTATTAGGGATGAAATCCTGATTGTACACAACTTCTTTTATTACTTCATCTATAAACTCAGTAACCACTGCAACATCTTCAGTTGACAACTTAATTTTTGTAGCAATATTCTTCATGACAAACTGATGAATGTTATTATCTGTTTCCAGTGAGAAATCAACCTCAGTTTTCACATCAACCTCTTTACCTTCAACACTATAGATGACACTCAATTCAATTCGTACAATACCAGCATCTTTCATTTTCACCAGTAACTTAAACTTCTTGTCCCCAAACTCAACCTCCTTTACAACCCCTAGTAATCCATCCACCCGATCACGTACACTGCAAGGAATCAGACACGAATTAGTCCGAACTGTTGACGTGGCAGAAACACTCGGTGCAAGAAACGGATCATTCAATAGCTCCTTTGCTGAAGGTCTACTAGCTGCAGGAAGAAGACATCGCTCGATGAACTGCTTAGCCTGTGGGTCTGTGACAGTGTTTAGTGCAGTAGGTTTTACACCAGTCTTAACCAAATAATAAACTGAGTGTCTGTATATGGATTGGTCTAAGTAAAGATTGAATACCCGAGTAATCATCTGTAACACACACATCCCAAAAGAATGAATATCAGCAAGTTGATTATACAACCCATGATAAAGCTCTGGTGCCATGTACTGTGGTGTACCAACAATACCACCTGCAAATTCACCTGGTTTCAAATACACAGCCACACCAAAATCTCCGATTTTAACAGTTCCTGAATTCCCACTAATAAAGATGTTATCTAGCTTAATATCACGGTGAACGATACCACGAGAGTGAAGATAATCTAACCCTTTAAGAATCTGTATACACCAACTCTTTACTACTTTAAAATCAACAAGAGTGTGATTCTTGATGTATCGGCGCAAACTTAGAGAAGTAAAAAGCTCTGTAATTATGTAAATGCTTCTCTCTCGATAATCAATCCAAGAAGTGTGGCATTTTACTATGTTTTCATGATCCATCCTTTTCAACAGAATGTTTTCTGTGCACACATATGTAAGATCAATCCCAGATAATCCAAAAGTATTCTGTAGAAATATCACACACCATGCGATTTCAGTACCATTAACACTATCAAATCCCTTGTAAACTTCCTTATATTGCCCTCTTCCTATTACCTCGTTGTACATTACGTATTGCCCTGTCGGATCTCTCTTGATAATCTGTTTAAAAGTACTACTTGAAGAAGAAGAAGAAGAAGCCATTACTAACAGCAAAACAGAACCAGGAACAGAATTGATGGGATTGAATGTGTTTTTGATGATTTCTTGAACGCTGGTATTATGAATGGGATTGAATGGGTTTTTGATTATTTTCTTGAAAACTGGTTTAATAAATGGGATTGAATGGGTTTTTGATGATATCCAAACTGATTAATATCATTTGGTTCGATTGTATTTATAATAATGGCATAGGTTAAGTCGGTAATCAAGAAACAGAAAATACCCTTTTCTTGATTTTGTATTTTTAAATAAAAATTAAAGAGGATTGTTAATTTGTTATCATTTATAGTTAGTGACCGAGAAAGGGATTGCAATATGTTCGTAGTGGCGCGTTCACCTGGATGTGTTAGTAATTAACGCGAATGCTTAAAAGTACTAAGGCTAATTGTATCTTGTTTGAAGCGAGATTAAGCAAGGGATTTGGCGGTAAAAATGACGGCTCACTTGGCAAACCGGTCACCACAAAGGTTTTGTAAAAACATCCGTTCCGTTTGAAAAAAAAAAACAATTTTAAGGTTTTAAATATTCCGGATCGGATATTTGAAAAAAAAAAAAAAAAATTCATATCAACTTTCTTTCCATTCATATCTGAAATATTTCAATTTTTTTTTTTAAAATATAGAAAACTAGATTTTTGCTCGTGCGATGCACGGATTCTATTAAATTGTTATGTTTAAATAAAAATCCTATGTATATACCACTTTTATATATTATATTAGATTAGTTTTTGATTTTGCATTGAATTTCATTTAGGATTTTTTTTATTAGGAAAGTGTTTGTTTTTGGATGAAATTGTATATGCGTAATATTAATAAAAAATTAATAAAAAATATCTACGTGAAAGTTAATCATTTCTTTACGTGGCACTCGACTTTTTTAATTCAAAATTAATTTTGAAATTTTATTTTTCATTAGCCGAAACCATTAGATTTTTCTATGTGGCGCTCTAATATTGAATTAATGTTTGATTTTAAATTGAATTTATTTTATTTTATTTTAGATTATTTTTTGATTTTGGATGAAATTTATTTTAGATTTATTTTTTAATTATTAGAGTGTTGATTTTAGACGGAGTTGTATATATTAGTAATTAATTAATTAAAATATCTACGTGGCACCTAATTAATTATATACGTGGAAATCGATTATTTTTTAATTATTAGAGTGTTTAATTTTAGATGGAGTTGTATATATTAGTAATTAATTAAAATATCTATGTGGCACCTAATTAATTATCTACGTGGCAATCGATTATTTTTCAATTATTAGAGTGTTTGATTTTCGATGGAGTTGTATATATTAATAATTAATTAATTAATTAAAATATCTACGTGACACCTAATTAATTATCTACGTGGCACTTGATTTTTTTAATTCAAAAAGAAATTAGAAATCTTATTTTTCATTGGCTGAAACCATTAGTAATCCTAGGTGGCGCTCTAATCTTTCAGCAAATATGCCTCCTTTATATATGTATATTAGATTCGATGGATCTAATCCAAAATATCGGATATCAAATCTTGTTTTAAGGTTTCAGATATTTTGGACCGATTATCCGAAAAAAATACTCTCTCCATTTTTATTTACTTGCATTGCTTACATGGACACACGGTGATGCAAGTGAAAATATATTGTTTATTGGGGAAAAAAAACTACAAGTGGAGTAAATGAACACTCATTTGAGGTAAGTGATGCATATTATATTTGGAGAAGTTTTAAACAATTAACAAGTGGGGATTAAAGATTGAGAGAGAAATTATAAAATAATGCAAAAACCTTATAAAAGAGGAAGTGATGCAAGTAAATAAAAGGAAATTATGTATTTTGATTTTTTAAAATTCATATAAGTTTCCGATTTATGGATGTCCAATCCGAAATTTAGGATACCTGAAATTTTCTGATCAGATTCGAATCACATTTTTCCGATCCAAAAATTTACGAAATGTCACCTTCAATGATTTCATGTTTCTCTATGAAGAAGAAACCCTCTTTTGACCTTACTGAGAATGAGGTTGAGGGAGTTAGCGGTGATGAAACTCTTGAGGAACCAAGCTGTAAGGCCCTGTTTAGTTCACCTTATTTCAGGACCTTATTACTTATTTCAGATCAGATCAGATCAGACCTGACCAGACCTGATCAGATCAGATCAGAAAAAATAAGTTCAGATCAGATCAGACCATATTATTATTATTATTATTATTATTATTATTATTATTATTATTATTATTATTATTATTATTATTATTATTTTATTATTATTATTATGGGAAACCACCAAAACGTTACAAGCTTAACAAGCTACAAAGATCAAGTAAACTACAAGAAGTTGGTGGGGAGCCGAGATACAATCTGGGCCCCCACTCCTCTAGCTATGGCGAACCCGATCCTGCTGAAAATGTGGGCAGCTGCCCGTGCCCCTATGTCTTGAGCCCTGGAGTACGTCTGGACCCGCTTCAGCAACGAAACAGCCCCTTTCTCTAACTCCCCAAAAGAAGAGAAGGAAAAAGGAAAGAAACCGTAACCCAAAGCCCTACAACGTGCCGCATACTTAACCTGCTTCCGCTGCGCAGCAACCGCCACAACCCGACCCGGAACGAAGTCTGACAACCCAGATTGCGTCATAGGTGAAGACCCAGTCAAGTCAACACACACATCTACACCGCCATCCCAAGAATAAAGCAATATATCTGCAGGACGAAGAGCTCCATCACTCTCACTAGTCAGCCCAACATCAACCTCCTTTCGAGCAGAAATCCCCGACCGATAGCAAATATCCAAAAGGGTATCACGAACAACATTATGTCGATGTTTGATACCCACGATCCCAGCACAAGACACGGCATGATCCCCATAAATATCCCCATCGAAAACCCGAGAGCAAGCAGAACATGGCGTCGAATCAGAGAACAACGGAATACCCAACCGATAGCAAAGAACCGAACGATAAGTCTTACCGTTCATAGTCTGGCCTAAACCCGAGATGGGGACTGCCCGCAACCAAGCTGAGGAGTGATCCCCCTGCTGGGATTTCCAAAGGGCAACATGACGCGAAGATAAGGAGTAGGCGGATACCGCATCAGCAGTAACCTTCGTGAAATATATGTCTGCCAATTTCTTCATGAGAGTGGGGGCAGCGATTTCACTAGGGCTACTCATAAGGACGCTCTCCACGGTCCTATTGAAAAGACCAAGAGCCTCATCAAAGGCCGACCCCGGACCGTCAACACCTGAAAGCCGAAGAAGCGAATCCTGCAAACCAGAAGACTGCAAACGGGATGCAAGAAAAGCATAATGCCGAACATCACCAGCTGAATAAACACCCAATCCTCCATACGAATAAGGCAAGGTAGCAAGACGCCATTGCCAGTCACCGAACCCAGGTCCCGAAGCAGTCACGATACGCTCTAAAGAAGCCCGAAGAGCCACATCAAAAGATACTTGGGCCGCTTCAAAAAGTTGAGGTGGACAAGTGCGCATAGCAAAATAGAGTTTAGAAACTCCAGTGCACGCACGAAGAAGCAACAACTCACACTGGGGATCATTAAGCTTAGCTACAGCATCCATCAACACAACAGTCTTCGACACCCGTCGCGAAACCAACTCCTTACAAAAAGAGGAATCCGCACTGGGGATCATGTCCAGATTATTATTATTATTATTATTATTATTATTATTATTATTATTATTATTATTATTATTATTATTATTATTATTATTATTATTATTATTATTATTATTATTATATGTTTATATCATTGTTATTATATTTAATATTTTATTACTATTATTGCTTTTATAAAAAATGATGTTGTTGTCACTGCAATTAAAATCTATTATTTAAGGCATAAAAAAACATTAACAAAACATTCAAATTGATCATGTCCAAATTAAAACCATTAAGTCCAGATCAGAAACGATATGATCAGGTCATGTCCATATCAGAACTGATTTTTATAGATCAGAACCATTATATATCCATACTAGAACTGATAGGGTCAGATAATATCCAGATCATAACTGATCACAGATCATGTCCAGATCATGTTCAAATCTGCAAAGATCTTGTCTACATCAAAACCGATCCTTACGTAACCAATATGTTCAGACCAAAACCGATTTGTACAGATCATGTCCAGATCAGAATCGATATGTCCAAATTGTAATTGGTCTAAATATCGACTTTGTACAGATTATGTTAAGATCAGAATTGATCTGCAAAGATCATGTCCAGATCAGAATTGGTCTGTACAGATCATGACCAAATCAGAACTAATCTGTACAGATCATGTCCAGATCAGAAATAATCTGTACAGATCACGTCCAGATCATGTCTAGATCAGAACTGAACTTTACATATCATGTCCAGATCTGAACTGAAATGTACAGATTACATCCAGATCAGAACTGATCTGTACAAATCATGTTCAGATCATGTCTAGATCAGAACTGAACTGTACATATCATGTCCGGATCAAAATTGATCCGTACAGATCATGTCCAGATCATAACTGAACTGTACATATCATGTCTAGATCAGAACTAAACTCTACAGATCATGTCCAGATTAGAACTGATCATGTCCAGATCATAACTGATCTGTACAGATCACATCTAGATCATGTCTAGATCAGAACTGAACTTTACATATCATGTCCAGATCTGAACTGAAATGTACAGATTACATCCAGATCAGAACTGGTCTGTATAGATCATGTTCAGATCATGTCTAGATCAGAACTGAACTGTACATATCATGTCCAGATCAAAATCGATCCGTACAGATCATGTCCAGATCATAACTGAACTGTACATATCATGTCCAGATCAGAACTGATCTGTACAGATCATGTTCAGATCATGTCTAGATCAGAACTGAACTGTACATATCATGTCCAGATCAAAATTGATCCATACAGATCATGTCCAGATCATAACTGAACTGTACATATCATGTCCAGATCAGAACTAATCTGTACAGATCATGTCCAGATTAGAACTGATCATGTCCAGATCATAACTGATCTGTACAAATCATGTCTAGATTAGAACCGGTCTTTACATATCATATCCAGATCAGAACTTATATGTCTAGATCATAACCGATCTATCTAGATCATGTATAGGTCTATCTAATATAAGGAATAGTTAAATCATTAGCAAAGTCAAATAAATAATAACAATATTATACATTTGTGTAACATTTATTTTACACGTAAGTCGTTTAATATTAATAAATGTAGATTTTTCTTTAAACTTAATTCTGAAGAATCAGATCAGATCTGATCAGGTCAGACCAGATCAAATTAGATCAGAAAAAATAAGTTCAGATCAGATCAGATCAGATCAGGAGAAATAATTGAAGGAAATAATGCCCTTGGTCCAAGTATGCATTCTATGATAAGTCTAATAAATGCGGTTCAGTATTAATTAACAAGTTAATAATTCAGTGAGATCAAGTGAGCTGAATGCCTAGCTAGAGGCCGCTTCAGTTCAAGTGGAATTAATGATATTAATCCACAGCTTACTCTTGACTGAACCCGTAGGGTCACACAAATAGTACGTAAACGGATCAAGTATTTAATGGCATTAAATACTCTATCTATGGATATTCGGAATCGACGGATCTTGGTTTCAGTGGGAGCTGAGATCGTCACAGGCAAGAAATGAATACTCCGGAAACGATGATATTACCGGAAACGGAAATATGGATCGTATCGGAAATATAAATATTATCCAAGTCGTAGATGTTGCCGGAAACGGAAACATGGTACGTATCGAAAAATATTATCGGAAATGGAAATATTACCAGAATCGGAAATATTGCCGGAAACGGAAATATTGTCAGAATCGGAAATATTACCGGAATCGGAAAATAATTCCGGAAACGGAAATATTAAATATTTGTTCGAAACGGAAATTAATTCCGGAATCGGAAATGTTAAATATTGTTCGTATCGGAAATGAATTCCGGAATCGGAAATTTAATCGGAAGCGTATCGTACGAATAAGCATCGGACGAGGCCTGCCGGACGAGGGCCCAGCACGAAGCCAGGCCATCGCCCAGCAAGCCAAGCGCGCCACACAAACAGCCACGCCAGGCCCAGCGCAAGGCCAGGCCCAGCAGGCCGTGGCAGCGCGCACAGCGCGCGCAGCGCGCGCGGGTGCTTGCGTGGGCTTGTGGCTCGCGCAGGCCTCGCTGCGTGGGCTGCTGCTCGCACGCACGCATGGGCGGCCCATCGAGGCTGCCGTGTGTGTGTGCGTAAGTGTTTGTGTTCGTGCACGTTTCCTAAAACGTGCAGAGTTCGGTTAATGATTAAATTCCTAATTCTATTTGATAAATTAATTAAATTAGAGTTCTTGTAGGATTCTAGGTTTAATTAATTTGTATCTGAATAGGATTCCAATTCCCTTTCCATAACCCTATAAATATGTGGCCTGGGTTCACAATTTATAACGAGTTTCAAAGTATTCAAAGTGAGTTTTTGAGAGAAAAATTCAGCCACACATCTTGCTCAAAAGTGCCGAAAATTCTAGTACCTTAAGGGCGATTCTAGTTGGTCAATCTTAAGGCGGATCCGGACGTGCTGTGGACTATCTACGGAGGGACGACACTTGGAGTCCTAAAGACTTGTTCTTGTTCGGTTCGGGCGCAGCTAGGGAGGGCACGCAACAAAGAGTATGCATCTAAATTATGCTATATGATTATGTGTAAATAATATGTATTCCTGGGTTAATGGTTGTTTCCGCATGATTTATGTAATATCATATGTATCATAACCTAACAGTGGTATCACGAGCCCCTTATTATTTTCATAATCTATATTGCATGAACATGGTTAAATATTACAAATTTGCAAGAATTAAAAGGGGTGATTAATTTTCGTAATTGTTAATTAATTGCAAATTGCGTTTATTTAATTATACGTACGCAGTTTTTCGGCAGTTTCTTCGTTACTCATCCAAATCGAGTGATTTTTGTGTCAATTCCGCATGTAAAAGGCATTCTAAAATTTTGACAAAAATAGTGTTTTTCTGCCGAACCCAGAATTCTCAAATTCGAAGCCTAACTATGACTTTTCGAAGGTTTTAGTTTTTCGAATGCAAAATTTCGTAAATTTAAGATGTTAAATTAAATATTTGCGATTCTTGTTGATAAATCTTGAATTTTTGATTGACCTACTGCATATGTTTAACAAGTTTGAATGCCTAGTCTTGTTAATTATGCAATCTAATTTGTAATTATGATTAATTTGTTGAAAATTAGAATAATTTAGAATTAATTTGATTTTCATAATTAATTGTAATTTAATTAGAAACCTATGATTAAAAACCACCATAAAAATTGTAAATTTATGATAAATTTTAAATTTTTATGACCTAGACTTGAATCCATAACAATCGGAAATCAATTGGATAATAAATTTTCGATTTTTCGCCCTAAAATTATGAAATTAATAATATTTATTAATTTGTCATTAATTTTATAAATTTTAAATTTTTTATGCGATTCGTTCATATAACTTGCACGCACAAAGCAGTTACCCTTAAGGGGTGTTGTATAATGCGGGCATGCGACGACGAGCAAGGGAGCTCGTCGCCCGTGCGGCACGAATGCAATGAGCAAGGGCGTAGTGCACGAGCACAAGGCAGCAGCCCTGCCTTGTGTCGTGGGCCACGAGCAATGGACGAATGGGCATGGGCGAAGGGCGAGCCAAGGCAGTCGCGTGTGGGCAGCAAGCGAGCTGCGCCACAACGCGCACTGCCTCGCGCAAGAGCGCGCAGCCTCGCGCGCAGCGAGCGCAAGCTCGCGTGCCACGAGCGCTGCGCCCAGCGTTGCTCGCGCGCACAACGAGCGATGGCTCGCGCGCACAGCGAGCGATGTCGCGCGCCCAGCGAGCGATGGCTCGCGCGCACTGCAAGCGATGGCTCGCGTGCGACGAGCGCTGGCGCGCGCGCAGCAAGCACCACAGCGTGCGATGGCTTGCGATGGAGATGCAGCAGCTATGCGACGAGCGCATGGGCTGCGCGCACATGGCCAACGATGGCTGTGTGCGTGCGGCCCATGGGCGTGCAATGCGTAGGGTGTTTGCGTTACGATTAGATCGTTTTGAATGTTTAATTTGAAAATTTCAGGTCACGTAATTTTAATTAATTTTAAAATTAATAATTTAAATTATTTTCTTGGATTTTAATTTTGAATATTGTAATTATAATAAATGTTATTTATTCTAATTATTTTACTAAAATTAAAATCATGAATTAATTTAAATAACGACTGAAATTAAATTAAACTTTTTGGATTCAATTATAAATTTATATGAGCTTTAAATTTTAATTAAATTTGTATGTTTCCGGTTAGACTAGAAATACATTTTTATGTTTAAAATTAGTAAAGCATATGAATTTATTGGTTTAAGTGGGAGCGTTTTTTAGTCATAAACTCTTGATTAGGTCTACAAATCCTTAAGGTTAAAACAACTTGATTAGAATTAATAAGGACTGAATAATTGGTAGATTATTGGTGCCCTTGATTAATTGCTGCAAATATTTACGTGATGCATAATGTGTTTTACTAACCAGCTAAGTGGGCCATTCATGATAATGAATGGGTGAATGGTATATATTGTATATGTACTGTTTTGCAGGTTATGAAGTGACTAGTATGGCCCAAATAGATAGAAAATATGGTCTGCGTACCATTAATTTGAATGTAATTGGTCTAAAGTACCAAAGTTATTTTTCAATTCAAATATGTTCTGCGTACCATCAAATAGTTGTAATTAGTTATAGCTTATCCTATTTGAAGAAAATGGTGCCTCCCACGGAGATTTTCAAGACGGACTTTGAAGTTAAAGCTTCAAGATGAAGTCGGGCCATACTAGATCACAAATATCTTATGCATGTTTTAAGTTATTTATTGCTTTTAAATATGTCTTAAAATGCATGAGATCAAAAGCTTGATTATGTTGCATGATTAAGGATTTTAGTTCACTTAAAATCTAACCAACATAGTAAGAGCCTTAAGTTCCAAACTTAAAAATTGAGTTAAAAGGTGCCATGCCAAAATATACACTTGCTTGGATATCCTTTACATCAATCTAGTAATAGTTTTCGCTCAGCGAGGTGTTACTTATTGGTCCTAAAGGGGCAAGGTACACAAATAATTGTGAGTACATGTTAGTTTTGGTGAAACTTAACGATATAAGTAAGGAGTCCTTTTATGTCGTGGCAAATTCGATAGGTTTACCTAATAAGTTCTTAGACGTACCTATCAACCAAGAGTAGTTTCTAGACTATTAGCAAAAGGCTTTTGCTTACCTAAAATGTTTTAGAATTGAGTCGACAAACTGTGCTTAATTCTTCAATGGTTTTAGGGTCTTGGAATCATTTTATTCACACCTGCCGGAACAATAAAATCGAATAAAATGCTAATAACTTGTTTGAATTGCATGGTTGCTTTAATTTCAAGTTATTATTCATGATAAATGTTTAGACTTTGCATGCTTCAATGTATGTTTTAATTATTGTTTATAATTAAATATCTTGCACTGCAATAAATCCTTTTAGAAAGGTAACAGTAAATTTCCTCGATTGGTAGTGAATCCAAGAACGATTCACGGAAAAGAGAGAAAGTGAGCAATTTAAAATGTATGTTTCTTATATCGACTTTTATGGTTGTTTTCGAATATCAAAATCGAATGGCAAACCAATTGGTGCTTGTGAATTCAAAATACACTGTAGTTTTGAAATCATGAAGCATTGAGTTTAATACGCTCAGCTTTACCAATGGTTAACAACCTAATATCTTTGTCCATTTAATTCTCGAATGAGTCTAGTCCCTAGACATTCGAATAGATCGATGCTTAGAGAAGTTTAGAAGCTTCTGGTAAGATCATCTAGTTGAAACAAAATATTCAACATAAATTAAAATGGTAAAGAACCTTGTTGGTGACATTGGACATGTCTAACAAAGTATAAAAGTCAACACTAAAGAATTTAATTCTTAAGCCTATAAGAAAAGGTACAAGAAATAGGAAAACGAGGAACAAATGAAAGGAATTTACGATTCCGTTTCTACCTATAAGTTTATGTTTAAAGAGAAGTGACCTAGCAATCAAACTTCCTTGGTATCATATACCGCTTGAGGTTCTTACTTCGGTAATAACTCAAACAATGGAAGCTAGGATACACTAATGACCTACAAGTGGGAAATGAAGCATGGCAATGCTACATTAATTGTAGGGTCATCTAAGTTTGTTTTAAGTCCTTTCAAAGGCTGGAACTTAATGGCTATTTTGTTCCATAATCAACATACCTAAATTTCCGTTTTCAAACACAGAAAGACTCACATTCAAGAAAAACAAAAACAATGTTTGTTTGTTTATTTGAATGAAATGGTCAATTACAGGTTGAGTCAATATGCTTGATTAAAACAAACAACTCTTTAAAGAACTTTACTAGGTTCAAATCAATCCCTTGATTTGAGTTCCACTAATCTTTGGCATTGTTGCTTAGATCATATCAACAAGTTAACATTCATAAGCTCTATTTTGATGGACTTTTGAAAGTTGATTGATTTCTAGATCATTTTAAGACAGCTAGTCTTACTTGTTGAAAGTAACAAAAGATATGAACTATTGTTAGAACGCCTAGACAATAGAGTTCAAAGCTAAAGAAAGATTTTATGACTTTATTATTTCACACAGATTTGAGTGAATATAGGTTTATTTACTCAATGTGATATAAGTTTGAATCTGTTTGGCTAGTTCAAAGATTCAGAAGTATAAAATCCACTTGGCAAGAAATCATAAAGATCTAGGTTAGATCATGTTGATGATTACTTGAGACCAAATATGATCATCAATGATTGTGTGTTATAATTTCACAATCTAGGTCCATAAGATATGGCATATCTACGTTGGAATGATCGAAGTCAATTAGTACTTGATTCGATCAATGATGAATCATAAAGACTTTTCCTATAATTTCTAAAACAAAATGCTCAACTACCACCAAACTAAACCAAATTCGTCAAAGCTATTGAAAAGTAATTTCAGAATATCTTTTCATAATATATCTAAAGAGTTCCTAAACTCAGTGGGAGCTTACTGTTTGTTATTCAACAAACTAAGGCCCAAGTATAGATATATGTTTCATTGTGATTTATTCAAATGAAACACAAGGGTATTGTTTCTACCACGAATTTTTGAGAACATAATGTTTGTTTGCTCGAAATAATGTCCTTTTGGAGATTCGTTTCCAAAATGACAAGTGGGAGAAAATAGACCTCGAAAGCTTTCGAGGCGAACAACAAACATAAACGGACATTCCGGAGGCTTTTCGAAGTGCTTCAGAAAATCCGAACTTATTCTTTAAGGACTTTAGAAGTGGCTTTAAAGAATAGATATCTCTTAGAAGACTTTACAAGTGCTTCAAGGAGAACAGAATATTCAAAGGACTTTCAAGTGGCTATTGATATTCTATTGTTTGATGTTCTATACCCAAGTAGGCATAGAATTCAAGTCACTGAAACTATGAGATTCTTCTATTAGATAGTGAAGAAACATAGAGATCAGGTCAATGAAACTATGAGATTCTTCTATTAAATAGTGAAGAAACCTACAACTTGCAGTCAAACTATTATCATGTAGATTAATGAGTTTGTGACTTGTAAGAAAGCTATGACGAAACCCAGATTCCCTAAAATGGTTAGAGGCCATATATAGACTCAAATGTTTTAAATGGTTAGAGGCCATAAAACATACTCAATGTTTTGATGACAAAATTGAAATTTTGTTGATTTGCAAGAATAGTTTCACACCTATTGGTTGCAAGTTTGTTTTAAGGATAAAAACCATCAAACATGAATTGTGTTCACACACAAAGCTAGATTAGTTGCTAAAGGTTACAAGCAAATTCATGACATGGATTGTGTTGAAACCTCATGCATAATCGTAATGCTCAAGTCTATATTCAAGCAATGATTGCATATTGGTACATATGACAATTGGATGACAAAACGTATTCCTCAATCAAATGATGGAAGAAACTATGTACATGGAATGTCATAGGATTTGTGGATCCAAATAAATGCTTGAAAAGGAAAGCTAGCTTATAAAATCTAAGTACAAATTTAAGCAAGCAATTGGGAATTGGAACTGTATTTTAAGTGAAGCTAATAAGCATTTTAGTTTCATAAAATATACATGATTCTTATAGATATATAAGAAGTTTAGTGGGAGTACTTAAAACTTAATTGGTCCTATGTGTATTACACACATATCTCTCTATTGTGAAATAACATTCAAATGCTAATGACTTAGATTTGAAATTATTCATCAATAATGGACCATGGCGAAACTTAGTACATACTGGGTATTAAGATCTATTTACAAAGATCTTATGATATTGTTTTGGATTAAGTAATGGCATTTACTAAGTCAAACACGAAAGTCTCCATTGGAGATATTCGACCCATGTGAATAAATCTAAGTAAAGAATGTTTGAACTATGTATAAGCATTTACTAAGTTAAACATCAAAGAATCTAAATGAGATTCTTAACCTATATTATATGTCAAAGAATTTAGCTGGATTCAGTATCTACTAAAATTGAATGAGCTAAAGTTACATGAATAGAATTCAATTTGGGAATTATTCTGCAAAAGAATTTATCATGTATGATATAATATGAGGATCGCCAAAAACGTATCGTATGACTTTAGGCATGACGAACATATACCAATCTCTATTGATCTAAGTGAAGATCAACTGGATTGAGATCAAGAATACTTATGGTACTTGAAAAGGTACATAGGAATAATTCTTGATTCAAGGAAATAAAGATATGCTAAATATTGATGCTACACGCATAAACACTGGCAAAGGATCAAGCAAGATTCCTTTGGAGTTAACCATTGACAAGGACGAGCTAAAGAGCATCGTGTTTTGAAATGGCAACATGGATTAGAGACCATGAGTTGTTGCGTGGGAAATTAAATATTAATTTCTATGTTCTAAGATACAGCTGGAAAGTCTTCCACATATCCGTGAACTGCTTGGATAAGTAAATCCAAACCAAAGCATCACTAGCAACCTATACAGTTGAAATAAAAGTAATTATTGCCTAAGAAGCAATAAAACAGGGTTGTTTAAAGTTCTTCACTGAACTTGGGTAGATCACCTATCTGTTGGCTTGATGATTCTTCATTGAAAAATGCGTAGAACCACTCTTGAAGCAAGAAAAACGTCTGCTAACTTGATGGCTCTTCATTGCAAAATGCGTAGAACCACTATCGAAGTAAGAAAGACTAGATCACATAATAAACAAACTCGAAAAGATCTTATCATCATATCTCGAAGAACATTCGATGAAAAGGATATTAAGATTGGCAAAGCATGATAACTAAACCTATGCAACAAGTGAGAAGCAACACTCACATTGTAGCACTGGAAATCAAGCATAGCTTTGAATTCCATGAACTGTTTTAGAAGATGGGTTTGAGGCCCATGGTTGTAAAACATTGGGGTTGAACATTTATCATATATGAAATGTATTTTCATATTCCATTTAATCTTGGTTTAGTATTAAATGATGAGTCCCTTCAATTTGACGATATATTCAAGATAGACTGTCAGGACCAGTCCTGTGACTAAGAAATGTCTATCAAGTGAACTTGAATGTCAAAAGTTGAAAATGGTCCCTAGTCGGAGTTTTCTATAAAATTGGACGCATAGAAAACGTTAGACGATTAGAATGCAAGATGACTAGTAGTTCTGTTTCTTGAACTATGTGGACATGGCAATGTCATAATCATTTGCATAGATACTTACTTTGGGAAGACTAGTATCGGACAAGACCTATGAAACTTTACTGTAAGAGATGAAAATCTGTCATAAGTAAATTTCATTAAATTATTAGACACTAAATCCTCAATACCTGAGTGATTTGAGATTACTTGTTTGAGAACTGGTTGCTTTGACGTTGACCAACCGTCGCACCGTAAAAGGAGGCTATAAAGGCAACGCTCAGGTAATCACCTATCAAACGAAGTCTAATCTCAAGATCGCAAGATTGGGATTGTCCTCCCATAAATCGGGATGAGATGCTTAAAAGTTGTACAAGGCCACTCGGAGAGCTAGAAACTGTGAAATGCATGGCCGTGCTCGGATAAATCATAGGCTATGATTATCTGTTTATTTGATCAGTTGAACTCTGAAACCGAGGAACACCTCTGGACATAATAAGGATGACAACTCTTACCTTATGTTCAAGAGCAAGCATCGAGCGACAAAGGAATTAGGAAATGCACACTTGTCCCTAAGGACAAGTGGGAGACTGAAGGAAATAATGCCCTTGGTCCAAGTATGCATTCTATGATAAGTCTAATAAATGCGGTTCAGTATTAATTAACAAGTTAATAATTCAGTGACATCAAGTGAGCTGAATGCCTAGCTAGAGGCCGCTTCAGTTCAAGTGGAATTAATGATATTAATCCACAGCTTACTCTTGACTGAACCCGTAGGGTCACACAAATAGTACGTAAACGGATCAAGTATTTAATGGCATTAAATACTCTATCTATGGATATTCGGAATCGACGGATCTTGGTTTCAGTGGGAGCTGAGATCGTCACAGGCAAGAAATGAATACTCCGGAAACGATGATATTACCGGAA
This sequence comes from Spinacia oleracea, assembly GCF_020520425.1. Taxonomy (NCBI): domain Eukaryota; kingdom Viridiplantae; phylum Streptophyta; class Magnoliopsida; order Caryophyllales; family Amaranthaceae; genus Spinacia; species Spinacia oleracea. Next base: position 116,808,433 of record NC_079487.1, on the reverse strand, counting down.
ACGGAAATATGGATCGTATCGGAAATATAAATATTATCCAAGTCGTAGATGTTGCCGGAAACGGAAACATGGTACGTATCGAAAAATATTATCGGAAATGGAAATATTACCAGAATCGGAAATATTGCCGGAAACGGAAATATTGTCAGAATCGGAAATATTACCGGAATCGGAAAATAATTCCGGAAACGGAAATATTAAATATTTGTTCGAAACGGAAATTAATTCCGGAATCGGAAATGTTAAATATTGTTCGTATCGGAAATGAATTCCGGAATCGGAAATTTAATCGGAAGCGTATCGTACGAATAAGCATCGGACGAGGCCTGCCGGACGAGGGCCCAGCACGAAGCCAGGCCATCGCCCAGCAAGCCAAGCGCGCCACACAAACAGCCACGCCAGGCCCAGCGCAAGGCCAGGCCCAGCAGGCCGTGGCAGCGCGCACAGCGCGCGCAGCGCGCGCGGGTGCTTGCGTGGGCTTGTGGCTCGCGCAGGCCTCGCTGCGTGGGCTGCTGCTCGCACGCACGCATGGGCGGCCCATCGAGGCTGCCGTGTGTGTGTGCGTAAGTGTTTGTGTTCGTGCACGTTTCCTAAAACGTGCAGAGTTCGGTTAATGATTAAATTCCTAATTCTATTTGATAAATTAATTAAATTAGAGTTCTTGTAGGATTCTAGGTTTAATTAATTTGTATCTGAATAGGATTCCAATTCCCTTTCCATAACCCTATAAATATGTGGCCTGGGTTCACAATTTATAACGAGTTTCAAAGTATTCAAAGTGAGTTTTTGAGAGAAAAATTCAGCCACACATCTTGCTCAAAAGTGCCGAAAATTCTAGTACCTTAAGGGCGATTCTAGTTGGTCAATCTTAAGGCGGATCCGGACGTGCTGTGGACTATCTACGGAGGGACGACACTTGGAGTCCTAAAGACTTGTTCTTGTTCGGTTCGGGCGCAGCTAGGGAGGGCACGCAACAAAGAGTATGCATCTAAATTATGCTATATGATTATGTGTAAATAATATGTATTCCTGGGTTAATGGTTGTTTCCGCATGATTTATGTAATATCATATGTATCATAACCTAACAATAATGTGAACTAAACAGGGCCTAAAGCAAGAGTCATAGCACACGGTTTTAGCTAAGTTGTGGGAATCAATTACAATGAGATATTTTCACTTGTGGTAAGACATACTTCTATTCGTACATTACTTTCTCTTGTTGTTATGCATGATTTGGAGTTAGAGCAATTGAATAACATTCTTGCGTGGAGAGCATGAGGAGGAGATATATATGCGACAACAAGATGATCGAGTTTGTTGTTTAGGGAAAGGAGGGTGTGTGCGTGTTAATATTTGTCGGGTACCTCTAGCACTTGTGTTGAGTATAATAGGAATGAGGATCACTTGATAGGTTATGTAGATTACGATTATGGTGGTGCCCTTGAGATTGTAATGACTTTTTTCAACAGAAAGGACTTGAGAAGGGGAATCACTCCCTATATAAATTGTTAAGGATAAATGTGTTGTTATATGCCTTGACATGTTCTATAACTGTAACAAATTTACATGTTTGCCAGATAACAGATTCTCAATTAATTTTACTGATCTTAATTTGTAGTTCCTTGATGCAGGCCTACAGGGGCAGCTTTGAACATGAATCTGCAAGAGTTTTGATGGTGCTAAATGCTAACAGTTCCAGTTGCTGTTCTAACAAAACATTGCCATTAGTCATTTCTAGTGACTCGATTAGACCTTCGATAGTTAATCAGGGATTAGCTTGTCAGAAAAATGCATCCTAATATTGTAATCCATCAAAACAAAAAGCCTGCCATAGTGCATCTTAGCTAGAGTAAGTTACACAGAAATTGTACTGTAAAGCAATAATCTCATCTACTGATTTATTATTCAAAAAGGCTAGAAATATTCAACTAAACACACTAAGTAATTAAGCATGCATATTCAGAATATGTTCTGTAATCTGACATAAAAGAATTACCAGGAAAAGGTTCTCAGCTTAGACAGCTTGCTCAGCTTCCCAAAGCAATTAGACATTCTCTCAGATTTCTGTTTGTCATCATAATATTCATAATAACTGGAAAACGGGTCTTCATCAGATAAATTCTGAGCATTCAAAACACCTTTATAGGCAGAATTCTGATTGCACATAACTTCTTTTATCAGTTGATCCATAATCTCAATAGCCACTGCAACATCTTCAGTTGACAACTCAAGTTGTTTAGCAATATTCTTCATGACAAACTGATCAACTTTATCTTTCTGGATTGAAAACTCTAACTCCATTTCTTCAACCTCATTACCTCCAACATTATAGATGATACTCAACACAATTCTTATCATAACTCTGTCCTTCATTTTCCCTAGGAAATTAACCTTCCTGTCCCCAAACTCAACCTCCTTTTCAACCCCTACTAATCTATCAACCTGATCACGTATACTACAAGGCATCAGACTCAAATTAGTCCGTACTGTTGACGTGGAAGCAACACTCGGTCCAAGAAACGGATCATTCAATAGCTCCTTTGCTGAGGGTCTCTTATATGCAGGAGACAGACACCTCTCAATGAACTGCTTAGCCTGTGTGTCTGTCACAGTACTTAGCACTTCAGGCCTTACACCCGCCATAATCTCTTTGTAAATCTGCTCTTTATATGTGCATTCTCCGTACAGTTTGTCTATACCAGTAACCATCTGTAACACACATATCCCAAAAGAATGAATGTCAACAAGTTGATTATAATTTCCTCTGAAAATCTCTGGTGCCATGTACTGTGCTGTACCAAAAACACCCACTGCACCATGACCCGGTTTCAAAACCGTGGCCACACCAAAATCTCCGAGTTTAACTGTACCTGAATTCCCACAAACAAACATATTTTCTACCTTAACATCACGGTGAAGGATGGGTGGATTACGAGTGTGAAGATAATCCAACGCGTTAAGAATCTGTCTGCACCATTTCTTGACTGCTGTAACATCAACAAGAACATGATTCATGATGTATTGCCGCATAGTCATAGAAGTAAAAAGTTCAGTAATTATGTGAATGATCTTGTTTTCATAATCAATCCAGGAACGGTAGCATTTTACTATATTTTCATGGTGTATATTCTTAACCAGACAGGCTTCTGTACACAAACGCATAACAGTATCAGGGTCAGATTTTGACATTTTAGTTGTTATCTTAATTCGACACCATGCGATTTCCATACCATTTAAATTATCAAATCCCTTGTAAACTTTCTTGTAAAACCCTTCTCCTAACATCTCGTTGTACCTTTCGTATTGCCCTGTCGGATCTGTCTCGGCAACCTGTGAACTAGTACTCGAACATGAAGACATTACTAACAGATAAACAGAACCAGAAACAGAAATTGGGGTTGAATGAGTATTTTTGATGATTTCTTGAACACTGGTATAATGAATGGGATTGATGATTGAATGGGTTTTTGAGAGTGTAGATCTGAGTTTTTTTTTTTTGATAATAGATTCGCTAGAGTTTTAATAAAACTCTACCTTGTAGAGTTATTTTAGAACTCTAGAGGATCCAAAACCGAAAGAATAGGGGATTTGTGAAGATATAATATATGGGCCATTGGTGTTTCGTTCAATGATTGATATTGCTTAAACTCTACCTTGTAGTCTTGTAGAGTTATTTTAGAACTCTGGAAGATCCAAAACCGGTTTTTGATGATATCTAAACTGATTAATAACATTTGATCCGATTGTTTAGGTATAAGTTGAATCAAGAAACAGAAAATACCCTGATTTTTTTTATTTTAAATTTTTAAAAAAATAAAGAGGATTTTTGAAAGAGAAAATACCCCAAGTCAGTTACAGTTTTGTCGAAATAAAGGGGATTGTACAACAGATAATTGATCATCATGACAAAAACACATACAAGTATACAACTGAACCAAATTAGTACATAAAACTGAATGAAACTCCACGAGGCACAAGTTTATCAGGGTTTAGCTTGTCAGAAAAATGCATCTTCACTGAAAGAGGCTTAAACTAAGCCCAATGTTACCTGATTGAACACAAATTTTTGACTATTTGTAATCTTTATTCAACTCAATATATTTAGAAAATTGCTAATCCCATCAAAACAAAAGAACCTACATTCTACAACAAAGATAGATTTTCATCACATTCCACTGATTTTGTTATTCGAAAAGGCTGGAAATCTTCAACTAACTCACTAAGTAATATGTTCTGTAATCTGACATAAAAGAAGTACAACGAAAAATCACATTTTGTAATGAAGAATTGAATCAACTTGAACCTAAAATTTTCTGATAAAAGATGTCAGCTTGGTCAGCTTCCCAAAGCAACTAGGCATTTTCTGATCCTCAAGTGACTGTTTAGCATCAAAAAACTCTTCATCAAGAACAGGCTTCTCACCAAATAAATTCCAAACATTCAAATCTTCCCCAGTATTCAAATTCTGATTCCTAACTCCACCCTGAACCTGATCTTTTATTAGTTCATCCAAATTCTCAGTAACCCCTAGTAATCCATCCACCTGATCACGTACACTACACGGCATCAGACTCGAATTAGTCCTCACTGTTGACGAACCAGCAACACTCGGTGCAAGAAACGGGTCATTCAATAGGTCAATTGCAGAAGGTCTCCTAAACGCAGGAGCCAAACATCTCTTAATAAACTTCTTAGCCAGTGGGTCTGTCACAGTACTTAACGCTTCAGGCTTAACACCTAACCTGATCTTAGTCATAATCTGTTGATGGAATTTACATTCTTTGTAAAGATGATCAACACCAGTAACCATCTGTAGTACACATATCCCAAAAGCATGAATATCAACAAGTTGATTATAATTCCCTCGAAAAATCTCTGGTGCCATGTACTGTGCTGTACCAACACGACCAATTGCGCCATACCCAGGTTCTAATAACATGGCTAAACCGAAATCTCCGAGTTTAACTGTCCCTGAATTCCCATTAACAAAGATGTTTTCTATCTTAACATCACGGTGAAGGATTGGTGTGTTACGATTGTGAAGATAATGTAACCCCTGAAGAATCTGTCTGGACCAGTTCTTGACTGCTGTAAGATCAACAAGAACATGATTCTGGATGTAATGGCGTAAACTGACAGAAGTGAAAAGCTCAGTAATGATGTTGACGATCTTGTTTTTATAATCAATCCAAGAATGGTAGAATTTGACTATACTTTCATGATTTAACTCCTTTAATAGACAGGCTTCTGCACACTGTGTGTAAACACCATCTTCAGAATTTATCATTCTTTCTGTTATGATTATCCGACTCCATGCAATTTCTTTGCCATTGATTTTATCAAATCCGCTGTAAACTGTCTTCGCGTACCCTACACCTAATATGTCGCCGTACCTTACGTATTTCCCTGTCGGATCTGTCTCGATAATCCGTGGATTAGCAATCGGAGGGGAAGAAGAAGAAGATGAAGCCATTAATAACAGAAAAACAGAACCAGAAACAGAATTGATTGGATTGAATGGTTTTTGATTTGATGATTTCTGGTGGAAGTTTCTTGAACATGAACTACTATAATTACTTGTTGTTGCTGAGACGAGGTGTATGCAACTGATTAATTGTCTTTGGTTCGGTTGTTTTATAGCAGTGATATTTAGTTAAGTCGGTAATCAAGAAACAGAAAATACCCTTTCTTGATTTTTGTTTTTTGAATAAAAAGTTACTTAAGAAAATTACTATTCTTACGGTTAGACAAATAGTGTAATCTCGGATGATAATTTGCAGGCCCGGCCATAGGGCGGTCTCATCGGATACACAGCACAGGGCCCCAAATTTTGGGGTCCAAAAACAATTACACACTGTTGGGTAAAAAAAAATAAAAAAACTTCCCTTTCCCATAACTTTCCCTTTCCCGCGCTTCTTGAATAAATCAAACATGGAAACCCAAAAAAACCTCTTCAAATTCTCTTCTAATGGTCATTTCCAAAAATTAGTGAATTACAACCTTCATCAACTACTCCACGCTTGAATCTTCGACCACCATGGCACCATTCCTCTTCTCCCTCCTTCGATTCTCACTTTCTCTCTCTTCCTTTCAAGCCTCCAGGTAATTTTCTTATGCTAGAACCTCAATATTTGATTGTTTTGTTGTTGACTTGTTGTTGTTGCTCTTAATTTATTCTTGGATTTCAATTTTCGGTTAGGGTTTTGAAATCCAGTAATTCATCTGAGAAATTTCGTCGAAGTTCGATGGTGAAGGCGGTGAATTTGGACGGATTTGGAACTCCGAGTAGAAATGAAAGCCGGTGGAATTTGGTCAATTAGGTAGGGTTTATTGAAGATTTTGGGTTTGATTTTTTCGATTTGATTGTTATTGTTATTGCTGTTGTAGAATTTGTTTAATTTAATTGCAAAATGGCGTGTAGTATATTAGTATGTGAATTTTGAATTAGTATTGTTCATCTTTATTTTCTTATTTATTAATCCATTTAATTCATTTTCTAAAAAAATCCACCTAAAAGTTATCCATCAAAGAGGAAAAATTTAACTGTTATTATTGCAAGAAATTTGACAAAGCAAAGAGGGGCCTCATGTGAACTTCATTCATAAGTTTAGCACAGGGCCACCAAATCACCGGAGCCGGCCCTGATAATTTGTAAGGTAGATCGAAAAGCATAGCATGTTTTGGCTACTTAGATCAATTATGATTACGCAAATTGATATAATGGATTATCCTATTGTTTAATATTAAGCTAGGTGCACCAAAAGAAGAGAGACACTTGTCAAATAAATTGTCGTGATGACACTAATAGTATATTGCTAATACTCCGTATGTAATATCATCATAACACCTAAAGAAACGCCACAATATTTAAGGTGTCCCCTAACATTTTCCCATATTTAGGGTAAAACCTTCCTTTGGGGCAGGGGTTAACAAACGGGTATAAAATTTTCCTTCAACTCACGTTAATTTTATTCATATATCTTCTTGTTGTGTCAAAAGGATGCTAAACTCTATATCAATATGATTATATGACTTGTTGTCGACCAAACATGTCATTCATGCTACACATTGCACCCAATTACAATGTATTTTTTTTATTATTATTTTTTTGATTCCAATGAGCCACAAGGGCAATATAAATTACAAATGGGGTGGGGGGATTCGAACCTGAGACCTATTGTACACATGCCCTCAGTCTTAACCACTAGGTCAATACATCATTGGTAATTACAATGTATTTTATGGTGTAGAGTCTGAGTGCACTTGCTTAAGTTGTACTGCTCTCTAAACCCAACCACGTTGTAAGGTCAATTTTGCTTTATTTAAAAAAAAATAAAAAAAATCCACAATCACATTATTGAGATTCAAGAAATAACATCCTAACCAAATTTTATACTATGTACTAATAGTTTCTATCATGTTGATATTTGTTTTACTTTTCTACTTATTTTGATAGAGACATAAGACTTAATATTAAACACTCGGTACAATCCCCTCAAAAAAAAAAAAAAAAACACTCGGTACAAGGTCTCCTTCTAAACATTCCTTCTAAATCTATTGGATTCATTAGTTAATTCCAAACTTTAAAAAATTTATTGTCATCAATCAAATTCTTGGCCAAATCCCTATGTCAACTTTCCCAATCTAACCCAGTGTAACAAGATGAAATTAAAAAACACGTCACACACACATGTTAAAAGCATGTCGTGAGTCGTGCATGGCCGTACTTTTTGTAGAAAAGCGTGACAACTTAAGATATTAATAAAGCGCCACAAAATTAGTAAAAAAGAAATTGAGCTGTTGAAATTTGACTCGGCACATCTTATGATTTAGACTGCTCTTTATAAATCAGAATATGTCACAAAACTACACGTATGTGATTAATGCCCATATGTGACTCTTATGGGTCAAACCTAATTGATGCACATATACTTAAACTCGACACTAACACGACATGACACATGCTCTTCCAAGTCATCTTAAGAATGAGCCTTTGCATGTCCATGTAGGATTATTTTTAAATTTTGAAGGGTCCATGTAGGATTACTTAGCCCTAGTGAGTTGTACAAAAACTTTCTTAACGCCTTAATGCCGGCCCATTTGCCGGCCCATTTTGTGCACACAACAAATCTCCTGAGTCCTGACTTTTATTCTTTTCTTCCCGTCCAATTAGCATACACTACAAGTTTCGCATTCCCATACCTTTTATTTAACGGTTTTTTCATGAAATGCCCCTGAGGTTTGCAAAAACGCACCAAATACCCTCGCGTCTTTTGAATCACATAATATACCCCTATTTTTGCCTTAGTTTGCACCAAATACCCCTAAGCCGACCTTCCGTTAGTCCTCCGTTAAGTCATGTTTATAATTCATCAAATGCACCTATTTATAAACGTATTACACAATATACACCTACTTGTAAACTTATTTGCACGAAATACCCAAACTGCTTTTAAACGGCAGAATTTGATTCAAATGGCTAGTCCAGTAAGTTTTATACTATCAAAAGAAAGAAAGTTGCGTAACAACCATGTTTTCTTCATCCAAACTTGCTGCTTGTATAGTTTGTAGATTCTTAATCAAGGAACAATACCCAGAATCCTAACAAAAAACATACAAGTATAACATATTGGGCCTTCGTTAGATTTTGATCAAATGATCTCACATCTCAGCTGAAGTTCGAAACAAAAGGCACCTGACAACCAAACAGCCAGAAGCTAAACACTAATTGTAGAATTACATGTTAACATCATACTCTCAGAGAAGTATACAACCAAAATACAAGTATTTCACCTCTCAGAACTGATTGTATAAATTTCTTGTACAAAAGTGCAGCTGGTGAATGATTGACACTAGAATATATACATTTTTTTATTTCTGATGCAAAAAGAATATTTTCCCAAGTAAAAAACAATCTGGGAAAAGAATTTGAACAGAAAATATGTAACCAACTGCTGTAACGCAAACAAAAGAGAACAGAACATACTCCTTTCTCAATGGAATGAGTATATAGCAGCAGAAAAGACTAACCCCGGTTACAAAGAAAAAAGAGCTTCCAAATAATCATCAATGTAGGCTAAACAAGGCCAGTGATCTGTTCTAATTCGGACCAATGTTGAAATATCAGAAACTTCCATCCGAAAGAGAAGATGATACCTGGGTGGTAGGAATATCAACACAAGAAAGCAACCCATGTTTGTCTTACCAATGTTGATCTTACCATCTTCATTTTCAAAGTATGTCAAATATAGTGGACCACCATCAAAATTCGCAACCGAGTTATTCTCATTAGCAGAACCTGAAAACATATCTATCCATGCCACATCCTGGATTAAGCCACCGTCCTTCACAACCTCCACCAGAGGTCTACCAATCACACCAACAACAAAGGGGGCTAAATATCTTTCAACAACACGAATTGCTAAGGTTGAAGGAACTTCGAGAAGCTTAACTGATTGTGTTCCATGGATTGCTGCAAACCCCTTACCTCCTTTTAGTGAAAATGTTTCCCGACCTGCACTGGAAGAGGCACCACATACCTCCCACAAAGCATCAAAAAGGGCGGAGTAATATCCTGGAACTGTGTCTTCTAGAATCTCAGCTGGGGCAGCAGCCTTGAGAAACATGTCCTCGATGCCAACTGAGACCCCCTGAAGCTTCCCATTAACAACCTGACCATTTTCTGCATTCGCGTTAATGGAAACATCCACAAGACCTGGCACAGGTTCTCGGGGTTCCAATTCAATGGTAACAAGTGAACTAGAAACTGACTTTTCATTGGACTGAATTCCAGCTGGGACAATGTCCAATGACTCTTTCTTGTGGGGGATCTCAAAAGCCGATTCGCCAAGAAGAAATGGGATATGATATGATGGTATAGAACCATATGGAGCTGAGGATGAGAACTTGAGAACTATTCCATACATTGCAGGAACTGTATCTAATTCAACAGCACTATCCCCTGTTGAATCTGATCCCCATATACGGTTGAAATGTTCAGAACTAAACCTCAAAAAACCAAATCCATCCCTAGAACAGATATAGAATTCAAATTCTGGCAATTTTGTAAAGCAAAGCAACCCCAGTTTGAGTCACGAAATTGCAATTGTTTACTATAATCTCCTCCAAATTTAAGCATTTCTCAGAAAGATTAATAAGAGATTTATCAGAAATGAAGTAATTACTAGACAAATTAACTTTTCTGAGATGAGGGAGCTTCGAAGCAATCAAATCAACGCCTTCATCAGTGATCCCTAAAGCAGCACCACCACCACCAGAAACACCAGTAACGCAGTAATCATCCTTTGGATTACTTACATCCAACTCCTCCAAATTTGTGATGAACTGGGAAATAACCCCCAAATCGGAATCAGTAACAATTGAAAAATTGTGCAACTTGAGCGATTTAATCGACTTGAGAGATGAATTGGGAAATTGTTGAATCGAATTCGAAGGGAAATCGGTGTGATTAGATAGGCCAAGGAAAGTGAAATGAATTGAAGAATTGAAGTGGGTTCGCCATGGAAATCGGAAAGGGAGATATGTTTGAGGTTAGGGAATCGAAGGAAGAGTTTGGAGAGAAGTTTGAGATTTTTTTTTTTTTTGATTTTAGGTCGAAAAATATATATTAAGGGCAAAATGGTAAACTGCAGCTAACGGAGGACTAACGTCCGTTAACTCCAAGTGCATCTCATGAACAGTATGAAAAAATAGGGGTATATTATGTGATTCAAAAGACGCGAGGGTATTTGGTGCGTTTTTGCAAACCTCAGGGGCATTTCATGAAAAAACCGTTTATTTAATCTAATTAAATAAACTACGCGAATAAGTAGAGCGTGAAATCCACTTCAAAATGAAATTTCGTCGTATCGAAAATACCATACACGCGTCATTTTCCTAGGGGTTTAAGTCGGTTAATAAGTGAGGACATTTCCGTAATATTATTGCCGGACTGAGGTTACTTTCGTCAGAAAATGACTACTTCTCCACCTCTATTTCTTTTCTATGAGTCGTTCCGAGTTCATCTCAGTGATTGGGAAATTTTTTCAATTAAATGGCATTTTCGTAAATAATTGATGATTTTATTACGAAAATGCCATTAAATGTGGGTGACATGTCATCAAATATGAGCCACATGTACAGTCATAATTGTATTTTCATATCAACTATATAATATACAGTCAACAACTCGCAATATACAATAAACTTTTACTAATAATCAATCCACAACTATAAATATACAGTCAACCACTTACCATAAACTATTGTATTTTAGTAATCCATCAACAATCATAAAATATACTCCCTCCGTCCCGGAATATTCGACCCGGTTTGACCGGCACAGAGTTTAAGGGACTTGAATTGACTTATTTAATTTAATAGGTAGTAGTTGATAGTGGGTATTATTTTAATGTAGTTAGTGGGAAATGTGTAAAGGGGTGGGGTTGGGGGAGAGTAGGGGTTGAATTTTTAATTATTTTTTGTATGGAGTAGGGGGTAGGTGGGTTAATAGGGGTGGAGTGAGAAATAATATAATATTGTTAGAATATTTCCATTTTTAGAAACAGGTCAAGTATTAAGGGACGACCCGATAAGAAAAACAGGTCAAGTATTCCGGGACGGAGGGAGTACCGTCAACGATAAGTGTTATACAATCAACACCGAGTAATATGCAGTTAATAACTACAAATATACAGTCAACACCTAACATTATAGCAACTATAATTTTCAAGCAAAATATTTACAAAAATGTCATTTGATTGGAAAATTTTCCCGATCACTAAAATTAACTCGGAATTTCTCCTTTCCTATATAAACCCCGCCTAAAGCGCCAGCTCGAAAAACTAAAACCCTATATCATTTCCTAATTATCTCTCCTCTGCGACTAGGGTTTTTGCGCAACTTTCTCTCTCTGGTTTGTCGATCTTTACCTTTCCCTTTTTTAGATTTGAAGTTATTTATTTCCATTTAGATGATTGATTATTTGACTAAGTGCATAACTATCGTTTGATTGTTCTTTATTATTTTTATTAAGTGCAGATTTCTTGTTTGATTGTGCACATTCCGATTTTAGCTTTCTGATTTTGTTCATTTGGAATTTCAATTGTTTGATTGAGTTCGTAAATATTGATATGATTGATCCCCAGCGATGTCACCCTCGGATTGCTTCTCTCACTTTTAGACGTTAGCAAGTGTTGTATTCTTCGATTTCGTTGCTCTGATTTTGTTATTTTGGAACTTTGATGGTTTGAATAATTTCGGCAATGTTGATTCGGTTGTTGTTTATTTCTGAGCATTCAGAATAGATGATATTCTTCTATTGGAATCTCAAGTGTTTGGTTACATTGCGAAATTTTGATAAATTTTCTATGTAATCTTAAATGTTTGAACAGTTCATAAATGCTGATTTGGTGGTTGTATGTATCAATTACGTAGTTCTGAGTAATAAATTTGACTGTTGTATGTGTCAATTTCGTAGTTATGAGGTGTATATTTTGCCTTGATTTTAAATAAAGGTTGAATATGTTGAAAAGTTTTGAGTTATTCACTTATATAGTTATATGTTTATATGTTTATTAAGTGCTAAATTTTGAACGCAAAAGTGATCATGCTCTGCTTATCTGTAGATTGAATCACTTGCATGAAATCTCAAAATACTAATGTTTTAGAAACTGCCTGATTATCGTGAATCGATACTGCACATGAGACATGTATTATGATTCTCATGACACAACTAAAGATTCACATTGCTTTACTATGGTCAGGATAGCTCAGTTGGTAGAGCAAAGGATCCATAATCCTCTGGTCACCAGTTCGAATCTGGTTCCTGGCATATGATATTATATCATACCATATTATTGATTGATAGATTGATTACATTGATAATATATATAGTTATTAACCTGATAAGTTATGTTTAATTATAATTTGTGCCTCCTTTTGGATGATGATTGAAGTTGTAAAATGGAATTAATCCTCTTGTACAATTAATCCTTCAATAAAAAATTATGTTGTGTATCATGTAGTGTGGTATATTTGTTTGTGTTGAGATTTTAAGCAGTTTCTTTGAGTGGTGTTGTAGTTGGATGCCAGTTGTCTGATGTAATGCTGAATTGTTCATTGCTTTCCATTTGACTTAATTACATCTGCACAGGAGCTTTGTTGCATATTTTTTGCATTTGAAGTGTTTGTTTCCACCTGCAATTTAGGTTAAGAAGTTATCATGGGTAAGGAAAAGATTCACATCAGTTTGGTGGTCATTGGCCACGTCGACTCTGGAAAGTCTACCACCACTGGTCACTTGATCTACAAGCTTGGAGGTATTGACAAGCGTGTGATCGAGAGATTTGAGAAGGAAGCTGCTGAGATGAACAAGAGGTCCTTCAAGTATGCATGGGTTCTTGACAAACTAAAGGCTGAGCGTGAACGTGGTATTACCATTGATATTGCCTTGTGGAAGTTTGAGACCAACAAGTACTACTGCACTGTGATCGATGCCCCAGGACACAGAGACTTTATCAAGAACATGATTACTGGTACCTCCCAGGCTGATTGTGCTATCCTCATCATTGACTCCACCACTGGAGGTTTTGAGGCTGGTATCTCCAAGGATGGTCAGACCCGTGAGCATGCGCTTCTTGCCTTCACCCTTGGTGTCAAGCAAATGATTTGTTGTTGTAACAAGGTATAAAATTAACACAGTTTGATACGCAGTAGTTTCATCTACAGTAATCTTCAGTATTAGTAAGGTCTTTGAAATTTGAATTGGGTTGTTCTGACTCTTACCTTGTTTTTTAATAGATGGATGCCACCACTCCAAAGTACTCAAAGGGTAGGTACGACGAAATTGTTAAGGAAGTCTCCTCCTACCTCAAGAAGGTTGGTTACAACCCTGACAAAATCGCTTTTGTTCCCATTTCTGGGTTTGAGGGTGACAACATGATTGAGAGGTCAACCAACCTTGACTGGTACAAGGGACCAACTCTTCTTGAGGCTCTTGACTTGATCAACGAGCCAAAGAGACCCACAGACAAGCCCCTCCGTCTTCCTCTCCAGGATGTCTACAAGATTGGAGGTATTGGAACCGTGCCTGTCGGACGTATTGAGACTGGTGTGTTGAAGCCCGGTATGCTTGTTACCTTCGGTCCTACCGGATTAACCACTGAAGTTAAGTCAGTTGAGATGCACCACGAGTCTCTACCAGAGGCTCTCCCTGGTGACAATGTTGGGTTCAATGTTAAGAATGTTGCTGTGAAGGATATCAAGCGTGGATACGTGGCTTCTGATTCCAAGAATGACCCTGCTAAGGAGGCAGCTAACTTCACTGCTCAGGTCATCATCATGAACCACCCTGGACAGATTGGAAATGGTTATGCACCAGTGCTGGACTGTCACACCTCTCACATTGCTGTTAAGTTTGCTGAGCTGGTGACGAAGATTGACAGGCGTTCTGGTAAGGAACTCGAGAAGGAGCCCAAGTTCTTGAAGAACGGTGATGCTGGTTTCGTGAAGATGATTCCCACCAAGCCTATGGTGGTGGAGACTTTTGCAGCGTACCCACCCCTTGGTCGGTTTGCTGTGAGGGACATGAGGCAGACAGTTGCTGTTGGTGTCATCAAGAGTGTTGAGAAGAAGGACCCAACTGGTGCCAAGGTCACCAAGGCTGCTCTGAAGAAGAAATGAACTGTTTCTGCGTCAATAAAAGCATTTGAAAAATATAGTTATGAGTACTATAAAGACTTGTTTACTATTAGTAGTGTCTTAGTTTCATTGTTAAGTGTTTGTTTTGCGGGTTGTATACTGATGCCATCAGCCAGATCAGGTACCTATTCTCAGAATTGGGTTCTTGATCGACGGTGGCGTGTTTATGATCTGCAGTTTCCTTTGTCTTCTGCTGTGCCTTATAGCTTGTGGTGAACATTTTTGTTGGTTGAGACGGAAGTTTAGTGAATGTGCAGAGATTATTGCGTTCTAATTTGTTTTGAGCTCTTTGTTTTATTGTACTCCCTCCATCCCTTAATATTTGCACCGCTTTCCTTTTCGGGCCGTCTCATACTTGCACCGCTTCTATAAATGGAAATTTTACCAATGTTATATTATTTCTCACACTTACCTACTACCCCACCTACATCCCTACTCCCTACAAAAAATCATTTTAAAATTCACACTCCTCACTCACCATTCCCCACCCCTTACAAATTCCCACTAACTATATTAAAAAAAATATCCCACTATCAAGTAACACCCATTAAATTAATAAGTCAATTCAAGTGTCTTAAATTCCGCACCGGTCTAACCTTTTTAACAATGCTGTTAGTAAGAAGGGGGGGGGAAGTGCTGGTTAATTCTCAATTATATTTTCCTAACTTTCATCGGCAAACCAAAATGTACCAAGTTCTAATTCTTAAAGCTTCCTAATATCTGGATTGAAATTTGAAGTTCATATATTGGGGGTTTTGACTTTCTCAGTCTTTACCGATTCTGGTCTGCTTCATAGTATCATAGCACCCTATCATAATCTGGTAATGTATTTTATGAGCATATGCTGTTGATGTATTAAGCTTTGCCCACTTTTCGGTGTGGGCAGTGACAAAAGGGCAAGTAAGGACTCAAGGAGGGACGGATAAAAGCGAAAAATAAAATAAAAATTATTAATGTTTTCTCATGGAATAGCATCTGCATCTGCTCATTGCAAATTCGGAGAAATTTCATGCACTTTTAAGCATCATACATCAATATAAACAAAAAACTTGAAGAATACAAACACATTTATTCAATGATAAAATCCCAAAATCTCAACACAGTATGCTTTACCGCTGATTTGGCGATGTTTAACTCACTTAAAAGGTTATTGTAGACTAAGTATTGCTCAAAGAAACCAACTTACGTAGAAAATAATCTGCAAAATCACTGTTGGGACAGTTTTCAATCACAAGTTCTTGAAGGCTGATTCATTAGCAGATTTGTGGGGAGTCAATTTAGCAAGCAAAGCTTTGTTTGGACAGTGGTCTGGATCCACGTAATAGAATGTTTCATTAGCTTTGAACGACACGTATGGCCTGTTGGTCTCTGCAATCCTTATATCAGCGAATTTGACAGTCTTGGTTAATGGGGTAGCCAACCACGACATCATTTCTGCCTCAAAGGTATCAGAACCGGGTTGCCACCTGATCTTATGAATGTAAGGGCTCACAAACCAATGAAGGGCAGCAGTGGTAGTAGCACTTAGGAACATAACAGTAGATGCAACACCACCTTTCAATATCACATTCATC
Source organism: Spinacia oleracea (assembly GCF_020520425.1). Classification (NCBI taxonomy): domain Eukaryota; kingdom Viridiplantae; phylum Streptophyta; class Magnoliopsida; order Caryophyllales; family Amaranthaceae; genus Spinacia; species Spinacia oleracea. Next base: position 116,792,158 of record NC_079487.1, on the reverse strand, counting down.
TCAGGGGATGTCATAAAGGTTATCACAGGACCCAGAGATACGGATAAACAGCAGGTGGAGAGAGAGAGGAGCTTGACTTTCCTGATAGTAGATGAGATCGGACCATAATAGGCTACCCCAATATCCTTGCCATCTTCACCAGCTTCTAGCCCTTTACGCGGTCCAATGCTAATCTTGCTTTCATCTTGTGTTTTAGGGCTGTGAGAAGCCCACCTCTTCTGGATAGTAGTCAGAATAGAAGAGCTACAATATAATTCGGTGTTTGGGTATAATCTCGGTGCTTCTGACCTAAAGCTGTTGTAACCTGAAAATGGTGGATTAACAAATGAGAATATGCAACACCAAATACCAAAAAGACTATAGAAAGACTTGCATAAAACATATCCTACAATGGTAGGAAGATTGTCACAAAAATATGTCACGGATATGATGTGCATCCAAATAATTCTCATAATCTCGAGCTAATCAGTAACAAAGTATGCACCCATTAAAAAGATGAGTATATAGAGTCAACACATTATCTTTGAAGCAGCTCAATCTATTTTGTCTCATCATGAACAGCAAGTTTCTATGTTATTACGAATAAAACAGGTGATTCATTGCATACATAGTCAGGACAGGGCTAAAGTTCTGATAATATACTGATAACATTCACTAATTTTTAAATGGAGAGACAGTTAGGCCAAAATGCTTAGGCCTAGGTTGGACCACACTTGCCTATTTTCCCCCTTCCGTGACATTCTGTTCTATGATGCCAACAGTATTGACCTTTTTTACCTTTAAAATCCAAAGAAAGGGGTGGCTAAAAGGCAATTGGGAAATCATTTCCAACAATCTTTAACGAAAAAGCAATATCTGAGCAAATTCTCAGGAGATGTTTCTTTTGAACAAGGGGGGCATTCAATATACTCCTTCCTATCCTTTTACAGTTTTACTGTAATATTTTGGGTTGTCCCAAACAACTGTTTATACTTGCAATTGAAATTAACTTTTCCATTTCTCTCCACATCAACCCGCACTTACTCCCTATCATGTACACCTTTTCACATTTAACAGCATCCTGTAATAAATCAAGTGTCATGGACCACCAGAGCACTGAGCACTGTACTGTCATTACAACAGATGCAAGAAGTAGGGTAAACACCCACATCAACACCACAAGTCTAGCAGGGGCTGGTGAGAAGAGCCTTTAACCAACTAGAAGACAAAGAAGAGCAGGAGCACATTAATTAAAGGCACTGTACTGGACAACCCTAGTGCATCAATAGAAGAAGATAGGAAAGAGAAAGGCATGGAATTTTGGTGTTAGGAATAGAGATTTGTAGCCTAAAGCTACTGACTTGGAGACTTGTAGCCTCAAGCTACTACTTTTGTAATCTGTTCTTGAGTATTCATTTATCAAAATCCTCCAGTTCTTTTCTTATTTGCTGTCTCAATCTTATTTATCTGTTGTGGCCAGCTGGTTCTTCTCACATCCCTAAGTATGTGAGCCAAGTATGTGAACAAAGTCTGAAATCTATGGACCTCATGCCTTTTAGAGGCAGTCAAAGCTAGTATCACCGAAAAGAGAACTTATCCTTACAAATTTGTAAAGGAAGAAGCAGGAAGGAAAGAACGAAATAAGGAATTTCTTTGGCTAACGTGGAGGTAAAGCTGCATGCAGTTTGGCTCCAGTTCACCTACAATTTACTACACAAGTATATTATCTTCGTTGTGTCTATTCCACTCTCTACAACAAAGTCCAACAAAAAATAAGAAGTCTTCTACCAGAGTTAGGTATCCAACCTCCCATTTTTCTGAACATCCCCCCCCCCCCCCCCCCACCCCACCAACCACATTTGGGCTAGTTTTGAAACAGGGAAGAGGGCAATATTGAACCATCAAATGTACTAGTTAAACTACCTAGAAGAGACGTCTAAGTATTAAAATTATCACCAATTCACCACCTCAAAAGATCCTGGAAAAAGTGCAAAAAGTAAGTGCATAAAGAAGGCCATCTTTGATGAGCATGAATCTTTCTCTCTAAAAAGAAATTATTTTTATCATCGTTTTAATTCTTCAAGTCTCCCGTCAATAAAGGAAGAGTATGGTAATCCAGCAAGGCTAATCAACATGAGAACCAACAAACGAAGTTGATTACAAAGACTTTCCTACATCAACAGCCAGCAGTAAAGTAAAAGACGAATGAAGAGAATGACAAAATAGAAAGAATCAAAGAATGTTACAACAAAGTAATAGGAGAACTGAAAAGGGTCCAATAGACCGCCAATCATGAGAGGATCAAACAAGTTAAACTTCCACTCAATAAAAGGATCTTAGCCCTCATATTCTCACTCATTTAAATCATCAAGTATTCTCACACAAAGAAGAGAGCTCAAAAAATGCAACTGGTTCAAAGTTTTAGGTTGCGCTTATAAGTGCAACTGGTCCAAGTTAGAGGAGCTTACCCCCTCAACTATCAACAATGGTTTATGAGATATATCCAGAATAAGTGAACATATGCTAAACAAGGTTCACCTAGGCACATTAAGGGAAGTATAAATTACTCTTTACATTCCAATCAGGATGGAATGAAAATTAATCATATATCTAACACAGTAACACCCAAAATGGAAGATTAGCAATTTCCATTCAATGTTGACCCACAATTTGGGGAACAAAAACTGATTCTAGTTCCTCTAAAATAAATTCTCCGCAGAAAACAAATTCCAGACTTTAGTGATCACCAAACCATTTACCAAACTTCAACTCTTTCCAACAAGGTATGGCTTGACATAAACAACCACAACATAGTCATTAAAATATCCTCAGTTATCATTTTCAAAAGCATATCTACTAAATTAAGACAGAAATCACATAATAGAACCCTTTGGCCTAATACAGTCCCCCCCCCCCCCCCCCCCTCCCACTCTCTTTTGGGCTTTAGATTCAACCCAACAAACACATCTTTGTAAAAGCAATCTTCCTGAATTCATCTCGCTCACATCTACAAACATTTCGTCTTCGAATTACCTCAAACCCTAAGCAATGCCAAGCTATAATTAAATTCCCTTTCCATTCAAATCTATTCTCAACCATGAAAAGTCTAAGAGACCTCACAAATATTTCGCTTTAGGAATCCAATAATATGTCTATCCGAGTCCGAAGAATAAGGGCTAGACAACACCCCCAAAAAATGAGAAATTGCACCATTTTCTAATTATACAAGTAACTACATAACTATATCAATATCACACAGTAACAATTCAAAGTAGCATTTCCATCATTGCTAATCGTTCTTTAAGCATTAAATTAAACAAACTCAAACTATCTTCCAATTTGTAGCACCCTTAACCTAACCTAATTCATTTCCACATAAAAACTACGATACATCCAACATCTCATATAAAAAAAATGAACTGGATACTTCATAAAGGTTCTGATTTCTGTATTACGAAGAAATTTATAGGATTCAAACCAAACTTTCAAAAAAACTGAGGACATTTCTAGTATTTGAAGCAAAAGGCATAAGTTTATATGGGGAAAAAAAATGTGCACCTGAAGAAACGTTTCTGGAAATGAGCTGAGTTGCTTGAGAACGGATCAAATAGGCAACTCCAATTCTCGCCATTTTTGCCCAAATTTCTCTCTCCTCTCTGCAAATCGGAGACAACTCTTTTTCTGAGGTCTTTAGAGAGGGTTTTAGTCGCTTCTTTCAGTAGTACAATTATCGTATTTTTCAAACATATCTGCAGAAAACAGAACAAAAATGGGCATTTGGTCTAGTGGTATGATTCTCGCTTAGGGTGCGAGAGGTCCCGAGTTCAATTCTCGGAATGCCCCCATTATTTTGTTTTTGGCTGAGTTTTGACTCTCATTGTATTTTTTGGAAGACAACTCACGCGAACCATTCAGATGAATACTCTGACCTCACCTTAACCCCTATTTTTTTTTCTTTTTTTTGGTTGTCGTTGATGTAGAGGTTTCTTTAATTTTTTCGTTTTCAGATGGTAAATCACAACATTTTATTTAGGTAGTAAAATATATTTTTTATTTTTTTAGGTGGTCAAAAACAAATTTTGGATATTTTTAGGTGGTAAAAAACAATTTGTCATATTTTTAACGAAGGTATTTTCTCTCTATATATATATGCTTATTTTTCCGTATCGCTAATATTCAATTTCCAAGTCTTCTATCCAACGGTATTTAACGGAACTTCTAAACCGGTAATTAGAGTTTAATAAATTACAAAATTATACTAATTTGCATGCCAAAGAAACTACAGTAAAGGTTAAAGTTTTCCCGACCTTGGGCTTCCTATTTCCAAAGCTTTCTCGACCGTCGCCGTTGTGAGTCACTCCGGTAAAGGTAAAGGTTAGGGTTAGGGTTTCTAATTAGGGTAGGTTGTGTTACCTTTTGGGTTGTCTGTTCCGTTTTTAAAGTTTTTTTGGCTAATTCTACGGAGGCCTTTCTTAGTCGTCGCTATCTTGCGGTTTCGGTAACCCCGATCTTGATAGTAAAGGTAAAGACTAGAAGTTTGCTTCTGTTTTGGTATAATTTTTAGCCAAAATAGTGGTTTATGGGGTTTGTGTGCGTGCCTCCTGTTTGTGTGATTGGGTGATTAATTGTTTTGGTTGTGGTTGTTTATTTTTGTTAAGAATTGTGTTAGATGTCACTTTTGGGTAGTAGTTGTAGTGTTAAGGATCTTTGTTTTTTATGTTAATTCCCTCTATGATTGTTGCAAGTGGTTTTCCGTTATGGTTTTCGAAAGTGTGGGTTGTGATTTGAGGTCCTGTGTGGGATCTTCTAAGTTGGAAGGTTGATGATGGAGTTGTGTTGGGGTTTATTAATTGGTCCAGGGAAGTTTGGATAATTAGTATCCTTCCCTCCTCCGAAGTTTGTTGGTCGGAATGTGGGGGAGATGTGAGGTTAAAAAAGGATACTATTGTCTTTATGAGTGTGCTTGGAAGTGAGATTTTGGGAATTATGTCAAGGAAAAGGGGTGTGTGTGGGATGGGGTTTTGGTGTCCATGGGTCTTGGTTGTTTGTTGCTCATTGAGATTAACATATGTTAATTCTCAATTTAGGTTAGCGATGAGATTGTTTCTCATTGCTTTCAAAAACTCATGCTGCTTCCCTTATAGGGTACCATAGCATGCTTTTCGAGTCACTTTTGGTGACTCTTTGGGCTTGTGAGCAATTCACAAGTCGTTTGCAACCAGCTTGTATCATTACTCTTTTCCCGTTCCTTTCTTTGTTGTCCAAGTCCAACAGTGTTCAAGGGAACTTCTCAATGGTTACCAACCCAGCCTCTCAATCTTCGATAAGGAAATCATTAGCGGAAGTGGCTTTGGCTCGCTAAGTTCTAAAGAGCGTTGTAAACAAAGCCGTGGTAACAATCAAGGGATCACAAGCGAAGGTCCTGCTACTCGTGTGGTGTTTAGTCACTTGTTTTTAGTTTGTTGTGTAATGTTTGTAAAGGGTCTTAATGACTCTATTAAGTTAGGTTGTTGTAGTTGTAAACTTTGTTTTTATTAATGCAAATTAAGCCTATGTCAAAAAAAAAAAAAAAAAAACTACCGTAGATTAGTGAGAAAGTGGGAACTAAAAAAAGAGTATTAAGGGATTAATCATGGGTTACTTATTGTATAGTACTCTGTATTTGCCAGAGGCCACGAAATGTGCATCGTCCGTTTTTAGTTAGATGACATCGTTTTAATTGAGCACTATTTATACACTCCTAAAATCATCTTAATAAATATATTCAATACATGAACTTTTTATAATTTTTTTAACGATAACAAATGTGCATTGCCAAACGTTTAAAATTGTATCAACTAAATAAGAACGGATGGAGTATTAACGAATTATTTTTTGTTTAATATTCGTATACCCATTCATTTAACAGTCACTAGTAGAAAAAATCTCAAGTGCTTTGAGCCAAGTGCTTGGGTTTTAGAGAAACCCCAAGCACTTAATTGAACCAAAAAAAAAGTTTGAATAAGTGCTTGGGATTTTCTATTCACCCAAGCACAAGATTGCAAATTTTACAAGTGCTTGGGTTTTACAATTCACCCCAAGCACATAACCCTCTATTTTCACACATCACTTAGGTTAAGGATTTTAATTTGCAAATGAAAAAATTCCCACCCTTCCCAATTTTCATTCCCCGCCTTTTGTTTATCTCACAAGGCAGAGGTTGCTTCCTTCTCGCTGCTTGTTGCCCCTTACACCGCCCACCCCCCTTCTCCCCTACTGCCCCAACACCGCCCACCCGCGTTTCTCCTCAACTTCCCCAACACCACCCATCGCGTTTCTCCACCAACACGACCCACCTGCAAAGCACCACCGTGTCGTGGCTTGCATATCTCCTCGACACGCGTTTGTCCCCTGATGCGCGACTGGAGCCGTGTCTCTTACTGCTGGAAGCCGTCCGTGTTTCTCCGACTAGCTTACTGCTGGAAGCCTCCCCGCAACCGCCTCATCTCCTCTCCTCTACTGCGCGCAGTGCCGCCGTCGATTGACTCCTCTCGCTGGCCACCACTAGGTTATTTCTCACCAATTTTGTGAATTATGTTCTGCAAATTTGATAATTATCCCTCAAAAGTACCAATGAGTGAATCTACCAGTTAATTTTGTTAACCCCCAGTTAATTTTAATAATAATTTTGCAATTTTGTTAATTATTTTGTGAATTAACCACCAGCTATAAGTTATTTTGTGATTGACTGATTGATATAGTAAACAAAGAATTGGCTAGCTGTTCTACCTTCTTATTTCTGGTTGTGCTGTTCATTATGGTTGTTGGTTTTAAATCTTGGATGGTTTGCGTTTTTGTTAATGGTTGTGGAATCAGTGTTGTGGTGAGCATTGTTTGGAGATGTTAATACCTTTTGCAGTTGCAATGGAGATTAGTTCCCTCATTGACACACGCAATAATTATCACCACCCTGTTGGTGTTTAGTTTTACAGGTTTTGGTTTCTTTTTTTCTGGTTTGTCCATTCACAAGTTATAGTTGTGGGCTTCTCTGTTGGTTGCAGGCTGTAGTTGTGGGCTTCGCTGCAGCTGTTTTTTTTTTGTTGGCCTCTTCTTCCGTGTGTTCGATTGTAGTTTATGCCCTGCTGCTGGTGGTGTTAGGCAGTTGGTTTTTTGTGTTTGTCTTCAGTGACTTTCTAGTTCTGTGTTGTTCTTCCCTTTTATGTTTCTTAGTTTGGTCAGTTTCATGATGATCACTTAGTATAAGCTTACTATTGTGTGCTAATTAATGTGCTAATATTTATGATTGATTTTGACTTCGGTTGCCTGTGTGTCTGTTGGTTTTCGTTGTTGTGGTAGTTTATTGCTGAAATTTGGTGGTTTCTGCATGGTACAATTTGCAGTTCACATAAGTTGACATATGTTGACCTCTACGGAATGGAAGTTTGACACTTGTTTTGTTATTTTGCTGATCTTCTTCTTCTTCTTATTATTTTTTTTACTTTTTGATCTATTCTGCTATTCTGATTTAGGCTTGATGTTGTTTTATTTTGTGTTGTTGTTCTGAGATGGTTTTGAGGTGCAGTTTTAGTTTTACTATTCTGCTTTCTAGCTTGATGTTTGTTGCTGCATTCTGGAATGTTGTTGCTGCATGCTGATCTGCTGTTCCTACTTTCTTGTGTTTTGCCTTGACAAAGTTGTTGAGCTGCAACTGCTTTGCTCGAGTGTGCATAAGTTGAGTTGGTGGCTGGTTGTGAAAGTCAGCTAGCAGCTCTCTTCATTTCTGAAATTCAGTTGGCTGCTCCCATGGTGTGTTTCAACATGATGATATAGATATAAACTTGAATTAAATAAATACTATTACCGTTATTTTATGCTTATCCTGTTTGTTTAGAAGGTTGCATTATGAATTATGACTAAGGGGCTTTTTTGTGTGCTAAGATTGTATATTTACTTGTCCATCTCCTTTATCTGTCGCAGGGCGTATTAAAGCTTGCAGAAAGGCTACCTTAGTGAGTATAAGCTTGTAAAGGGAGTTCAAGTTACAGATGAGTTGAATTGGCAAATGCGGAACTGTCTCGAGAGGATTTACTTGAACATTAGTGAGTATTCCTTTTTTGTAACCAATAGTGTAATTTTTTAATTAAAGATGTTTAGATAATCTTCCTATATTGATCAATATGAATTAGGTCAATGAAAGGTTATACCTAATTGGCAGCAAATTGCAAATATAAGGTCCTCATAAAGTTCAGTAAGTTCATAAAATTGCAAATTCGTTGTTTTTGTCCACCGGAAAGTTGAGTTCCGCCTTGTCCCACCTCAAAGTCATTAGCATCCATAGTGTTAACTGTGCTTCAGATTGTATATTGTTGAAAGTTCAGAGTTTTTAGCCTTTTTTCGTTACTTTCAGTTGGCATTAACTTCACAGTATACTTCACTACATACTCCTTGACATCTTGCTAGTAGTTGATGTTTGCACCGAAGTAACTCGCTGCATACTCCTTGACACCTTGCTGGTAGCTAATGTTTGTGCCTAAGTAATGTGCATTTGTTTTCATTAAGAGTGTAGTTGGGGGATTCCGAGAAAAGGTGCATGATTTTAATTTGAAAGCAGATACATACATCAAGGTGGGAATCCTAAGTTGTATGTTAGAAAATGTATGATTGACCTGAGAATTGTCTCCTGTCCTACCCAAAGCATCACTAATTGGGGCCACATTTCTCCAAACATCAGATTATATTTCTAATCTTCCCTCTCACTCTCTCAAGTACAATTCCTCCAAACTCATTCTTTCTCTCTATGAGCATCATATTATGTGGTGTAACGTCAAATTTGATCTCCATGCGGAGTAATCTCTGGTTGTTACTATGAATTTATGTATCAAACATAACTCTGTAACTCTGGAATAATTCTCAATTGTGGATCTTGCTCATCTCCACTTAGTTGTATACTAGGATTTCTGTCGTCCTAATTCTTCACGGAAAAACTGTGTCTTATTTGGACAAACGACTTTCTTGAATAAGTAGATCCTTGAACATATATTGTTGTTTTTTTATGTATTTATTCCCATTTTGTAGTAGATATATTGATCATTGCATTTTTTAGTAGTTGCCTCAACTTGTTAGAATGTATGCCAAAAAATTGAGGGTGTGTTTCACAAATTTATCTATACTTTGAATTACTAAGGTATGGTCCTATCATTAGAACCATGTGTTAAGAAATACATCTTCCATCCATTTCTTTTGGCACTTGCCGTTGTCGCTGTTGATGGTTTGAGCTTATTGTTACAAATTCATTGGTGAAACAGGGAATGCCTTGAGAATGGTGGCTCTTGAATTCCCTAAGCTAAATCATCTATAGTAGCATGTCTTTGTTCTTAGATTTCTCATTTCTCAATTCTGATCAATCTGCACAAAGTGGGACAATTGTTATTTTTTAGAAACACAAACAAAGGAGCGTGAAACCACCAAACCCTAGTTTTAATGTATGATATCGCAGGCCAAGTCCGTCCTATTTTTGGTAAGTTGTCAGATTAGTTTGAATTGTTTGACTGTTATTCTGGTCAACTTGGGTGGTAGTCTGCTCTTCGTTGATTGCTATGATTTTCTTGATTTAGTGATTGGTATCCATGGTTCACATTTCAGCGTTCTGGATGGATTTCCTGGTGCTGTTGGGATCATGGGAAAGGATCCCCGTGCTAATCGCCAGGCTGCCAGGATTAGAGTATTAGACTGAAAGAAGACGATGCAGAATCTGTTGCACAGGAAGAACATAAACATGACCAGTTAAACCGCTGTAAGAGATTCTACTATGTCAACTGAAGGTAATTCTTGCAACTCTAGTTGATCATTCAGTCTTCCTTTTTGAGGATGTCCAACAGTGTGTTCGTATGGCTGAAGAATCCTGCACTCTGCCTTTATGTAGTTAGATATGTGCATAACTGCATCAAAACAAAACTACAAATTTATTTTTATGGGCCAGGATCGATTAATTCGTTGTTTAATTTAGAAGAAGTCTTTTTCTGTCTTTATATGCAGTTATATGCTCTTTTATTTATTGTATGTGACTTACGCCTTGCTGCTTGATTTCCGGGAGACTTGCCTTGCTCCTTTTAAAACAAATGATGTTTGGTTGTCGAGTTCTCTGTAGCTCATCTGGGGCCATGCATGAAAAGAACATGGATGAAGTGATTTATGTTTAAAAAAGATTGGCCTTTTATAGTTTTTTGAATACTGGTTGAAGAAAGATGACTATTAACTGGTTTACTTTGTAATTTTGTCCTCTTATATTATGGTGACTAAATGTTGGTCATAGTTTACAAATGTTTGTGGCATAAAGATAGCACACGGTTACGTATAGGCCTTGCTTTTGTTTATTGTTATTTAACTCCTAGCCTATCTTTTGTCCATGATATGTTATTACCTGATAACAGTTGTGTCAAAGTTTTTGACAAGATAGTGTGAACCATTATTAAATTGCTGTAGTTCTGGATCTTTATATTTAGTGTGGTTGATCTTAAAGTAGCTTCACCTAGGTACTCCTCCAGGTAATTTTGTTGAATCAATATCGGGTGCATGCTTGCTAGACTGTAACTTAAGTGTGTATTTAGTGTTGTTTAGGGTTTAGGTATAACGATCAAACGAGCCTTAAATGTGCATAACTTGACAAAACTAGGAGTGAGTCTTAGAAACATAATATTTAGTATATTAAACATGTAAAAGGTTTAGAATACCTATGTAGGTTCATTAGTGAATGATTCTTATTAACACAATACCAAGTATATTATACATTTAAAGTGTTTAGATTTTAGAATACTTATTTAGCTTCATTAGTTGAGAGTTGAGAGCGAAAACAACCATTATAGTCAAAATATGTCCTATAACGATCAAACGAGCCTTAAATGTGCATAACTTGACCGATATAGATTTAAATGAGTCTTATAAAAATAATACTAAGCATATTAAACATGTAAAGGGTTTAAAATGCCTATTTAGCTTCATTAGTTGAGAGTTGGGAGCAAAAACAACTATTATAATCAAAATATGTCCTTTAACAATCAAACAAGACTTAAATGTGCATAACATTACCAACGTAGATAAGAATGAGTCTTAGAAACCTAATACTAAGTATATTAAACATGTAAAGAGTTTATAATACATATTTAGCTTCATTAGTTGAGAGTTGGGAGCGAAAACGACCATTATAGTCAAGATAAGTTATATAACGATCAAACGAGCCGTAGATGTGCATAACTTGACCAAAGTATATGAGAATGAGTGTTATTAACATAATACTAAGTATATTAAACATTTAAAGGGTTTAGAATACCTTTTTAGCTTCATTAGTAGTTGGGAGCGAAAACAACCATTATAGTCAAAATATGTCCTATAACGATCAAACGAGCCATAAATGTGCATAAATTGACCATAGTAAATGAGAATGAGTTTTATCAACCTAATACTAATTATATTAAACGTGTAAAGGGTTTAGATAACTAATTTAGGTTCATTAGTTGAGAGTTGGGAGCGTAAACGACTATTATAGTCAAAATATGTCATGTAACTATCAAGCGAGCCTTAAATGTGCATAAGTTGACTAAAGTAGCTGAGAATGAGTCTTATCATCCTAATAATAAACATGTAAAGGGCTTAGAATACCTATTTAGTTTCCTTAGTTGAGAGGTGGGAGCGAAAACAACAATTATTGTCAAAGTATGACATATAACGATCAAACGAGCCTTAAATTGCATAATTTGACCAAAGTAGATGAGAATGAGTCTTAGCATCCTAATATTAAGTATATTGAACATGTAAATGGCTTATAATACCTATTTAGCTTCATTAGTTGAGAGTTGGGAACGAAAATAACAATTATAGTCAAAATATGACATATAACGATCAAACGAGTCTTAAATTGCATAACTTGACCAAAGTAGATGAGAATGAGTCTTATCATCCTAATATTAAGTGTATTTAATATGTAAAGGGCTTAGAATAAGTATTTAGGTTCATTACTTGAGAGTTGGGAGCGAAAAGAACAACTATAGTCAAAATATGTCCTATAACGTTCAACCGAGCCTTAAATGTGAATAAGTTAACCAAAGTAGATGAGAATGAATCTTATCATCCTAATATTAAGTTTATTAAACGTGTAAATGGTTTGGAATAAATATTTAGGTTCAGTAGTTAAGAGTTCGAATCGAAAACAGCCATTTAAGTCAAAATTGTTCATATAACTCAATTATTGTTTTAAAATAATGTCTATATTATATTTTACAATATTCATTTCTCTTACTAATTTATTACGTGTTTTTTTTGTTGGATTTGATTATAGGAATTCATGAACAAACGAATGGAGCGTTCCTTCACGACTGATGAAATAAAATGTGTTCGAGACAAGTTGGCATGATTTATTACTAATGAATGTCTTTGATTGTTCACGTTTTTAGCATTATAATGAATCTAATACTGTAGTTAGCAACCTTTTTCCAATAATCAATTTAGATACAATATGTTTTAACCCGTTGTTTGATATTTGTTTTGATTTTTTTTTTCACTTGTGTTTTTGAACGGTGTATGGATGAGCTAAGGGCATGTTTATTGGTGTATAGTATATATGTTGTGGTTGAATGAGGTTTTTTGGTGTAGGTACAGGTTTTATAGCTACAAGCCTACAACATATTGTGCTAAAGTGGTACGGGCCTGGCAAAATTTACAAAAAAAAAAAAAAAATTGAATATTATGTGCTTGGGGTATTTTCTTTAACACCCCAAGCACTTTATAGTATCAGGTTTTATTTAAAAAAATATTGTTAATATCAAGTGCTTGGGTGTTTTGGAAAACCCCAAGCACTTTATAAGTCAAGTGCTTGGGGCTTTCCTTAAACCCCAAGCACTTAACATGTCAAGTGCTTGGGGTATTCCATAAATCCCAAGTTAAGTGCTTGGGGTTTTTCGTAAACCCCAAGCACTTAACATGTCAAGTGCTTGGGGTTTCTGGAACCCCAAGCACTTAACATGTTAAGTGCTTGGGGTCATCCCCAAGCACTTGAAATATTACAAAGTGCTTCACCCTCAAGTGATAGGGGCGTAATCACCAGCACTTGATGGCATTTTACCCCAAGCACTTGAGGTTTTTTCTACTAGTGAGTACTCGTAACAGTTGACCGTACATATAATTTTTGGAGGAGTGTTAATTTTAAAGGAAATGAATAAACTAAATTTTTTTTTTTTTGTTGAGTAAACGGCCTCAGCCACTAGCTTTCATTAGCAAAAGAACAATCATCAGAAGCAATACATCTTCAAGCCTTCATGGACAACACCCTACCCAATCCGTGGACTATGGACCGTGGTGCAAATAGAGCATGATGCAACTAAAGAACATATGTGCATAACCAAAAGAACATGACGGTACGGCAAAAGAACATGCGATGTAATATTTCACTTTTTTGTTATAAAAATAATATATTATTTTACTATTTATTAAAAACCTAAATTAAAAAAAAAAAACTCATGTCCTCGTAACCAGGTGTTCTTTCAATTATATATTAGTGTTCTTAAGGTGCATCATGCTCTATGTGCACCATGGTTCACCTTCTAAATTGCGCACCCTACCCACACCCTCGTAGAGAACTCGAGTGGGCTAAGATGAGCCATTGCATGAGCCGCTAAGTTGGCCTCTCTAAAAATATTTTTTTAAACGCATAAATGAGATTATATTAAACTAAATATAGAAGGTTCGATTACAACATCGGGGTAAAAACAAAAAACTTGCCTCCCCGATTTTCAACCCATAAAGCCCAACCCTTCTAAAGTCCCAAAATATGTACAAACCAAAAACATCATCAAGCTTTGTAAAGTGAAAAGACAATCAATACATCAAAGTTTGGGAGAGAGCATCCACCTAAGTTGGCTATTTTACTTGCTCTTGAACACCTTCTTCACCTTCGTCTTGTGACTGCTCCGGACCATGTATAACTCTAGTGAGGCATGCCGTCGTGGTTGTGACTGTAGTGGAGATTGTTCCAACCATTATTTCTGTAGTGAAGGTTGGACTGTGCTGATCTTCAGAGGCATCTTCCTCCAAATCAATGACATTGTTGTTGCTTGAACCCTGCTGCAACCTTCTCTTTTCTGCAAATCACCTTGGTATGCGATGTTGACAAAAGGAGGAAGATTGAGGAAGAAGTTATGACCAACCGCCATTTCCAACGCATAATGTGCAAGAGCATGAGCCACTTTGTTATTGGCTCTAGGGGTGTGTTTCACCACAAGAGATTTGAACTTGCCCATAAGGTTGGCCACATCAGTTAACACTAGCTTAAGCTCCTCATAATACTTCTCATTCATAGAACCTAACATGGTTAATAAAGCTTGTGCATCTGTTTCAATTTTCAGATTCTGAATTTCGTATGACACTGCCATAAGGTACCCTTCCCTCATAGCATAGAGCTCAGCAGCAAGAGGGGTGATGGCCTACCCATCATACCTCTTGGTCTCTTGCCAAAATAAAAAGTGTTACAAATATTCATAAATGGTAAAAAAAGACAGGTGATGCAAATATTATGAAAAGGATGAAGACATGAAGTTATCGCATCCAAAATACTTTGATATCCAAATTAATTGGATAATTAAGGATTTGAGGATTCAGAATACTTCGTAGCTTATCCGATCCAACGTACTATAAAGATTTCGGACCAGAAAATTAACCCGTGTTCAATCCAAATTTATAGTAGGATTAATTCACTTGGTTCTAGTTTAAAGAGTTGTTCTTGCAGTTTGAGCATCCCACTGGTAGCAAAGTGCATGCATTTCAAAAGAATTGAATTCACTACATTGACACCATATAATCATTTCCAACCACAACACCGATTTACGTAATGGAAGCACGAAGGTAGATTTTAGTCATCATACCACCATTAAAACAATTTGACTAAAAACATGTAGTTGTGGATGGTTAAGAATAGACAAATCCTTAAATTACAAGACAAATGCAGCAACACTATGTGTGTTTACCACAATATTCTGTAGATTAAGAAAAAATCATTTTGCACACAAGGAAGTCATACTTGAAAAAGTTCTTTAATTCGAGAACAGCAGAGTATCAACCCTAAGCAGTTCAAACAGGGTAACACGGACCAAAATCATGCCACCGCCGATCCAGCACCCAATTCTGAGAAAGAGTGCCGGAGGACACTGACGACAAAAGACAAAGAAAAAAGTCTAAAGAAACCACACGACAATTGACAATAGAAAACAAGTTCAAATAAAACTCATAACTGCAATCATATGCCTCAACAGATGCTGAAACTGTTCACTTCTTCTTGAGGGCAGCCTTGGTGACCTTGGCTCCAGTTGGGTCCTTCTTCTCGACACTCTTGATGACACCAACAGCAACGGTTTGTCTCATGTCCCTCACAGCAAAACGACCAAGGGGTGGGTACTGTGAGAATGTCTCCACCACCATTGGCTTGGTGGGAATCATCTTTACCATACCAGCATCACCATTCTTCAAAAACTTGGGCTCCTTCTCAAGCTCCTTTCCAGAACGCCTGTCAATCTTGGTCACAAGTTCGGCGAACTTGACAGCAATGTGAGAGGTGTGACAGTCCAACACTGGGGCGTATCCGTTTCCAATCTGACCAGGGTGGTTCATGATGATGACCTGAGCAATGAAGTTGGCTGCCTCCTTAGCAGGGTCATTCTTGGAGTCAGATGCAACGTATCCACGCTTGATATCCTTGACAGCAACATTCTTGACATTGAAACCAACATTGTCACCAGGAAGAGCCTCTGGAAGGGACTCGTGGTGCATCTCAACTGACTTAACTTCAGTGGTCAATCCAGTAGGACCGAAGGTAACAAGCATACCAGGCTTCAACACACCAGTTTCAACACGTCCCACTGGCACAGTTCCAATACCTCCAATCTTGTAAACATCCTGAAGCGGAAGACGAAGGGGCTTGTCTGAGGGCCTCTTTGGCTCGTTGATCAAGTCAAGAGCCTCAAGAAGGGTTGGTCCCTTGTACCAGTCAAGGTTGGTTGACCTCTCAATCATGTTGTCACCCTCAAACCCGGAAATGGGAACGAAGGCGATTTTGTCTGGGTTGTAACCAACCTTCTTCAGGTATGAGGAAACTTCCTTGACAATTTCCTCGTACCTTCCCTTTGAGTATTTGGGAGTGGTGGCATCCATCTGTTACAATAAACAAGGCAGAATCAGGATAACCTAAACAGTAGAAACTCAACAACCTCACACAACAAATAACTTAAATTACTGAAAACAGATTAATTTTATACCTTGTTACAACAACAGATCATCTGCTTGACACCAAGGGTGAAGGCAAGAAGAGCATGCTCACGGGTCTGACCATCCTTAGAGATACCAGCCTCAAAACCTCCAGTGGTGGAGTCAATAATGAGGATAGCACAATCAGCCTGAGAGGTACCAGTAATCATGTTCTTGATAAAGTCTCTGTGTCCTGGGGCATCAATCACAGTGCAGTAGTACTTGTTGGTCTCAAACTTCCACAAGGCAATATCAATGGTAATACCACGTTCACGCTCAGCCTTTAGTTTGTCAAGAACCCATGCATACTTGAAGGACCTTTTGTTCATCTCAGCAGCTTCCTTCTCAAACCTCTCAATCACACGCTTGTCAATACCTCCAAGCTTGTAGATCAAGTGACCAGTAGTGGTTGACTTTCCAGAATCGACATGACCAATGACCACCAAACTGATATGAATCTTTTCCTTACCCATGATCTTATCTCAAGTAAACTACAAACAGAAAATATCAATCAGCATCAATAATAATGAACAAATTGTATCCAACCATCATACTCTCAAAAATACAATATCCAAAATTGTGTGAAACAGCAGAATTAAACGAGCAATTCGGATAGAGTGATCACATACAAACATAATTACAACCAAACTAAAATTACCAATCAATAAATACAAGACTGGGATATATATATATATATATAATATAGATCAATCACAAAACTTTACAAAATCAGCAGAATTATAGCAAAAGTTTGCCCTCAAAAAGAACAATGTCAGGAACCAGAATTGAACTGGTGAGTCAAGGACAATTTGTCCTCTGCTCTACCAACTGAGCTATCCTGACCAATATATGTTTAAACTTATAACAATTAAAGGTAGGTAGAATACTACTCGGAAATCGAGTTAGCTACTCTACTACCAGCACTTAATTCATGATGTCCTTAATGCATTAATCCGTATTAAACAACAATTTAACATTTAAGTTGCGATACATTTCATAAATATAAACGTGTATTGTCTTTAAAAAAAACTACAACTATTACTGATTTAAACCGGAATCTATTAACAAACCCGACAGATCACAAGCCAAATACAAGATTGAGAAATCAGATGCATCAATTAAAGCTTGAATCATCAGAGAACACTAAAGTTCATGCATAAATCATGCAATTAATTAATTAAAGCTCAAATCATCAGAAACTAATTTCTCATTCGTATACATCGTGAACAGAGAAAAGAATCAAATACATACGAATTTATCCAACGCAAATCAGAATTTTCATACCTAAACAGAATAAATCGGGTCAAAATATTAAAAACAACAAATCCCATGACGATCGATCGACATTCATGAAATAACAACCGAGAATTTCTATATAAATTACTAACATCCGAATATAACAACCGAGAATTTCAATATACTAACATTCGAATCAAATACATGAACATCGCAGATTATCAAATGAAAAACAATCATTTCTAACTAATCGAAATAGCGAAAAGAGAGAAGGAGAGAGAGTCGACCTTTGGAGAGCTTCGGCAACAAAACCTAGCCGCAGTGAGAGGAGAAGGAAGATGTGGAGAAAATGTAGCTGAAGCTAGGGTTTAGAAGAGGGGCGACGCTATTTATACTGAAGGGCGAATGGGAAAAATGACCTGGTTATCAGGCTTTCGGCAAATAATTAGGTCATGTATTTTTGAAATGGTGCGGGCCGCGCACCCGGGTAGTACCAAATGCAAAGTTTCGGGTGGGTGTTCAAAAGTTGATCCATACCGCATCGGAACTACATAAAACCGGACTCGACCGCACCGGTTTGGTCGCGGAGACGAAAAATATTTACATAATAATTTGGTCAAAATATCCTAAGAGCATCTTCAATGGTAAACTAATTTGACAATTAGCTTGTTATGCCACATAAGATTTCAAGTTATTTCATTGTCTAGCTAATTTTTGCTCCAATGGCTAGCAACTAGCTTGTTATTTAAATTGGTCTCATTTGGCCCACTTGTCAATTAATTAATTGGCAACATTTGGTAGCTAGTTGTCAAGCAAATTAGCTATTAGCTTGAAACTTTTATAAATTCATGTGGAATACTACTCGGAATGAAAATAATAAATTAGTTTGGCCCTAGCTACAACCATTTGAGATGCTTTAAGAGCTAATAGCTAGACCATTGGAGTAAAAATAATAAATTAGCTTGGCCAAGCAAATTAGCTTAAACAAGCTAATTTGCTTGACAACTAGCTCTCAAAAGTGCCAAATAATTAATTGACAAGTGGACAAGTTGAATAAATTTAAATAACAAGCTAGTTGCTAGCTATTGGGGCCCAAATTAGCTAGACAATAAAATAGCTTGAAATCTTATGTGGAATAATAAGCTAATTGTCAAATTAGCTTACCATTGTGGATGCTCTAATAAACGTATCGAATATTTTGATCAAGTTAACATATTAATCATATAATCTTTAACCTTTAAAAGTGGGAATGAGAACACTGTAGCTTATCTACAGTAACATAAAATAATTCGTTTCCTTTACCATCCGCGTTATTTCACCCTACACTGGTCGTTTCTCTCTCTCTCCTCTCATTCGTACTTCACCTGATTTTTTCGCCCCTCTCCTCGAATCCTCCATCATCCATGGGAGACTGATTCATGCATGGATTCAAGCAACGACTACTACTTTCTCGATCTTCCTTTTAATATATTGATTAATATACTGGTAAATTTTCTCTCCATTTTGCCTCAATTGTCAATTTCTAGAATCATCCTCAAATTTCTCTTTTTTTTAGTAAAAATGAATGCAAAATAAAGAGAAATTTCCAAATAATCTCCTTGAATGGCAAAACAAGCCAATCAAGTGGCAGAGTTGTAATAAACAAGAAATTATGGGTAGAAGGGGAATTGCAAAGGAAAATCAAATTTCACGGAGTTAACGCGTTTTTATCAAATTGTCTATCTTTCTTATCTATTTTTCATCCATGGTTTATGCTTTTCTGAGTTTCTCTCACCTCTCTCGTTTATATCATCAATGGTTTCTAATTTTCTGGACCCTCTCTCGTCTATTTCATCCATGGCTCTCTCATCTCTCGCGTTTGTTTCTCTCTCACATCTCTTACTTTTTTTCTCTCATTTACGTACTAACAACATATTGAGTATTGTCACAACTTTGCTTTATACAGTTTCTCTCTATAATATACAATCTATCTCAACTAATATACAATCTATCCCAACTATTATACAATTGTCCACAATTGTTATTTCAGAACGCCGCAAATATCCTAACAATTACTTGAATCGGCCAAAGCCTTCGACCATCTCACATACCTAGTTTTTTGTTGGAGGAAGATGACGATCTACTCACCAACATCGTAAACAACCTACCAATTCTTTCCAATACTCCCACCATTGTTCTCCTTCTTTTGTACTTTGTAGCTAACTGCATCTTCACCGTCGTTTTCTTAACTTTTTTTATTTTGCCTTTTATTTTATTTTAGCTTCATTTTCTAATGCTTCTATTTACAATATTGCCACTTGATATGCTTAACTTGCCAATCAAGGGGATTGTCTGGGCAGCCCTCCAAAATAAATGTTTATATGTTCAAATTCTGCTAGAAATTATCATGCCATCGGGTGCTAAGAAGAGAAAAGCTTCCAAGGAAAAGGCGCAAAAGCAAATCTATAGCGCTGATAGTATTATTTTAAAAAATCTTTTGCTTAGATCATTTTATTCACATGGCTTATCTATCTGTTATAATTATTAATCAATGATTAATTTCTATTTTTTGGTATTTAATTGTTCATCTACATGAAATTTGGGTATCTGGGTATGTGTTTGTGATTTGATTTGGGGTTTCATTTGATGGGTATTTGATTTGTGTTTTTTTGTGTGTGTTGATTTGATTGGTTCGTGCTGTTTTGGGAATTGGTTTTGTGGGTATTTGTTTGAATTGCTTGAATTATGGTGCCATGAACGGGTACCTTGCTCAGCAGCAGTTCATGGCAGCTATGGCCAATTTACAATCTATAGGCAACATGAATCCCAATAATCTTGCTGGTGGTAATGCTGCTGGAACTTTCGCAGCAGATGTTTCCGCTCTACCTGATATATTCAATGCAAACATGCCTGGTCAATCATCTACTGTTACAATGAATGCACCGAAAGAAGAGACAAAAGCGTTCGATTTCATCACGGTAAAAAATAAATTATAATATTCTTTCAATATGTCAATATTTTTTGTTTTTCTCTTCCTGGTTGTGTATTTGCTTTGGTTTCTACATTGGCCTTCTGCTTTTATTTATACCTCTTTCTGATTGTCAGATTTAGCGCATTTTATTGTTATATCTTTAGAACTAGAGGAGCTGAGTGGATCGGATTCCTTCACCTTTGAGGAAGCCGAAAGAGCCATCATGTGAAAAACATAAATTTAAGAATTGAATCAATAAGAAAGAGTAGGATTGTCAATTGTTATGCCAACATACACTGTAAAGGTTTTCATTTGGTTCGTCTCCCAAAAACAGTGATAACCCTAGCACATTCATCTCTTCATCGCAAATGATACTGTTACCCACCCTTGTAATGGGAGCTTATGGTACAGGTGTACGTTCTCTCCTTCCACAACTTTTTTGTTATACCTAGAAAAATTGCCGCTAGCGCCTATGTTTCTGAATTGAATTGGGTTTTGTGCAATGGATGACTGATTTGGATGACATATGCTGCAGATAAGGGCGAAGCTGGTGATATATTTTTCTTCTATTTTCATCAAAATTTATCATGTTTTATCCAGTATGCATAGGAGTTAGCAATATGTTTACTTTGTTCAATAAAGCTTGTTTGTGCTGTAAGTTTGATTAGGACGGGTATGAGTATCATTCCTATCGCGGTGTCGGGAAGAGGATACGATAATTTAGGGACCAGCCCTACCCTGATTCAAAGTTATCTCTAACTGATTAAAGTATATGGTGAGGAAAGGTGTTAAATGATCGGGGTAATGATTCAGATGATGGGGGAGTATTAACTTGATATGACTATTGAAGTAACGAGCAAATAAAAACACTATATGCTTGAAACATGTGATGAAAGGGGAAGAAAGTAAATTATTTACGTACTCTTATTTTTTTTTCAAATTTTTAAATAAATAAGACATTGAATGGGACAGTAACTGACCTATCCATTATAGTTTAAATAAAAATATGATCTATAACCTATCTATAACCTTTATGTTAATGATAATTGTCTTTAACTGTAGTTTAGATATACAAATTTAACATTCATATCATAAATCGTGTATCGCACGGGTACTATACTAATTGGGTACACTAAAAAAAAAAAAAAAAGTACTTGGACTCCAAGTATTCTAAGGAAAAAGGGGCAATTGTTGGGTGAACTTGAACTCCAAGTATTCTATCCTCGAAAACGACGGAGTCGCAGTGGGGCCAAGAGGCCAACTAATAACATTGAATCAAATTGAAAATGATCAAACTGTATTCTGAAGAGACTACTTCTGCTCAACTCTGCTCCGCACTATATAATCACCATTTCCACCATCCCTTCTTTTTGAATCCTTCAATTTCTCCCTTCTCTGCATTGTATAAGGTCCATTTCCTGCTACTTGCCTCGCTTTATCTCCTTATTTCTGTCAATTTTCTCATTTTTTAGTGTTTCATTCTCACGATTTTCATTTGTTGTTCAATTTAATCTCGCCTATTAGTACTTTTCAGTTGATTTTAATCTGTTTATGCTTGCGGGTGATAATAAAGGTCGCAAGTTGCGACAACATTTAGTTGTCGCAATCTTACGTGTCGTAGTTTAATTGGTATATATAGGCGCCATCATAATATTTTTACTATCAATGCAATATTTTTACAAATTATGTAAATAAAATAGTCGATCTAAAAAAGGAAACAAATTAAAATATTAAGATTTTCTTGCTTTTTTATGTAACATGTATAATAGGTTATATAAGTTAAATATTTAAATTTCTAATTTAAATCATGACACATAAGCATGTCATGTCATCATTGTGACACGGCTTAGAGGTCGCATGTTGCGACCTTTATCATTTTCGTATGCTTTATTCAATCGTCATTTAGTTAATTCGTTATAGGTTTTACTTGCGATTTCAGTTTGAAGAATTGTTGATAGTAGACTGTGTTTTGATTTATATATTACCAAGTGAAAGTTATTCCGTGCACTAACTACCTGTTTGGTAGCTGGTCATAACCAGTGTCAATGAGAATGAATCCATGATAATGCTAGTCCTTTCATAATTGTCTAATGTATTGGGTAGAAATGCAAATTTACGAAGAAAAAACACAGGTTTGAGATAAAATTTATTACCTTGGCATTAAGATGTTATTATTCTTATTACCATCATTTATTACCGGCTACCAAATGGACAGATAAAGGGTATTTTTACATCCATCGGTCTCATTACACGGTGCACCTTGTATAATACGATTGGCATTAATATGATTGGGATAAAGCTATGGGTTTGTACTTTAATTTGTTGTTGTTGGCCTTGTTGCAATAGATGGTTTAGGCCTTTTATAGTTATAGAATATACTACGGAGTACAAGGATTAAGGACTACAAATTTATCTGAGTTATAAATTTCTACGGATGCGAAGTATCATGAAATTGGCTGTATGTGTGATTTAATCTTGGAATTCATTTTTTTATTTAGTTAATTTAGTTTATTTGATGCTTAAGCATATGGTTTGGACCTTGGTTGTGACTTGTGTAGCTTGTTATGTACTATGTCTATACGGAATTAATTGTTACGTTGATTGAACAAATGTTACAAGGAGGTAGTAAAATTTTACCTAAATACTTCTTAAATTTACCTAACTTTACAAATTTATCTGAGTTGTTCTAATATCATGAAGTAGATGTTTTTCCTCTTTTTTCTTAGATTTTTGTGACATCTTTGTATTCTGGCTAAATCATTGTTCTCTTATTGCAGTTTAACAATTGACAAGTCATAATGGGTAAGGAGAAGATTCACATCAGCTTGGTGGTCATTGGCCATGTTGACTCTGGTAAGTCAACCACTACTGGTCATTTGATCTATAAGCTTGGTGGTATTGACAAGCGTGTGATCGAGAGATTCGAGAAGGAAGCTGCTGAGATGAACAAGAGGTCCTTCAAGTATGCCTGGGTTCTTGACAAACTAAAGGCAGAGCGTGAGCGTGGTATTACCATTGATATTGCGTTGTGGAAGTTTGAGACCAACAAGTACTACTGCACTGTTATTGATGCCCCAGGACACAGAGACTTTATCAAGAACATGATTACTGGTACTTCCCAGGCTGATTGTGCTATCCTCATTATTGACTCCATCAATGGAGGTTTTGAGGCTGGTATTTCCAAGGATGGTCAGACCCGTGAGCATGCCCTTCTTGCCTTCACTCTTGGTGTCAGGCAAATGATTTGCTGCTGTAACAAGGTATAAGATTTTACCATTTATATTACGTTGACACTTCCTGCCTTTTTGTTAGATGTACCATATTGATTTTGTGCACTTTTCACAAACTTATATTTGACCGTCTTTGGGTTTATAAATGTAAGGAGAAATATAGCCAGTGAAATCTAGTTAGAATCGTGTGAATATAGTACAACTTAATCATGTCCTTTGGTTCTGGAATTATCTGTTCTGACTCTTGGTTTCTTTCCTACAACAGATGGACGCCACTACACCCAAGTACTCGAAGTCTAGGTATGATGAAATCGTTAAGGAAGTCTCGTCGTACCTCAAGAGGGTTGGTTACAACCCAGTCAAAGTCCCATTTGTTCCCATTTCTGGGTTTGAGGGTGACAACATGATTGAGAGGTCCACCAACCTTGACTGGTACAAGGGACCAACCCTCCTTGAGGCCCTTGACTTGATCAATGAGCCAAAGAGACCCTCAGACAAGCCCCTCCGTCTTCCACTCCAGGATGTCTACAAGATTGGAGGTATTGGAACTGTACCGGTTGGACGTGTTGAAACTGGTGTTTTGAAGCCCGGTATGCTTGTTACCTTCGGTCCTACTGGACTGACTACTGAAGTTAAATCAGTTGAGATGCACCACGAGTCCCTTCCAGAGGCTCTTCCCGGTGACAATGTTGGTTTCAATGTCAAGAATGTTTCTATCAAGGAAATCAAGCGTGGATACGTGGCTTCAGACTCAAAGAATGACCCTGCTAAGGAGGCAGCTAACTTTACTGCCCAGGTCATCATCATGAACCACCCTGCACAGATCGGAAATGGTTACAGCCCAGTGCTGGACTGCCACACCTGTCACATTGCTGTTAAGTTTTCTGAGCTTCTGAGCAAGATTGATAGGCGGTCTGGTAAGGAGATCGAGAAGGACCCTAAGTTCTTGAAGAATGCTGATGCTGGTATTGTGAAAATGGTTCCCACTAAGCCAATGGTGGTGGAGACTTTCGCAGAGTACCCACCCCTTGGTCGTTTTGCTGTGAGGGACATGAGGCAGACTGTTGCTGTTGGTGTCATCAAGAGTGTCGAGAAGAAGGATCCAACTGGTGCCAAGGTTACCAAGGCCGCCCTGAAGAAGAAATGAACCGCTTCTGAGTTGATCGTCTCAGTTAATGGTGTCTTTATGCTATGCTTGTGTCGTTGTTTTGTGCATTGTAGGCTTGCCTCAAAACCAATATCTTGGACCTGTTCACAGAATTGGGTACTTGATCGTCGGTGGTGAGGTTTTGATCTACAATGCCAGTCTTTTTTATGTTGTTTACATGTAAGGGAAAACTACAATAGGATATCCTTTTACCAGGGGAATCCATAACGAATTTGACTGTAATTGGAATTATGCTTCCTGCTACTACAATTATCGATATATATGAATAAAAAGAGACGATCAAGGTCATGTTTTCGTTTAGTATCTCATATTTTCTCCGATTGATTTCACTTTATGACCACTTATTTCTTGTAGATTCATTCCTGCAAGGGTAGTGATTATTTGAATAAATCTGTTGTGAAGTCTGGAAAAACAAAAGGCATTAAATGTACATGTTTAAAATGGAGATTTTCAATATTTCAGCAAAAATCAAAACATGGAGTTCTTACTGATCTCTCTCAAGTAGGGAAGTTAGTACTTATTAACCTCATTATACTTCAGCAGAAAGTCAAATACTCTTTGGCTTCACAACTTGAGATCTTCTTGAGTTTACCACCCAAAAACCAAATTTAAAGTTAATGAACCAAACGAAAGTCCTGGGAGGGAGATGGCAGAGTTCATCTCTCGCCAAAGCTTGTCCAAGATCAACTAGGTATTGCAGATCATGATACATAAATTGGAGCTACTTACACTCCGTGGTGAGATTCAAAGGCGCGCTGCTTGGCAAATTGGGTTTGGTGATGCATAAAAGGCGTAGAACTTTAGACTCTTTCAGGGTTGAGTAATGTCACACATAGCACCATTTGTTTAACTCAACCCAACAAGGCAACCATCTAACTCATCTTAGTTCCCGGGTTTGGTTTCAGGTTTGTGGGTGGCTGAACCATCTCTTCTAATTGCCGTGTGGTTAGTAGAATTCGGAAATTGATAGAAGCAGATTGACTGGTTTCAGGAAGAAGTTGATATACAAGCCAGGAACGCGGGGATATAGGATGACAAAATGTATAAAGTATGATAACATTTCTAGATTTAAGCATGTCAGTATGTGTAATACTGTAATGGGGTGTTCCCCTATATGGCTATAATTCTTGCAGCTCCTAACTTCATAAGCTTATATCTCATGTAACCTACTAACCTGTGGGTTTCATAAGCATGTTCATGTTTATGGTTTTAGATAACGTATGTAACTGTAACCTACGATTCGTTATTCTTCTACCGAAACAAAAATAAATCCTTTGTTTAAGTCACTTTAAATGGAAACAGAAACCCTCCTATACTCGCAAGTCATAATACCCATAGTACGATTTACATTTAGTTTGCAGCACCATCTGAAAATAATCTAACACCAATCATACACCAACAATCACAACATTGATTGCAAACTTAATTGAAATTCAATAAAAACTTGCAAGCTGCTAACCGAGAATCAATTTCAAAACTTTATAAACGCATAAATATTTGAAGGTGGGGAGGGGGGAACAATGTAACTGACTATCAGACGCATAATCCAAATCCAAATCCAAAGAACTAGCATCAAACTGTGATGAGTTGTACTAAAACGATACAACCAAATAACCTCAAATGTCACAATTGTCAAAATTCAAGTCTTAATATTGGTCTAATAAATTTTCTCATCGACATCCTTCAAAATTCAAAATTCAAAATTAGTATCACAACAAATTGCAATAGAGCCACAAACTGCTCTCAAACAGCTTATTTCTTCTTGAGGGCAGCCTTGGTGACCTTGGCACCAGTTGGGTCCTTCTTCTCAACACTCTTGATAACACCAACAGCAACTGTCTGTCTCATGTCCCGGACAGCAAAACGACCAAGGGGTGGGTACTGTGAGAATGTCTCCACCACCATTGGCTTGGTGGGAATCATCTTTACCATACCAGCATCACCATTCTTCAAGAACTTAGGCTCCTTCTCAAGCTCCTTACCGGAACGCCTGTCAATCTTGGTCACAAGCTCAGCAAACTTGACAGCAATGTGAGAGGTGTGACAGTCCAACACTGGGGCGTATCCGTTTCCAATCTGACCAGGGTGGTTCATGATGATGACCTGAGCAATGAAGTTGGCTGCCTCCTTAGCAGGGTCGTTCTTTGAGTCAGATGCAACGTATCCACGCTTGATATCCTTGACTGCAACATTCTTGACATTGAAACCAACATTGTCACCAGGAAGAGCCTCTGGAAGGGACTCGTGGTGCATCTCAACTGACTTAACTTCAGTGGTCAATCCAGTAGGACCGAAGGTAACAAGCATACCGGGCTTCAACACACCAGTTTCAACACGTCCCACTGGCACCGTTCCAATACCTCCAATCTTGTAGACATCCTGAAGTGGAAGACGAAGGGGCTTGTCTGACGGCCTCTTTGGCTCGTTGATCAAGTCAAGAGCCTCAAGAAGGGTTGGTCCCTTGTACCAGTCAAGGTTGGTTGACCTCTCAATCATGTTGTCACCCTCAAACCCAGAAATGGGAACGAAGGCGATTTTGTCTGGGTTGTAACCAACCTTCTTCAGGTATGAGGAGACTTCCTTGACAATTTCTTCGTACCTTCCCTTGGAGTACTTGGGAGTGGTGGCATCCATCTGTTACAATAAACAAGGAGATATCAGAATAACCTAAACAGTAGAAACTCAACAACCTCTCCAACCAATGACTTAAATTACTGAAAAGTGAAAACAGTTTCATTTTATACCTTGTTACAACAACAGATCATTTGCTTGACACCAAGGGTGAAGGCAAGAAGAGCATGCTCACGGGTCTGACCATCCTTGGAGATACCAGCCTCAAAACCTCCAGTGGTGGAATCAATAATGAGGATAGCACAATCAGCCTGAGAGGTACCAGTAATCATATTCTTGATAAAATCTCTGTGTCCTGGGGCATCAATAACAGTGCAGTAGTACTTGTTGGTCTCAAACTTCCACAAGGCGATATCAATGGTAATACCACGTTCACGCTCAGCCTTTAGTTTGTCAAGAACCCATGCATACTTGAAGGACCTTTTGTTCATCTCAGCTGCTTCCTTCTCGAATCTCTCGATCACACGCTTGTCAATACCTCCAAGCTTGTAGATCAAGTGACCAGTGGTGGTCGACTTTCCTGAGTCGACATGGCCAATGACCACCAAACTGATATGAATCTTTTCCTTACCCATAGTGATATCTCAAATAAAACTGCAAGTAGAGAATATCTCAGCACCAAAAAAAAGCAGTGGACAAGGATGTTGTAACATAAAATTGTATTTAAAGACTAAATAAGAGAACATAGCTTGTTTAAACATGTAAAATTGTATTGAAGGACTTAAAAAGAGATCATCTCTAACTGATCTAGGTGGACAAACTCCAACACATATTCTTAACCAAACCTAATGTTATAATTTCAACCAATCTCAAAAATCATTGCGGTAAAAATGTTGAATAACCTCCTTATATAAAGGATGAACATTTATATGCCAGGAACCAGAATTGAACTGGTGACTAAGGACTAATTATCCTCCGCTCTACCAACTGAGCTATCCTGACCAATTTATGTTTAAAATTATCGCTAAAAAAGCACCAAAAGCCAGAAGAATCCATAGGAGTTCATCTCGAACCACTGAATCATTGATGTCACGTGATAATTTTTACAAGTATTTCATTTCAAACAGCACTTCTACACAGGTAAAGGTTTAGATTAATTTTATCCCCAATAATTATACACATTTAGTATGCATGAAATCGTTCCGTGATAAGATAATATGATAAATCATACAAATCATGAATAACATTGTAACTCGAACATCAGGAAGAAATCAACAAACTTCTCCACAAAAAATACAAGGATCGTAAATTGAACTTTATTTTAGTAGTATTTTATGCAAATCGAGGCAACAAATTCACAAACTACACAAAAACTAAAATTTTATAGCAAATAACATAAATCAGGCTCAGCAGAGAGACCAAAACTTCAATCCGATACAATAATGTGTAATCAAAACTTCAATCCGATACAGAATTATAGAAACTCAACTCAGTTGAACTTCATTCAGATTCATCAGAAACAGCAAAAACGATAAATTACACACCAAAATATCATCAGTTGATCGCAAATGAGTACAACATTTCATACAGGAACATAATCAATCAAATCAAACGATAAA
The DNA here is from genome assembly GCF_020520425.1 of Spinacia oleracea. Taxonomy (NCBI): domain Eukaryota; kingdom Viridiplantae; phylum Streptophyta; class Magnoliopsida; order Caryophyllales; family Amaranthaceae; genus Spinacia; species Spinacia oleracea. The sequence continues at coordinate 116,763,142 of NC_079487.1, read as the reverse complement.
ACAATAGATCAACAATGAATAATCTAAGTTTAATTGACGAACAATTGATTCAAAAACATTAACAATTGTGCAGAACATCAAATAAACAACACCCGTTTTAGAATAATCGCAATAGAAATAAAGGAGAAAGAGTGGACCTTCAGAGAGCTTCAGCAACAACCCTAGCCGCAATGAAATGAGGAGAGAGAGAGAATGGGGAGAAAATGTAGCAGATAAACTAGGGTTTATAAGGGGAGGAAGACGCTTTATATAGTATGGAGAAAGTGTGTGGTGACTATGAATGCATAATTGCCCGCATTTTTCTAATCTGGTTCATGTGTGCACATAATTAGGTCATGTTGTTTTATGAAATGGACTCGGGTAGAAGTGTAGAACCAATTAATTAAAAGTTTCGGGTGGATTGAAAGTTGGCCCATTTCTAAGAAAATTAGGACTACTAGTCTACTACTAACATGAGTGCATGACCCCGTAAAAAAAAAAAAAAACATGAGTGCATGGCATATTGGCATGTTGATTTCATAAGGACAACTATTTCAGCAAGTCTAATTTCATGGAGTGTTTTCGTAACCCATCTCAATCCCCTGTTTGCGAGGATATTTTTAAAGGACGTTATTTGTTAACAAAATGTTTAATTGTTAGGACTGAACACGGAAGAGACACCTCACTTTGGCAATCGCTAACTGCTGTACCCGGGGACAGCCAGCTCTGGCTGTACCCCCCAAAAACGACACGCTCATATTGTTTGTTCATTCTTGTCGACTGTTTGTTCTTTTTTATTGTACTGTTTGTTCATTCTTATTGTACTGTTTGTTCTTTCTTGTTGTATTGTTTGTTCTTTCATGTTGTTTTTAAAATTCATCATCAAATTTTCATAATTGTTGTATATTTTGTTCTTTCTTCTGGAATTTTATGTTCTTTTTTATATTGTTTGTTCTTTCTTGTTTATTTGTTTGTTTATAATAATCATATGGTTAATGTTCATAATTAAACTCTTCATTAATCTTTTATTCTTTCTTTTTGTATTGTTTGTTCTTTGAATTTTATGTTCTTTTTTATATTGTTTGTTCTTTCTTGTTTATTTGTTTGTTTATAATAATCATATGGTACGTTAATGTTCATAATTAAACTCTTCATTAATCTTTTACTCTTTCTTCTTGTATTGTTTGTTCTTTCTTGTTGTACTGTTTGTTCTTTCTTGTTGTTTTTTAAATTCATTCATCAAACTTATTGTTGTATTGTTTGTTCTTTTATGTTGGCTTTAAAATTCATCATAAAATTGTTCATAATTGTTGTATTGTTTGTTCTTTTTTCTGGAACTTTATGTTCTTTTTTATATTGTTTGTTCTTTTTTGTTGAATTATTTGTTCTTTCTTGTTTATTTGTTTGTTCACAATAAATATATGGTTAATGTTCATAATGAAATTTTTCACTTCATTGGTCTTTTATGTTTTTACAAGCGCCTATATTGTTTATTTCCAAATAAATAAATAAATGTTCATTTTCAAAATAGTAAATGTTCATTCCAAATAAATAAATAAATGTTCAATTCCGAAATAGTAAATGTTCATTTCCGAAATAGTAAATGTTCATTTTTGTAGTTTATTTCCAAATAAATAAATAAATGTTCATTTTCAAAATAGTAAATGTTCATTCCAAATAAATAAATAAATGTTCAATTCCGAAATAGTAAATGTTCATTTCCGAAATAGTAAATGTTCATTTTTGTAGTTTATTTCCAAATAAATAAATAAATGTTCATTTCCAAATTAGTAAATGTTCATTCCAAATAAATAAATAAATGTTCATTTCCGAAATAGTAAATGTTCATTTTTGTAGTTTATCTCCAAATAAATAAATAAATGTTCATTTCCAAAATAGTAAATGTTCATTCCAAATAAATAAATAAATGTTCATTTTCGAAATATTAAATGTTCATTTTTGTACCAGTATATTAATGTTCATTTTAAACAACACAAAACGACATCGTTTTGGATGGGGGTACAGCCAGCTTTGGCTGTACCCGGATATAGCCAAAAATTTGCGTCACTTTGGTATTATCATTGGATTGGGCCTAAACCGACATTTTGTTAATAGACTGTGATGCTCCAAAGCCCATTGAAGTATGAGTCATATTATAAAGAAAGATATTTGGTTTCTGGATGATGTTTTACATCTCCTTCCCACATATCTAGTTCCTCATCTTGCTACCCCAATCTCCTCCTTCTCTTTTAGTCCATCAGAAGCCTTGAAAGATCACGTCGTATGGACTTTACACCCCAAAAGTGCTCATCTTGCTACCCCAATCTCCTCCTTCTCTTTTAGTCCATCAGAAACCTTGAAAGATCACGTCTTATGAACTTTACACCCCAAAAGTGTTTTTCAATCAAATTTTCCTACCATGCTTATGTGAACAAGATCTTATAGATCTTCATAGTTCCTTTTCATGGAAATTTCTTTAGAAACTGAAAGTTTCTTAAAAATATACTCCCTCCATCCCAGATTAGTTGTTACACTTTCCTTTTTCGTCTGTCCCAGATTAGTTGTTACATTTCTAAATTAGGAATGACCCCACAATTATTATATTGTCTATCTCTTCCCAATAATTTTTTTTTGTCCCCACACCCTCTCCCATTCAATTAAAAAAATACTCCATTAACTCATATCACATCTACTTTTTCAATAAAATAACAATTGATAACCACACAACCACTTATCACCTAAAACTTTGTGCAAAGATAAGTGTAACAACTAATTTGGGACGGAGGGAGTAAAATGTTTATGTGAAACTATGTTCATTTCATTCTTCCAGTTGCTTCTAAACTTGTTGGTTTTATTCCTCTCTTCTGTACGTCCTATTTGTGTTAGATGTGGAAGACGGGAGGAATCCCTTATTCATTTACTTCGGGACTTTGATTTTCATCAATTTTCTATTTCATATTGGCCAAATTAGTTTTTTTACCTATCAAGAGAGTTTAAATGGACAACAAGTTTAATTTTGGGTCTTTGGCACCTCTGAAAATACGAAAATGGAGTGATTTTCACTTCAAAGATTTTGACTCCCACTCTATTTTTAACGCTTTTATTACAATTACAAATTTGGTGTTCCGGGGTAGAGACAAGGGAAAGAAGGTCATTGTGATTCCCTCATATCTCGTTGGAAGGCTTCTAAACCAGGATTTATGAAACTTAACGTTGAAGGGGCTTGGAAAATCCTAACCCATGCTGATGGAGGAGGAGTTATCTGGAAGGAAACTAGAGAATGGTACGTAAGCTACTCGATCTAGTAAATATAATGTTGTTTCTCTTCTGACAGCTGAGCTCTTTGCCCTAAGAGCAGTGGCGGCTCCAGTATGGTTCAGTGGGTTCAACTGAACCCATACTGGAAAAAAAAAATTAGCTAGTTTCTGAACAAAGAAATTCAATATGTACGTTTTAGCGCTAATTATGGACAGAGGATTAAATCTGGAGCATTGGTTTGAGCAGCCAAGACGCAGAGTATGAGCGCGGGTTCGAGCCCAGCGAGTTGAATTTTTAGGCATTTGATTTATTTTTCTTCCTTTCTTGTTTTGGTGGAGTAATACTTTGTTTCTCACATCTTCAGCAATAGTTTTAAACTTTTACCAATACATATTTTTATACATTCTTTTACTAAACTTCTTTAAAATTTTGAAAATTATCAAATGCTTTAGAAAATAAAATTGATTTTGTTTTATTCGTTTTCTTTGAAATTTTTTCTAATAAAATATTATTTATCTTACGTACTACGGTACGTATAAAACCTGTTATTTGCACACAAAAAATTAGTAAAATCTGCTAATGTACATTTTGCACTGAAACTATGACTTACTCCGTATGTTTTAATTTTTCGAACCCTTAACACAGATTTCCTGGCACCGCCACTGTCTAAGAGAAGGCATTTTATTGCTAAGAACTTAAGCATTCCTTTCCTTGAGGTCGAAACTGATGTCAAATCCCCGATGATTATGTTGGACAATGCCGATAGTAACCCACATCATGAGCTTGCTACATCTATCGATGATATAGCCTTTTTGGTTAACAACACAAATTGGATTGTGGTCTTCTTGCATATTCATAGGGAGTGTAACTTGGTAGCACATCAGCTGGCAGGGCATGCTCTTTCTATGGAAGTTCGGCACAAACAGCATTTCAAGGTCCCAGATTGCGCAAGAATTGCTTATGCTATTGACTTGGAGCACATGGGTTCTCGTTCGAACTAATGTTCTCTTTAAGCTGGCTGGGAATGAATTGACTAGTAGTTATAAAGGGTGTCTTTTGTTGTATAATATACCCTATTGTTATTTATATGCTCCATCTACCCCTTTTGTTTTTGGTATGTGATACTTTGATCCGATATTTTGATGTACTAAACTACTAATTTCATGTTAATATAAGTTCTTCGGGTTAGATTATGAACAATCCAATGTCATGCATAATAAACCATAAATGCCATAATCCAAATTAATTGCACTTACTCAATTAGCATAATTTAGTATAAATATTTTGTGACGTGTGTCTTTCCTAGATGCTCCCAAACCGAACAAGAACAAGTTAGAATGCCAAACGCCATCCCTCTGAAGAAAGTCCACATTATGTTCGGATCCGCCTTAGATCATACCAACTAGGATGTAAACTAAGATTTATGATTTCAGGATCTCACTTTTAGGTGCTAGGAAAAGTGTATGTATTGATGTTTTATAATTCAAGACCCTAGGCAATATATTTATAGGAAATAGGAAAAACCCTAGAAACCAAACCATAGAATAACTTTAGGCAATTTTAGGAACCACCGAAATCCTAAGGTTGGTCGGCCACCTTGGTGCACAAGAAAACCCTTAAGGCTTGTTTGTGCGCGCTGGCCCAGCAACGCTGGCCAGATATAGGCGCGCGCGCATTGGGAGTTGGGCTGGCGTGTTCCGTTGTGCTTAGGCCGTGCGGCCTGGCGTGCATCGTTGTGCATTGGGCCTTGCTGCCCGGCGTGTTGCGATGTGTGTTGGGCTGGCTCGTCGAGCAATGGGCTGACCCATGCGCTGACCTGTTGCTCGTCGAGCTTCCGGTTTGTTTCTCCGATTCCGGAATTTATTTCAAATTCGAACAATATTTACGTTTTCGATAATATTTCCGATTCCGACTATATTTCTAATCCCGATAATATTTCCGTTTCCGGTAAAATTTTCGATTCCACCAAAATTTCTATTTCCGATACGAACCATACTTCTGTTTCCGGCAATATCTTCGACTTCAATAATATTTATATTTCCGTTATGAACCATATTTCCGTTTCCGGTAATTTCTTCATTTCCGGAAAATATTCTTTGTTTGGCTTTTGATGGCTTGTTTTTTCCACTGAAACCAACATCCATGATTTTTTAATATCCATCAAAATATTTACTAAATGTAATATTCACCTAAATACTTGATATGTTCACGTACTATTGTGTGACCCTACGAGTTCCGTCAAGAGAAAGTTGTGGCATTAATAATATTAATTCCACTTGAATTGAAGTTGCCTCTAGTTAGACATTCAGATCACTTGATCTCATTAAATAATTAAAATGCTTAATTAATACTGAACCACATTTATTAGATTTAGCATTAAATACATTAAATGCAAACTTGGACCAATGACAGTATTTCTTAAATTTCATGATGTCCTGGCTTGAGTTTTGCTTTTGCCTGTTTCTGAGTACTTCTCTTTTTCTCTGAGATGCTTAACTCGTCACCTCAGGTTTTGTCTCTTGATAATCAACCTCCTTTAAGTCCATTCTGAATCTACCAAATCTCAATGGACTGGATGCAACCTAACAACACCCCAAAGCTATACATTGTTACAATAAATCCAACGGATATGACATGTGCTTATGTAATCTCCTTTTGTGGTTTGAAAAAAACTATCCACGACTGGGTTATCACTTAAAATGTGATCATGCTAAATATAGTGCCAAAAGTGACATCTATAAACAAGAACAAAATGATTTTGTACTAGGATTTTGACTTGAAATAAATAAAAACGAATTCCCTTTGCTATGTTCTCCAGATTGATGGCTTGCTGCTATGATTGTGGAGTTACAAAAGTGGCACCTTATCGATGTCATAGAAATGTTGTAGTTGTCACTTGTCACAGAACGAACGAATAGTTTTATTTTCATATGCGATTTTTAACTATTTTTCTAGGTCACACTTGAGACATGTTTTATGAATTAATAATTTACTATATCTATTACTATATACTAAAAGAGACATCATAAATGACACGTGTCACTTCTTGGTGTGATTGTTCCCGCTAAAAATCACTTTCCCAAAAAAGTGTATATGTTTTATTTATTTTTATTCTTTACCTTTTTTTATATAAAATATTTATGTATGGAAACAAATTTTAGTTTATAAATTATGGAAATAATAGATACGACGTAATAATAAGTATTCTAAATTGGTAATATTTTAGTCAAATCGCTATATTAATAATGGAAAATATATCACTCAATATTTTGGTCAAATTTTCATATTAGCATTTTAAATATGCATATTAGATGAATAAATTTAAACGAGTATGTTAAAAATGTTATAACTATACAATAGTTTGAGAGATATTCAGTTAAATATTTTGTGAAAAAAAAAAATCAAAATCCGTACGTGCACGGGATCTAATCTAGTTGTGTAGAAATGGAACACAGTAAACATTTGTATATTACTGTAATATGAGAGAAAAATTGTCTTGCATGTGAACTTCAATTATCAAAATATGGCCGGACTAATGGACAACAAATTAGTAATAATAGCTTATGCTCTAATGTGACGGCTGATATTTGATTCTACACAGTGATTTTAGACACCATATAATGTAATATCCTATTGTGTGGTACTGAGTTGAAGATAATTTGACGGTGTTTAAATAAGCCTTTATTTTGTTATACGGAGTATGAAACTTATTTATGCCTGATTGTGTGCTTTCTTGGTTGTAGACCGAAGTTGAAGCAATTACAGAACCAGTTCAAGAAAATGTGAAAAATATGATGTCTAGTTATTTTCAAGTCAAGTCCAACATTCCAGGGTTTAATATGAGAACAAATTCTAAGATTTTCTTAACAAAACCGAGCTTCATTGCATCATGTAGTACTTTTTGCCCCAAGGTATTATTCTCTTGTCCTGTTGCAATAATTTGACATTGAATGTTAGCCATGCTCCCTGTATATGTCACTACTACATAAACGATCAAATGCAACGCCAAATAACCGTTGTAAAAGGGCCAAAAACCGTTGCTATATGCCTATTGCAACGGTTATTGAACCGTTGCTGTTGCTGGCGTTGCTTTAGCTATAATGCAACGGTTGTTTTTACCTAATGCAACGGTCGTCCACCCTACTAAATAACCGTTGCCATAGATTCTATTACAACGGTTTAAAGACCAAAAGCAACGACCTTTGCAATAACCACTAACCGTTGCAATAGATTTAATGCAACATCTATTTAGACCTAATGCAACGATCGTGTTATTTACTAGCAACCGTTGTATTAGACTTCTAATGACTGTGTAAGTCGAATGCAACGCCTATATACAATTATTAGGGCTGAACCCTGCATTTTCAAAAAGTAATTCTTATTATAATAAGAAACTTATTGTAAATTAATGAATATGAACATTCAGTTTCATTAAAAAGCTCCAAAAATATTTACATACATTCAAATAATTCCATCGTTCAGCAATTTACAAATGAAGTACTTTGGTAGTACTTATATAAGTAGTTTAAAAGAGAATAGCATATCACATTCAATATTAGTTGAGAACTTGAGCGCAGTTGAAAAAATATGTATCAAAAAAGCTAACTAATTACACATGTGAGATTCGCCACCAACAAATATGATTCCTCCTTGTCCAATCCAGTCTTCTTAAACCTGTAGATTCAAATGTTTAGAACATATAGGCAATAGAAACTACTCCCATCTCCAAGAGACAAAAATGATAACAAACATGTGTTTCGAAGTGAATGGATCCAAGAACATTAACAACACTTATACAATGTGTGGACAATACTAATATATGTTTAATATTATTAGAGATTGAGGGGAACATTTACAACAATGGGATCCATACGAGATGTTACAGCTCCATGCCTCCATTCAGAAGTGACCTAATTGGGATAATAAATTAAGATGACTGGTCGATTTTGCTCCTTAATTAGCTTAGCATGCATCATAAAGCATCAATTAAAGATCTATTTCATGAAACTAAAAACTTTGTTTTCATTGACCCTTGCTTCTATGCACTAAAAATACCTTCGTGATATATTATTAGTGACATTGCGATAAATGGCTACATAACACCAAAATGCAGTAGGTTAGATTCTTGCTATCAGATCCTACACAACACCAAAATGTATAAAGTAACTTGTAGCGATGAGAGCCCACAAAGAAATAAACCATATATATCAAATATCTAAAGGGGATCAGAATAATACCTTTTTCTTTTTATCTGTATGAAACACTTTCAGATCTTCATCAGCATGATGTTTCCTGATCTGCAATCAAGAACGGTAAACATATTAGGTGTCAAAAAAAACTATAGAATATAACTAATGACAAGGTAAGCCAATCGTCATTAAGCAATCATAACTCATGGAAAATATATTTCATCACTGCTATCAAAACAGACAACGGAATGAAAAACAAAAGTCCTTATCTTTCCGCCGCAAGAGATTGAAAAACTAATTATAGTCATTTTGATCTGGTGCAACTAAAATATGTACTCTTCATATCCTGATATCAATAAGGGGAATCAAAATACAATTACAAACAATAAGACAAAAAAAATCCTAGAGCTTAATTCAGGGTTCGGTTGCTAGAAGCCAACCTAAATTGTGATAGAATATTGTATAGTTCCTTTGAGAGTTATAAATCTGAAGTAAAAAAGAAATATATGATAAAGGAACTGAATAAAAAGTATGTAAATAGAATAAACTAAGATAAACTACAATATAAGATATTACTCTTTTGGATGGTATTATCAATTTATCATAATCTCAAGAAGAGAAGGACCTCACCTCTTACCAAAGCAACTAGGAATGAAAGATTAAAATAACAAGCCTTAATGTTTGTAGATAACCAATTTCACTAGGTAAATAGGGTAAGGGTCTAAGGGAATTGTAACTAGACCACATCAAGTGTAATATATACACCAACAGGAATCACCCATTACATTGGAAAAAAGAGAATAGACTTGCAGGTTCTTATCAAGCTATGTAAGGACTTGATGGGATATAGAGAAGACCGAGAAAAAAACTAAGCAGAAATAGCAAAAGGCTATGTGCAAGTGTTGTTGGTGGCGTAATGTTTTATCTTTTTGGTTCACCTGGACTGTTGTCGTTACATACGCAGTATTATACTAACTATTGTTGTTCCATACACTCTTTACTAATGCTTTGCTAAGATAGAGAATTTTGATAGGCAAATACTTAAGTATCTCAACACATACTGCGATGAGACTTGCATTTCTAGTCCAAGTCTATACATAGCTTCATATGAAGAAGACATAAAAAATGTATAATTTGTTTCTATGACAACATTGAATCAGTCAAAAGATTTTAAGTGTTCAACATTTACGGCGTTGCTCCACTTCTTGAGTCTCTTGACATGTGGGTGAAGCTCTAGGAACTACTAACAATTCCTAATTGTAAATATTATGATCTCTTTCTAAGAATCCTTTCAATTTTTGAGCTTTTATATTGTGACAAGATACAAAAGAAATAAAGCTACACTAAAAGTAAGCAAGAAAGTTTAAAAATAAAAGCATATAGAGAAAATCAGAAAATATGCAATTATGTTGTCTCTGAAATTTATAAGTGTAAGATATGTTAATCTAGTAGTATAAGCTATCTGTTAATCATTCTCAAGTATAAATATATAAAATAATTATGGATTTTCAAGTAAAACATAAAAGAAAGCGCATATTCAATCCATGAGTAAATCGACTCCAATTAAATCTGCAAGTCAATCAAGCTTTTATGTGCCATAATATTAATACTACAATCAAATCATACAAACTAATTTGATTTTAGTACGTTTTCCATTTATACATAATACAAAAAAGTTCAACCACTTGCATGTAATACACAAAAGACTCCTAATCAAACTTGTAAGAAACTTCATTCCAAGCATTTGATAGATAAGAGAAGTACTACCTTGAGCATTAATTCTTCACAAAATTCAAAGGAAATATGAAATCTAGATCCGGGTAATGTAAATAAAACAAAGGAAAATCGAAAGTGAGTGAAGCTAAGAAGAATTATGTTCTGAAAAATAATTGAAAAGTACGATAAAAATCAATTAACATTAACGAATCGAAGGCCAAATGAAGCTAGATCTTACTGAGAGTTCGGAAAACTCTTTTGAATTGTGTCCTTTTGCTCCGACCAAAATTTTTAACAACGAAATGCGATTACGGGCGTACGGATACAAATTGGTAAAATGGCGACCATTTCAATTTATAAAGAACAAGTAATTAGGGAAAATGGTATCATGGGTGATGTTTAAAAGGTGTGAGTTAAGGGTTTTTTAGGGAAAATCTGGGTAAAGTTGTAGTGAGGAGGGGCAAGGGTAAGAGGAAGAGAGAGAAAATGAAGAACATATTACATATCTAAAAAGGTTGAACAGTGGAAATGAATAAGGGTTTTGTTTGGATTTTGGGCGGAATTCTTAGAGGGGGGTTTCAAATTAGGGTAAAAAATGGGAGCGAAAGTAGGGACATTTTACCAAATTGGCTAGTTTTACCATTTTATTTATCAAATTGTCTACTTTATAATTTTATTTACCAAAATAGCTATTTTTAAATTATATTTCTCAAACTAGGTATTGTTTTGACTTTGAAGAAAAATCAATCAACCAACTTCAGATTTTTTTGAGTGAACCAGTTTGAGTTATTTATTAATTTATTTATTAGTGAACCGGTTTGAGTTTTCATTTATTTATTTATATTGAACCGGTTTGGTTTGAGGTTTTTTTTTTATCTAGTTTGAGTTTTTTTAAATAGTGAACGGGTTTGGTTTGAGTTTTTTTTTTTTTAATAGGGAACCAATGTGGTTTTTTTAGGGACTTATTTCTATATGTATATCTTTTGGGTTCTTTTTATTTTTCTAATACCTAAGTAAACTATAAACGTCATTGGAGTCCGGCGTTTTCCAATTTCTCCAATTGTCTATCGATATTCATAAACGCTAATATTTTCTGATTGAAGATTCCAAGAGGAAAATTGACAAGTATGTAATTTTCTTTCTTTTTGAACCTTTAAAGATTATTTTTCATGCATATATATCTGAGACTCAATTATATATTCAATGTTCTGAAATTTTTGTCTTCAAATCAGCTCGAATATATAGGAAAGGTAAAATAAAGAGTTAGGTGGAAGAGTATTATATTTGCCCAAACTCTTGACATCTCGTAGGATTAGGAAAATAAGGGAATGATTCATCTAAAACATAAAAGAAAGAAAATAATTTTACTTGCTTTTTAGTGAAAAGTATAAAAAAACATTAAAAAAAACTCCAAAACCCGGTTCACTTGTTAAATAAATAAATAAAATCAAACCAAATTTTTTTTTTGCATCAAAGTCAAAATAGTCATTTTGATAAATAAATTGTAGCTAATTTGAGAAATAGAATTCAAAAATAGCCATTTAGGTAAATAAAATTGTAAAAGTAGCCATTTTGGTAAATAGTAGCTAGTTTGGGAAATAAAATTAAAAAATAGCCATTTTGGTAAATAAAATTATAAAAGTAGCCATTTTGGTAAAAGATCCCGAAAGTAGTGTGCGCTTGTGTATGTAATGCCCTAATGAATAATTAACAATGCCGCACCAAATGCAACCGTTTAATAAGGCCATTGTAATAGCTTAGAAGTATGTTGCATTTGGGTATTTGGAAGTCTAATACAACCGTTTTCCTTAAAAGTTGCAAAGAACCGTTGCAATAGAGAAAACCGTAGCAATAAACCGTTGCATTAGGCTTAACCTTGCAATAAACCGTCGCATTAGGCTTAACCGTTGCAATAAACCGTTGCATTAGGCTTAACCGTTGCAATAAACCGTTGCATTAGGCTTAACCGTTGCAATAAACCGTTGCATTAGGCCTAACCGTTGCAAATGTCTGTTGCATTAGTCTTAACCGTTGCGTTAGGTCGTTGCATTTGCTTCGAAATGTTGTATTTGGGTGATGCTAGTCTTGTACCAAATGTTTTATTTAGGGAAGGGGACCTTTTTTTTTCTTACTTCTGTTCTGTTTTTGGTATGGCAAAGCATCCATTTCCATTGCCACTCAATGGACACACTCACTTGCTTCTCATAGATATTGTAACTTGTAACGTTGTAAGTACACAATTCCCCCCCACGACCATTAGTACTATTGTTAACATACATGAGTACCGGCCATTCTTTTAAGCGAACCACTCTTTCCAAATTTAATTTGGGTTAACTATGACTGTGCGTGTAGATTTCTTTTCAATGATGCAACTGTTGTACTGAATACTTTCTTTATAGTGATGGGAACCTTTTGCCGCTGCTTTATCCTCTGCTACTTCGTGTAAATCAGATATTTTCACTTGTCATTGCCAGTTTGCCAAATTGTAAGCATGCCAAAACATCCATGAATTATGCGATGACTGATGAGACTTTTTCTAGAACATAGTTTGGATAACCACGATTCTTCCAGATGATTTATTTCTTGTAGTATTTTAACAAACCTCCCACGTATTCTCAAACTACAATTGACGAGTTAAGGGAGAGGTGGATCTCATACGTTATAGAATATCACCAATCAAATAACGATGAAGATGATCTAGTGTGAGCTCAGTTCAGTCCTGCTGACGAACTTCCAAGTCTGGTTTCTGCTATTGCTGCAGAAGTTGTTGTTGCTGCAGAAGCTGCTCTTGCTGCTACACCATCCCCAGTTGCTGCCGAAGCTAGGTCTTTGAATATTTTTTATTTTTTTTTAGTGATATTGGATCTTGTTTTTGCCGTACCTTGTGTAGATCATTTATATTTTATCAATGAATAATAGGATGTTGTTATTGTATGAACAATATTTTTTTTATTGAATAAAAAGAATTTTGGGAAGATCGTGTGGATATCATTTTTATTTTATCTATTTAGATTTGGGTTACATACTAGAATCGTAATATCCTATTTTAGGGATGCGTGTGCTGCTATTTTTAATTAATATTAAAAATAAAAAGAGGTAGAATATAGAACAGTTTTTTATGGAAACAACTTTATATCTTAATATTAACACATGAAGTATATAGTACGCCTATGTACAGAAAATGTTATGTATCTCAATATTTAACAAGAAGAATAGAGGACGGTTATGAACGGAAGGTGCGTTTTATTATAGAGTATAGTAGACGGTAATGTACGTTAACCGTTCTATATTCCTTCTTCATTTTCTGATTTTAGGAAGGGAATAGAGGACGCTTATGGAGTATCACTGTACTTTATAACTAGGTATATAAAACACTCCTTTTACCCGTTTTATAAACTTTGTAGCGCGCTGAGTTGGCGAACGCCTATAAGGCGTCCTATAAAGTGTATTTCAAGTTTTCAACAGTACTCTATGCCCTTTTTGTAGTAGTGATGACATCATGACACCATGTCACTTGCCAAATTATCGTGACACGTGGCGAGATGACATGAATTGGCTTGGAGATTTAATAATACTAGTTTTTGCCCCATTCGATGCACGGATTTGTTAACTTAAAAATCGCGTTACGTCGTTTATGTAATATAAAGAAGGATATACAAATTTTGAAATAATAAAGTGTGAAGCATTTGGAGTATAATGAAATTAAATTTTGAATCTGAAACAAATAAATTTAATTTTGAAATAAAATGAATATCTAATTTAGAAGGAGAAGTGAAAAGGATGAATATAAATGGTAAGTTAACAACAAAATAAAATAATATAAAAGAGATGACACGTAGCATAACTTATGCAAACCATTATATATTATATATATATATATATATATATATATATATATATATATATATATATATATATATATATATATATATATATATATATATATGGATAACATAATTTATTGGCAATTAAACTGTAGGACTCTTTGTAATTTTGATAGCTTAAATGAAGTGATAACATTAGTTATAGTCTAGATTATGTGATTAATTAAACCAATCAAGTTGTTTAATTGCTTAAGGTTAAATAAATGTTTGTAAATCCTCTTGTTGCATTTCCCAAGTATTATACGAATTGGAGTAGAGGCCGAAAGTGGGAGAATATAATACAATATTTTCCCCCTATCGCTCTTGTTTATGACCGTAATTGAAGTCAAATTCTTTTGGAGTCTGATTGGAATATTTATGTGGATGTGTCCCTTTTGATTCTTTTCAAAATCCACATAAAAGTTTTATGAGCTTTAACAACGTTTTCAATCCATTTACTTGAAAACTCATTGACGACTCCTTTGATATTACCCACTCGCATAACTTTTTCAACACAAGGGACGTGTCTATGCAATTGCAGGGTAAGAGAGAAAAAAACCTTTGTAAATTTATGCTGGATTACATGGGCCAAGGTCGTGTCGGATTGAGTAGGATTCAACTTATTTTAGCACTTCATAAAAACAAGAGCTTTACCTATATACTTTTAATATTTTTATTTCTTGAGGTGACAATAGTATCTAATCCAGATCGGATTTGTAGGATTTTAGGAAAATTTTACCTCCTACAGGGTTCAAATCATATTTTCACTATATTGAATTTGAATCGAGTTGGACTCGTATAGCATACTCACTAAATTGCCATATGCTAACAGTATAGCTTAAAGCTGGCAAAAACTGACCTAACCCACCAATCCACCCCGAGCCCAACACACTAATAAAGGGTCGGGTCAAGATTTTTAACCCGTTAAATTAAACACAACCCAACCCAAATGGGTTGGATCAGGTTGAATTTTTCAACCCGAAAACAACTCGTCTAACCCGTTTAAGTTCAAACAAGTATTTTATATGTAATATAGATCTGTAGAATGTTATTTATTTTTCATTTTTTTCTTCAACATTGAATAATTATTTGACGTTTTGATTCATGTCAAATGCATATTGGAGTATTGGTTTTTCTTATGAGATTTGCCTCAAAAAAATCAACCCGCAATTATGTAGTCAAGTCAATTTACACTTGAGGATAAAAAAAATTGACGGGTCAACTTTGCTCAACTCGTTTATAGTCGAGTTGGGTTGTTAATCTCAACCATTTTAAGTAAATATGTCGGCCTAATTTCAATCCAACCCAACCCAACCCAACCCAACCCAATACGGGTTCTAGTATGACTTACATCCATCCAATCTTTTGATTTGGTACACCCGGACAGCGGCCCGGTCCATATGGATAAGCACAATCAGAAAATCGGCAATTTGGTCATTTTCACATTCACCATTGATTATCCTACGACCTACACTAATAACGTCACCCCCCCCTTCAAAACCCTAGCTTCAGCTGCATTTCCTCCACATTTTATTTCTCTTCAACTGCGGCTAGGGTTCTTGGAAAGCTCTCGGAACTCTGAAGGTCCATTCTCTCTCTCTTCGTCTTTTTTGTTTTTTAAATGATTGTTTTCCATTTGCGATTATCATATTTTTGATTCGACTGTTAGTTCTAGACTGAAATTCTGGATTGTGATTTGATGTATGTTGAATGATCGTATTTGATTTTGCTGCTTTTTTCATTTGATCTGATTTATTTTCTTTTTGATAGAAATATGTGCTGATTTGTTCATTAGGTTCATTTTTTTATGGAAGTATTTTATTGTTTCCTGTGTTTTCGTTGCATATGAATAAGAAATTGTTTCTGAATCAAATGACAAGCTGATTTGCGTTGGATTTTTTAAGATTTTGACCTTTTCATATGATTTGATCTGATGCATGCGTTCTTGTAAATCTGTATGATTTGGTTTAAGATTTTTTTCTGTGTGGTTTAATTGAAGTTTTGTTTTACCGGAAAATCTAGTGATTTGAATCATTCGACAATTTAAAAGAATAATAACTGTAGCGTGACATGATCCAACCAAATGTTAAATTGAATATTTACTTGAATATTCACATTGTTATTGAATAAATTGAATAAAGCACGCATATGTAGCCTAACTATGTAACAATGTACATCAGCCCAATCTCCCTGGTAACATTCATCAACTCCAGAGTGACATAAATTATTAGGATCCAAGGAAGACAAGGTCATCATTCTTCAACTTACTTCAGAATAGCCTTTATTGCATCATCTACCATCATTCCATTAAACAAAGAAATATAGGTGTAAGTCGTGTAAGTCTTCCTATGACGTCTTGGTGTATGCATCAAAGAACACTCAGTTGGAGGAACATAAACTCACCATAACAAATTATTTATAACGAACTCTAAATGACATCCAGATTCGATAGCATACACTTATTATGAACTAGGATTCAAGGATCCAAACAACTAACACAGTTACTGAAAAACGCTACATGCTATATAAACTCTCTAAAAACGAACACAAGACGCTATGAAAAGAACTACACAATACACACACAAACATACTAGCATTAAATAAATAGTAGTCCCATTCACCAAAAAGCTATATACATTATCATTGATTGTTCCTGAAACCCAAGTTAAAAGAGAAATATAGTAGCAAGTTCCAAGCATTAGCATATAATAATCTACCTGGTTCTCAACAGCCTTGACCATCCTACTGAAATCTTTCTTCATCGCAGACTTGTGTTGCATACTTGTAGGCTTGTTCTGCTTCCTGGTCTTTGTCGTAGTAAGCACTACTGAGTCTTTGCCTCCTGCTTGAACAGACACGGTCTTGGGGTTTGCAATCCCTGCAATAATACAAATACGAAAAAATGAGGATAACTGGTGCAACCCAAACTTGTTATAGTGTATATACAACAGCCAACCGACCTCACAGCAAAAACTAAGATAGGAAAAGAAAGAAAAGCAGCACACCACACCCTACAGTTATAAGTAAGGTGTTTTCAGTAACAAACCCTAATAAGTACCTAAATGAATAGTCCACATCCATAACCTCTAACCAAACTAAACCTGAAAATCATATTTTGATGACAAGCCTGATTAACTATGCTCACTTCTCAGGAGCTTGTCAAATATTATTAGGTATTATCAAGGTCATAGCTATTTGATACTATAAAAACACTAATGTTTTAGTCACACAATTCAACTAGTCAAGTTCATTTTCCATTACTTTTGAACTTCATTTGATCAATTGTTTCGTATTTTTGAAACTTTGAAGAAATCAGCAATGGCGGTTCCAAAATTAGACAAGAAGATCATTAAGAAGCGGGTGAAGCAGTTCAAGCGCCCGCAACATGACAGACGGATGTGTGTCAAGGTATATACTTTCACATCCTTCATTTCTGCAACTTTTTCATCTTAAATTTAGCTTTTTTGATTGCTCAAATGTTTAAAAATTTGGAAGAAAAGTAAATTTTTGTTGGATTTCATTGCTAGTAGTCGTGAATTGCAGTGATAATGGTTTAATTTCTACAGTGTTTGGTATTATTGTTGACATGAAGTTTACATGAGCTGGTTGCATAAATGTAAGCTAAGTAAATTACGGAATGTGTTTTTTTGGCGTAAATGAGTGTATTGGTGATCTAGTTTATGAAAATAGTTGGATATAGAGGCGAAGTGTTTTTGACATGATGAATGGCGGTGTCTGATGTTTTTCGGGTAAATTAGTGTATTTTATTGAGATTTTTGTCAAGGGTATTGATAACGTGGTCAAATCTGCGTTTTGTATTTATACGTTTGATTAAAATCCCTCTATTATGAATTGATAATATAGTCTCCTTGAACTTGGGAACCCTGTGGATTCATTTCATATTTGGTTTTAAACCTGCTGTCCTCCCTCTATCATGGATTCGTGATGAATATAACGCTTTTATGCAGAATCTCGTTTATTAATTTTTGTACGAAATCATATTTTCATTATAAGAGAAGTTGATCTCATGGTCAGAGAATGCATGGGTGAATATATACATAAGCAGTATGTTGGTGTATATGTTGGTTCTTGTTTATCGGGTAAAGTATGCACTCACTTACCTGTCTTAGTGTGATTTGGAAGTACTTCACTATTTAAAGTTGATTTTTTTCAATAAAAGTTTGTTGGTTACTGGGTCTTAATTTTCATTTGTATATTTATAACAAAAATTCAGCTGTGTAATTGTTTTATACTTCGTGTTAGTTTTTCTGAACAGAGCGTCATAAAACTACCCGGTTAGCAGTTGTTACCAAGCTTAAAACTAATTCTGATGTAGAGTGTCATAGTTCAGCGCTTTAGCCTTTTCTAGTAGATTTGTTTTACCATGTGTTATCTGCTTGACGCCTTGACCTATATGTATTCCACGTGGGTGTAATTTCAGCTAGAATGTGTTAGTTTTAGGTGCATTATACAAGTTTGTAAAACTAGTAATCTAATGTACAATCTGAGCTATGCATTAATCACTGGGCTCCTCGCTATCCAGAGTTGAGATATTAAGTTTGTGGGTTGTCATGATTAGTTGTGGCCTTGTGGGCACATGTCTTTGATATGATATTCATGCTGCCAGGGTTGTAAGTTTTCTGCAAATGCTAGCTTCACAACTGTTGGGGCTAGCCTTTGGATAAATGTTATGTTCTAAAAAATACCCCTATGAGAACTGGTCTTTCTATGTCTTGCCCAGAAGGGTTGGTTTATAAATGTTATGTTCTAAAAAATACCCCTATGAGAACTGGTCTTTCTATGTCTTGCCCAGAAGGGTTGTGTAAAATTGATTTGTGTTTACTTTATGTTTAGAATTAAGATACTATGGGTGATTCTGATGCATTTTTATGTGTTATTTAAAACCTGAGCGGTCTATAAGTTGGGCTTATAGAGTTCAATCTCCTAGAGGCATTGGGCTCAGTTGGGCTTATAGAGTTCAATCCCCATGCTTGTGTCATTTTAGAGGCATTGTTTCTCCCGTTCCCTTTCCCTGTATTATTATGTGGTTGTTTCCAGTCAAATGTCTTCGTCTCCCCCTCTATCCTATGAGAGGAGCGTGTGTTAAGAGACAATAAATTTCCAAAGAATAATAATCTGCTGTCCTATTTGATTAAGAAGTGCTTCTCTCAAATTTGTAATTTGTCTGTTAATCTGAATGGTTGTCCCCTGCAGACTAACTGGCGTAGGCCAAAGGGTATTGATTCACGAGTGAGGAGAAAGTTTAAGGGAGTTACTTTGATGCCCAACATTGGTTATGGTTCTGACAAAAAGACTAGGCACTTTCTTCCCAATGGCTTCAAGAAGTTCGTCGTCCACAATGTCAGCGATCTGGAACTTCTTATGATGCATAATCGGTAACAAATAGATTTCCCCCCTTCAACTTTCTTCCTCTTAATCCCTTTCACTGTGTAATTATTTATTGAGTGTGTTTTCTGGCTAATATCCAACTTTCTTTCCAAACTTTTAGGACATACTGCGCCGAAATAGCCCACAATATCTCCACCAAGAAAAGGAAGGATATTGTTGAGCGTGCAGCCCAGCTAGATGTGGTCGTCATTAACAAACTTGCTCGCTTGCGTAGCCAGGAAGACGAGTAATCCTTTCGGTGTAACTTCCCTGTGCGTGAAAGCAGTTCTTGTGTTGGGGATAAATTTTGTTTTAGATCAAAACTGTGTAAGACCTTTGTCGAATTCTAGCTTAGTAACATTTGCTCGTGTTTTTATTTGTAAAAAGCTATGATATATGATTTCTGCTACTTTGATTTTCGTTCAGGCATTAGTGTTTTATCTTTCTTCATCATTTGTTTCTCTCCAGTGTCCTCGGTCTTTGGCCTCTTACCTTGTTTGTTTGACATTAGCAGAGTGCATACCGCTTGACTAAAATCAAGTGAACACTAGATAATTCTGGTCTATTATCCACACTGGTTTGTTCTTGTGAGTTTGAACAGGATTTGGTCATCCCAGGCTAACTTTGTAAGGGACGATTTGAGCCGGGTTTGGAACCGAGGTTTGTGGTATGTATTTGACTTGTGGGTTAGCCTGTAGATCTTTGTTCGGAGGTAGCGAGTAATGTTTAGATCAAGTCAAACCACTTGTAGATAAAACTAGGGGTGTTTTGTATGTTAAATGGTTTGAGTAGCGGATAGCGAGTAAAGTAGTGGTTGGGTAGATTATATCAAACACTATATATAAAAGAGAATTGAAAGTTTGGGCGTAAAACCCATTTGAACTGTGCTGCCTTTTCAGAAAATTCCTTCCAAGTCCCTCCAGCTGTCAACCTACCTCTACCATTTTTGTTTCTCACCGAGACAAACAACCCCTTCTATCTCCTTCCCTGCTACCAACCTACACCACCACTGAAACTCGTCCACCAGTCATCCTACCATACATACTCCCTCTCCTCTCCACGGTGCTAACGTTAAAACTGAAACACGACAACATGTCATCTACTATGCCCTTAGGGAATCTAGCAGTCCTATCCGCCAATTTAAGTGGTATATGAGAAGGTTTAAGCTCTTTTAACCCAATTTATCATACAATGAAAAATGCATTAAATTGATGCTAGCACCTAACTCACATAAGGCCCTACCAAAATATGTTTCATTGGTCATGCAAGGAATGGTAAAAGTTATCTAGTAGAGCTCAATTCAAGCTTTTTTATCTCTTGAATCTAGCTATGTCATTGTTTCACTTTATTTTACTGAATTCTCACGACATAGTGAATTATATTTTTCATCAGTTCTCATCATTTTGATCTGAAAGAATTTTTTATCAATGTGTAGAAAATACTATTACTTTTATGTGATTATTTTTCTTGTCCTTGTTAATGTTGGCCTTTTTTTGGTCAAATTCTTCTTTTACTTTAGGCAGGGAACGGTTTCTTATATTTGAACTTGAGCTTACCTACCGAACTTGTGTGCAATCTCACTATCTCAGTCTCGCATAGACTATGGGTAGCTCAAATTTGCAATGTCCCTTCTTAAGTTATACGTGACTCAAGTTATTTAACTTGAAGCAATTCATAAAAAAATACCTCCATTGGTGGCTTACCTTGGAGATAGGTACAAACAAGACTTCAACTTTGGTCAACTCGTTTATAGTCGGATTGGATTCTTAATCTCAATCATTTTAAGTAAATAGGTCGGTCTAATTTCGATCCGACCCAATCAAACCCAACCCAACCAGGCCCAATACGGGTTCTAGTATGACTACTAATACCCCTGAAATGGGCTTAACTTACATCCATCCAATCTTTTGATTTGGTACACCCAGACAGCGGCCCGGTCCGTATGGATAAGCAAAATCAGAAAATCGGCAATTTAGTCATTTTCACATTCACCATTGATTATCCTACACTATAAATAGCGTCACCCCCCCTTCAAAACCCTAGCTTCAGCTGCATTTCCTCCACATTTTATCTCTCTTCAACTGCGGCTAGGGTTCTTGGAAAGCTCTCGGAACTCTGAAGGTCCATTATCTCTCTTCGTCTTTTTTGTTTTTTAAATGATTGTTTTCCATTTGCGATTATTATATTTTTGATTCGACTGTTAGTAATCTAGACTGAAATTCTGGATTGTGATTTGATGTATGTTGAATGATCGTATTTGATTTTGCTGCTTTTTTCATTTGATCTGATTTATTTTCTTTCTGATAGAAATATGTGCTGATTTGTTCATTAGATTCATTTTTTTTATGGAAGTATTTAATTGTTTCCTGTGTTTTCGTTGCATTTGAATAAGAAATTAGTTTCTGAATCAAATGACAAGCTGATTTGCGTTGGATTTTTTAAGATTTTGACCTTTTCATATGATTTGATCTGATGCATGAGTTCTTGTAAATCTGTATGATTTGGTTTAAGATTTTTTCTGTGTGGTTTAATTGAAGTTTTTATTTACCGGAAAATCTAGTGATTTGAATCATTCGACAATTTAAAAGAATAATAACTGTAGCGTGACATGATCCAACCAAATATTGAATTGAATACTTACTTGAATATTCGCATTGTTATTGAATAAAGCACGCATATGTATGTTTGAAAATTAGCAACCCTTGGTAGTATTCTACTGGACTTCCGGCCTTGTTTTTGGTGTTTTTGAGGTCATACAAATAGTTTGATACGCTGTTTAATTAATTGATTGAGTTCAACCAGAAACTTGCAACGATAAGCTCGGTTGGAAGAGCTGAGGACATTATGTCCTTGACTCACCAGTTCAGTTCTGATTCTTGTCTGCTGTTCATCTTTTTAAAAGCAAACTGTTGCTACAATCCTGCTGCGATTGTAAGCTTTGTCTGATTGATTTAGTTTCAATATTTACTGGTAACATTTGGTTGGTTAATGAGTTGTAGATCACTCATTCATCTAGTATAGTAAGACATGTGTGTTTATCACATCTTTCAGCACAATTTCGATTGGTGTTTCTTATTGAACGAGAGATGATCATGTGATCATTGTTTTTTGGTGCTGAAAGATATTTTCTGCTTGCAGTTTTATTTGTGATATCACTATGGGTAAGGAAAAGATTCACATCAGTTTGGTGGTCATTGGCCATGTCGACTCAGGAAAGTCGACCACCACTGGTCACTTGATCTACAAGCTTGGAGGTATTGACAAGCGTGTGATTGAGAGGTTTGAGAAGGAAGCTGCTGAGATGAACAAAAGGTCCTTCAAGTATGCATGGGTTCTTGACAAACTGAAGGCAGAGCGTGAACGTGGTATTACCATTGATATTGCCTTGTGGAAGTTTGAGACCAACAAGTACTACTGCACTGTTATTGATGCCCCAGGACACAGAGACTTTATCAAGAACATGATTACTGGTACCTCGCAGGCTGACTGTGCTATTCTCATTATTGACTCCACCACTGGAGGTTTTGAGGCTGGTATCTCCAAGGATGGTCAGACCCGTGAGCATGCTCTTCTTGCCTTCACCCTTGGTGTCAAGCAAATGATCTGTTGTTGTAACAAGGTATAATTGCCTTCATTGATATGTTGTATACTAAAGAAATAATTTTGATTTCTTTGGGTTTTAATATGCTGTTCTCTTGGTTTGTGTTCTGACTTGAGTTGTTTTTTATTTTTTTTTATTTTTGTAATAGATGGATGCTACCACTCCCAAGTACTCCAAGGGAAGGTACGAAGAAATTGTCAAGGAAGTCTCCTCATACCTGAAGAAGGTAGGTTACAACCCAGACAAAATTGCCTTCGTTCCCATTTCCGGGTTTGAGGGTGACAACATGATTGAGAGGTCCACCAACCTTGACTGGTACAAGGGACCAACCCTTCTTGAGGCTCTTGACTTGATCAACGAGCCAAAGAGGCCTTCAGACAAGCCCCTCCGTCTTCCACTTCAGGATGTCTACAAGATTGGAGGTATTGGAACGGTGCCAGTGGGACGTGTTGAAACTGGTGTGTTGAAGCCCGGTATGCTTGTTACCTTCGGTCCTACTGGATTGACCACTGAAGTTAAGTCAGTTGAGATGCACCACGAGTCCCTCCCAGAGGCTCTTCCTGGTGACAATGTTGGTTTCAATGTCAAGAATGTTGCAGTCAAGGATATCAAGCGTGGATACGTTGCATCTGACTCAAAGAATGACCCTGCTAAGGAGGCAGCCAACTTCATTGCTCAGGTCATCATCATGAACCACCCTGGTCAGATTGGAAATGGATACGCCCCAGTGTTGGACTGTCACACCTCTCACATTGCTGTCAAGTTTGCCGAGCTTGTGACCAAGATTGACAGGCGTTCAGGTAAGGAACTTGAGAAGGAGCCCAAGTTTTTGAAGAATGGTGATGCTGGTATGGTAAAGATGATTCCCACCAAGCCAATGGTGGTGGAGACATTCTCACAGTACCCACCCCTTGGTCGTTTTGCTGTCAGGGACATGAGACAGACTGTTGCTGTTGGTGTTATCAAGAGTGTTGAGAAGAAGGACCCAACCGGAGCCAAGGTTACCAAGGCTGCTCTCAAGAAGAAGTGAATGGCTTTTGCTGCATCAGTTGAGGCGGGTTATCGTTGCAGTTCTGAGTATTATACAAACATTATATCTGTTAGTAGTTGCTGTGTGTCTTATTTAGACTTGTGTTCTCTTTGTCGTAAACTTTTGTGGTCAGTGTCTTCTGGCACCTATTCTCAGAATTGGGTGCTGGATAGACGGTGGCATGATTTTGGTCATTGGTACTATGTGTTTTCCTGTGTTTAGTCTTTGTGTCAAATACCCTTTGAGGTATAGTTCATGTTAACAAAACTGCATCTGCCATTATCAAATTTAAGTACTTAATTAAGAGTGTTATTTCTTAGTGATCGTCCTGATTGAATATCGGTGTTTGAGATCTGTCATTGTTTGTTTTGAATATTGTCTAGGTCATGGAACTTTCTGTTGCGTAGATCTTTTTCATCGCCGTTAATAATGTTGCTGTTTTATTTTGTTGTTTCTTTGTTTTTAATTTGCAGTTGAGATTGAGCTCCCTTAAAACTGTTTTGAGGTAACTGAGCGTTCTAGATTTGATATATGGAAACTATGGACACAGTTGTTAACACAAGTACTTGGTTTAGTGCTCGTAGTAGGAAGTTCTAAAGGTATTCGTTTCATATTTTCAGTCTTAATTTCAAGATATATCAGCCTTGTCTTAAACGTCTCTGCATCTGGTGTGATTTTGTATATTGATCAGGACTTCCGAGGATGTGTATCTAATGCTAAGGCATTATTGCATGCATGTGATCCATCTATTGGAGATGTGAATATGATTTGGAGCAATAGACATGGCTAGACCAGGATATAAATAGGACACTAAGTTTTGTGATCTGACCGACTTAGACTTGAATCAACCTTTTCAAAGAAAATTTGAGACGAAATGTGATGTAAATAATTTTGATTAATCAATCTTTTTTTATTTGAGGGATTTGATTAATTAATCTTAAGTTAGTTGGGAACAACTTCGAATATATGGGTTTAACTCGCAAGTATTTCATATTTGGATCTACCGTCTACGTGTTCCATGGCTGAGAATTGGTGTGAACCCATACAAATGGACGTTTAAAGAGTATTTTCGTTTTGATAATGAGCTAAGAACATGCTTGCTTTGCCTCTAACGGTGTCACAAAACACCTACTACGATATTTTGATACCACCATTTAAAAATATCAGGCAATAGGCATTTTATGAATGATCACGCGACAACTTTAACTTACCAAATGCAATCAAGTTAAGAAGTAGTAAAACAACCACTAATATTTCTAGCATATAGCCGTAAATCATTCACGTCTTCATATATCATACCACCATATGGTAGCAGCGGCGACCAAATTTCAATACGAGGTTTTTTTTGACGGGTTCAATATGGGTAAGATGATTTTATCTCAAATGTTAACGCCTTGACGATTTAAATTTAAAATTATTTCATTAACGATATTTCGTTAAGTACTCTTTTTCTATATCTTCTCTTAGAGAAGAACCTTATATGAAGAATCAAGTAATTGAATGATAGTACTCTGTAAACCATTATAACACTTAATTTGTAAACCAAAACCAATATTAGGACAATACATTTATTGACAATCCTTCTTTCTGACAAATTCAAAACTTTTCTCATGTGCCATTAATCTTCCATCTACCTCTTTCCATTACAAAAACTTGCAACTCCGAAATCAAACCCCACCCTTTCTCTTTGATGCAAAAATCAAACTTATTTGATTACATCCAATAATACAACGTCGGTTTAGTTGACTATATAACTCCAAATATAATCCAATACCATGGATTTTGACTTAATTAAATTCTTTACATTTGTCATTTATTGTTCCCACTATAATCCCAACGGTTCAACGCGTACCTCACCAATATCCATTAATATCCCTAATGCTAAGTTTTTTGGGCAATTGCTACTCACTATATAAACCACTCTTTCTTTCTTCCATGAAATATAAACCAAAAAAAGAAATATAAAACTTTTGAGCTAAGAAAACGGCTCATATTTATATTAATTTTGTGAGAGAGTGAGTTAATGGGTTTTCCAACAAAATGGGGCGTAGTGATATTTTTACTACTTAACATTGTGCTTAGTTTGAGTGTAGTGACATTTGGAGATGGTGATGTTAAGACAGAAAGATATGATGATGAGGATTGTGGGTTTAGAGGGTGTTATGGTGGTCCAAGAGGCGGACGGTATGGCGGCCCGGGGCGTTGGGGTGGACCGAGAGGAGGACGGTTTGGTGGTCCGGGGCATTTTGGTGGTCCCGGTAGAGGTGGTGGGTTTGGTGGAGGAGGGGGGTTAGGTGGTGGTGGAGGTCTAGGTGGTGGTGCCGGAGGAGGTTTAGGTGGTGGAGGTGGTTTAGAAGGCGGTGGAGGTGCGGGAGGAGGTCTTGGTGGTGGTGGAGGATTAGGAGGCGGTAGTGGAGGTGGACTAGGTGGTGGGGGTGGTCTTGGAGGAGGAGGTGGGGGTGGTCTTGGAGGTGGTGCAGGTCATGGGGGAGGTTTTGGTGCCGGTGGAGGAGTTGGAGGTGGAGCAGGAGGTGGTCTTGGTGGTGGTGCAGGCGGAGGTGGAGGCGCTGGAGGTGGTGGTGGAGTTGGAGGAGGTGCAGGTGGAGGATTTGGGGCTGGTGGAGGAGTAGGAGGAGGTGCTGGAGGAGGTCTTGGTGGAGGTGCTGGAGGAGGAGGTGGTGCTGGTGGAGGAGGTGGATTAGGCGGTGGTTCAGGTAAAGGAGGAGGATTTGGAGCTGGTGGAGGTGTAGGAGGTGGTGCTGGAGGAGGTCTTGGTGGAGGTGCTGGAGGAGGAGGGGGTGCTGGTGGAGGAGGTGGATTAGGCGGTGGTTCAGGTAAAGGAGGAGGATTTGGAGCTGGTGGAGGCGTTGGAGGTGGTGCCGGGGGAGGTCTTGGTGGTGGTGCTGGAGGAGGAGGTGGAGCCGGTGGAGGTGGTGGACTTGGTGGTGGTTCAGGTCAGGGTGGAGGATTTGGAGCTGGTGGTGGAGTTGGAGGTGGTGCAGGAGGAGGCCTTGGAGGCGGTGGTGGAGCTGGTGGCGGAGGAGGAGGTGGTCTAGGTGGTGGATCTGGCCATGGTGGAGGATTCGGTGCAGGAGGTGGTTTAGGTGGTGGGGCTGCTGGTGGAGGAGGTGGAGGAGGCGGTGGTGGTGGTGGTGGTCTTGGTGGAGGAGTAGGTCATGGTGGTGGCTTTGGTGCTGGAGGTGGGGTTGGAAGTGGGGCTGGAGGAGGACTCGGAAGTGGTGTAGGCTTAGGCGGTGGGCACGGGCTAGGTGGCGGAGGAGGAATCGGAATTGGAGTCGGCATTGGTATCGGGGTCGGAGTCGGTGCAGGCAAAGGAGTAGGCAGTGGTGTTGGTGTAGGTGGCGGAGGAAGGCGATAAAATAAATTACAAACCCCATTTCATTTCATTTCTTTCCAGTTTCATGTTTTGGATTTGTCAAAGTGCTTTCCACTATTGTTGTTCAAGTACATTTTTTGCTAAACTGATGTTGGGTATGGAAAAGTTAAAAACTAACCCAACATTAGTGAAAACTATAATATAATTCCCAATTGTAATTTCAATCTCGTGTGCTTATAATTACTAATTATAATTGCTAATATGTGCTTACAGTTATATAGTCCTCAATTAGCAAAAAATATTAACAAAATTAGTCCATAATAATACTTCAATTACTCAATTTAAACTCTTAAACTGAAAACATATAGATATAGATAATGCAGTCTGACAAATTCCAGATACAGATTTGAAAAGCTTGTTCAAAATCCAGCTTTCAATTAATGAGAATGTGGAAAATGCTATAAAAGTAGCTCACAAACATTTAATTTCATGTGATGAGAAACCCTAAAAGTAAGAAGAGTAGATCCATAAAGTCATGAAGGGAAGTAGGGTATAATTGTATAAATTGTAATAAATGAACAACTTGACTACATTATAGTTAGATCTCTCTTTCAAGATTTTACGATTTACGGGGTATTAAGAGAAGTTTACAAGATACTTGAATTGTCCAAAATGATTGAATTGTCTTTAGTTCTTTACTAAACACCCCATTGTTTTCATTAAAAAAGTCCGACTCGAACTTCATAGTTTCTCTATTTAGTTATTTATAGCTCAATTATCTTACTTTTTTCTCATCATCCCTACAGAGTATCTAATAATCTCCGTGCCAATCTAAAGTGTGAGGTACATTATTGATGGACAAAAGAACTATGTGAAATGGTAACGTATAAAAATGCCGCAACATGTTAATGTAAAGCTTAATTAGATACTTCATATAGTTAAAATACGAGATTATGATAAAACACAAGAAAAGGGGCAATGAAAAATTGCAAGACAGGATCTCTACAAACATATTTGCCACCCATTATATATTCAGTTTGAACTTTGAAGCATAATAATCCTGAACTCTCTTCTGATCGATAAACTCAGCATAAACACCCTATAGGCTATAGCTAGCTACACCCCAATCTGCAACTTGAATAAACCTAGAATTTTCCCATTGCCTATCAATCTATCATACTGCATTTTATTGGAGCCTCATATCTATTACTCCCTTTGTTCTTGAATATTAATCCCTTTTGAAATCTTGACACTATTTCTAATTGAAGAGAATCTTCCAAGTTCTTTTCAATACGTTTTTCAAAACATATTCATGTGAGATCTTATTTTGTTCGTCATAATGTGTAGTTTAATAATATCAAATTTTTATATTTATCAAACATACGTATTTTATTTGGAGATATTTACGTTTAAATATTGAGTTGAAACGAGTTGAAAAGTCAAAACATGACTAATATTTAAGAAAACGGAGGGAGTACATTATATTAAAACATACATCAGGCATGATACATGTCATTTACTGATGTGAAATTTTTCCGTCACAAAACATATATATCTACTTTTTTTTTTATTTTATTTTTTCTCTCCTTTTATATAAACTGCTATATATGGAAAAAAATATAAGATTATAGAATATTACAATATTAGACGATTTATGTAGCATTTTAGTCAAATCGACATATCAATTATAGAAAATATATTACTCGATATTTTGGTCAAATAAACATATGAATCATGTCAAATATTGTATTAAATTATCACATTCAACATATAAAATATATAATACGTAGTAGGGAGAAAATCTCATATTAGATGATTAAATAGTAGGTTTAAGATTTATTAATTACGCATTATCTTTAATGGATAAATATTTTAGTTAAACATTATAAAAAAGATGAGCAAATAATAATATTTGAATATCCATGCATGCACAAGATCTAATCGAGTTGCAACTACTCGTTCTGTATTTTTATAAGAGTCACACTTACCATTTTCGATCGTATTTTATTAGGTTTCACACTTTCATTTTTAATAACTTTTCTACCCAAATTTCTAATTATTTAATATATCTAATTTCTTCTAGGGACCACCACGTACTACAATAAACTCCCTCATCTTTTTATATTTGTTTATTACTCCCTCTCCTTCTCCCCCCCCCCCCCCCCCCCCCACTTGCTTTGTTATTTTTATTAGATTCAACACTTTTTCCTTAATACGTGTGTCAGTCAACATGTGACTCCGAATAAAATATGGAGGGAGTATATACGAGATATTTATTGATAAAAGTAGGCAAAATTGTTTTAAAAAAGTACCTTACTTTTGAGTCAACATAGTAGTACTATACTAGATTAGGTCCCGTGCAGCGCACGGATGAGACTAAATAATTTTTTTCTCTATTATGACTAATTTATTTAAAATATTTTTTTAATAAAACAAAATCATATAAAATTTTATTATGGGTTGTTGGAAAATTAGAGAAAAATATTATTTTATTCAAATTATAAAGTGATTAGTGCAATCTTAGGTGTTTGGGGTTTCGACAAAAATATTTAATTTGGGCAAAAAAAAAAAAAAATTCAAACCTTTATCAGGTAACTATTTCTTTTAAAATTGAATGATATCCATAACTGTTACCATATCCGTACCTTCTACATAAAATGGAAGAAAATAATAATTAATAACAAATGCTTGTTTGGGTATGGACATATAATAACACATTTTTTAAAAAAAACTATTGCATGTAGGCTAAGAGTATAATTAATCTTTTTTGAAAAAGGTTTATGAAAATCAAAATACTATCTTGCTATAACAGAGTAGCAACTTACTACGTATATTATAAAAAACAATAATATCATAAAATTGTGATTTTTCCATTCCTGACATATATTTTTCAAATTAGTATTATTATATTATGTTAGATTCTTGTCATAATACACATGAAATCGTAATTTTGAAAAAAATAAAATAAATAAATTAGGAACTTAGGTATTTTAAAAGATTCTTTAACATTTATTTTAAAAAATCTCTATTATATAAGCCAAGACTCAAGAGGTGAGGGTTATTTTCGTAAACACACTTTTGATTTTCCTATGTAAAGTATTAATATACCCTCTATACTTGCACAATTAAATTCAATTCAAAATCTGATTATTTACTGATTTAAATGCTGAATATTAATTCATTTAAAAAAATTGATCTGCTTACTTGCTGTCTCACCGATCTGCTTCGAATATTAAAAAAAATAAAAAATGAAAGGATGATGCAACTACTTTTATCTTCTTATACTCCGTATTGACGCCGATGGGAACAGAGTGGAGAATTGGTAAAATATTCCGTATATCTTTAATTACTCCACCTAATTTTTAATCTCTATTATACGAAGTATAAGTGAGGAGGTGAGGTAATTTTAATAAATTCACTTTTGGTGTCCCATTTAGATTACTAAATTACCCACCACAATGGAATAGGGAATATAATGACAACTTACGCAATAGGATAAGCCCAAAGAAGCATTTTAATCAATCTAGCCCCTTAAATATATTCTTACCATTTTAATCAATCTGTTTATATACGTTCGGCTCTATCAAAATTATAGGTTTCTATCGCATTTATATTATATTTTTTACATGTTATGTCAGGTTCAAATGTAATAACACAAATCTGTTTCTTATATTCGCACGCATCGCGTGCATATAAGACTAGTATATATATATATGTATGGACACACCAGGAGATGACATGTGTCATTTCTGATGTGTCTTTTAGTTATAGTATTGATGATTGGTTTAATTTTGTCAAAAAGTACCTTGAATTAAAAAGATTTCAACTCTCCCTACCAATGCAGTGAGTCGCACTTTTGGTGGGGTCAAAAAAAGGTGAACGAAGATACATTAGGCAGCATGGAAGAAACTTTGTAGGCCTAAGGAGTAGACCTGGTTATCGGGCGGGGCGGGTCAGCGTCGGTGCGGGTCAAAAGAGGGTCGGGTATTGAAAGGGTCATTTTTAGCGGGTCGATAATGGGCGGGTCAAAAGCGGGTCGCGGGTCAATATCGGGTCATTAGTGGGCGGGTCAATAAACGAGCAATGAAAAATGAAAAACAAAAGAGCCATGTGCAAGTACAAGTAAATACAAAGCTATACACGTAATTTTTTGTATCATTACTATTTTAATTTTCAAAATAATTGTAGTATAAGTTTGACCCTATAATGACCCTATCCAATAAAGGCTCTGTCCAATAAGAGCCCTGTCTAATAAAAGCCATATTAACTTGACCCTAACCCTATATCCATTGGACTACCCTGTCCAATAACCAGGTATACTAAGGAGGAAGGGGGCCGGGGTTAGGGTTCCGTCGTTTTAAGCTCCGGGCTTTGATCGGAAAGCAACCTTGGAGTTGGAATGTGGAGGTTGATGCTCTTATTAATCCTATTACTAGGAGTTGGAATGGCCAGCTTGTTTCTCGATTGTTCTTACCTTTTGAACAAGAAAGAATATTGGGTATTCCACTTAGTAGTAAGTTACCAGATGATTGTCTTTGCTGGGACTTAGTAAAACACGGTGAGTACTCTGTTAGGTCAGCATACAAATCTCTTATCGATGATGACCGGAAAGGGGGCTAAGTGGCTACGTCTCATCCCGAACTTTGTGGAAGAAACGGTGGCATGTTCGAACGCTACACTGCGTTTTCGCTTGGAGGG
Organism: Spinacia oleracea; assembly: GCF_020520425.1. Lineage (NCBI taxonomy): Eukaryota > Viridiplantae > Streptophyta > Magnoliopsida > Caryophyllales > Amaranthaceae > Spinacia > Spinacia oleracea. The sequence goes on along the minus strand of NC_079487.1, from coordinate 116,731,083 downwards.
CATGTCAATCCGCCCTCCCAAATCGACAGGGGCTTAGCCGTCGGATACCTACCAACGATTCTTCTTGTGGTGTGTATCACGCGGAGGAGGTGTCGGCTTTACATACTGTTAGAATAATGCCTTGAATCGGTCAAACCCCTTACTGCAACGCCCCATTAATGAAATCTCGTTGTCCGGTCAGCGAGTTGGGGTCCAGGGATGACGCCCATGGTTTTAGGGGTTCGCGGACGCAACGTGGGAGATGAGATGAGATCACTTCATAAGAAGGAAAATTTGGTAATATTAATCCAACCTTTGGCCGATTTTCTTTTATTAATCCCACCTACGACATATTTTTTAATAATCCCACCTTTACTACCCGACGACTTTTATTGGGTTTAAGTGGCCGGTAATCGGTGAAAAAGTCAACGAGATGGTGATGAATTGATGATGATGACTGAATATATCGAGAGAGAGTACTGCCATGTAGAGAAATAATGCCGCTTACAACAGTTTTATGACCTGTTGGGCCCAATAAAAGTTGTTGGGTAATAAAGGTGGGATTATTAAAAAATATGTCGTAGGTGGGCTTAATAAAAGAAAATCGGTCAAAGGTTGGATTAATATTACCAAATTTTCCTCATAAGAATCAAACTTGGAAATTAACCAAGAGATCTCGAGACAGGTAGATCGTCAATTGTAAATGGATCTACAAGAAGAAGGAAGGAGAAACATTTGTTGAGGGTATCAAGTATAAAGCTTGAGTAGTAGCTAAAGGGTTCACTCATAGAGAGGGAGTAGACTATAATGAGATTTTTTCACTAGTGGTCAGACACACTTCCATCAGAGTGCTACTAGCAATAGTTGCACATCAGGATCTGAAGCTTGAACAATTAGATGTGAGACATCTTTTTAGCGTGGAGAGCTGGAAGAGGAGATATACATGACTCTGCCAGATGGTTTTCAGGTTCCTGGTAAGGAAGACTATGTTTGCAAGTTGAAGAAGTCCTTGTATGGACTAAAGCAGTCTCCAAGGAAGCGATATAAGAAATTCGACAGCTATATGATAGAGATTAGCTACAACAGGAGGCTGTATGATTGTTGTGTTTACTACAGCAAGACAGCAAATGGTTCATTGATTTATCTGGTCTTTTATGTAGATGTTATGTTGTTAGCTGTAGAGAACAAGTCTGATGTTCAGAAGTTGAAGGATCTCCTTAGTGCTGAGTTTGAGATGAAAGATTTGGGTGCGGCTCGGAAAATTCTGGGGATGGAGATTTATAAGGATATAAGCAAAAAGAAGATATTCTTATCGCAAAAAGGATACATTCAAAAGATTTTGTCAAGATTTGACGTGTCTATAACAAAGCCCATATATACTCCCAGTCCTGCAAATGCACATTTGTCTGTTTCTTTTGCACCTAAGTCTGTTGAGGAGAAGGAGTACATGTCTCGAGTTCCATATGCTAGTGCAGTAGGAAGCTTGATGTATGAAATTGTCTGTACTAGACATGATCTTGCACATTCTGTTAGTGTTGTTAGTAGGTTTATGAGTGAACCTGGCAAGGAGCATTGGCAAGTTGTGAATAGGATTTTTCGGTACCTAAAAGGTACATACAAAGTGTTTGGTGACAGTGTTTTTAGACTCTGATTATGCTGGAGATATTGACAATAGAAGATCTATGACTGGTTATGTTTTCACTCTTGGTAGTTTAGTTGTCATTTGTAAAGCTACTCTGCAACCTACGTGTCTTTGTCTACTACAGATGCAGAGTACATGACATTGACAGAAGCAGCAAATCAGGGGATATTGGTCAGTGATTTGAGTCTATATCATGATCAGACTATAGTGTACCGTGACAGTCTCAGTGCAATCTTTTTAGTTAAGGATCAAGTCCATTATGAGAGGACTAAGCACATCGGTGTGAGATATCATTTTCTGAGAAGTAGGAAGAGAATTAAGGTGAATAAATTGGGTACTGTTGATAACCCAACCGATATGTTCACCAAGCCTGTTCCACATAGCCAGTTTCAACATTGTTTGGACTTGCTAAATGTTAGGAGTTGTTGATTGCCTTTTTGAGGGCAAAATTTGAGGCATAGGAGTTTCTGGTACATCTAGCATTATAATGGTGTATCTGGTACATCGGTTTTTTGTGAGAGGATTCAAGTCTAGGTGGAGATTTGTTAGAATACTGCCTTGAACCAGTCAAGCCCCTTACTGCAAGTGTCAACACGGTATCTGTTATTGTGGACTAGGGTTATCTGTTTTGGCCTGTTTTCTAGGCTTTTCCGCATCTGTCTAGAGAGTACTATATAAACTCTCTAGGTCATAACCTAGTTATATTATGTAATATGTACTCAAGATCAATAAAACTTTCCTCCCCTCTGCATGTGGACGTAGCTAACACATTTTTAGTGAATCACGTTAAATATCTGCGTTCTTTATTTACGTCATTTAATCTTTCTTTTGCTTCTGTTATAACCCATACTTTGATGGGCTTCCAACTAGCGTGCAGTGTTTGGAGTGAATCCAGGTTTGAATTTGTATCTCTTTGGAAGTGTAGCTTCTTGGTGGAATAGTGGGAAAAATGCTTTAATGAGCTTGAGGTTGAGGAGATATATGGAAGATGTTCTCCCTATATGTTTGGCTATATGGGGAGCTTGAAATAGCTTTGTCATGGAAAATATAGTACCTTAACCCACGAAAGTGGCGCATAGACTTGGTTATCGGGCGGGCGGGTCAGGGTCGGTGCGGGTCAAAAGAGGGTCGGGTATTGAAAGGGTCATTTTTAGCGGGTCGATAATGGGCGGGTCAAAAGCGGGTTGCGGGTCAATAGCGGGTCATTAGTGGGCGGGTCAATAAACGAGCAATGAAAATTGAAAAACAAAAGAGCCATGTGCAAGTACAAGTAAATACGAAGCTATACACGTAATTTTTTGTGTCATTACTATTTTAATTTTCAAAATAATTGTAGTATAAGTTTGACCCTATAATGACCCTGTCCAATAAAGACCCTGTCCAATAAGAGCCCTGCCCAATAAAAGCCCTATTAACTTGACCCTAACCCTATATCCATTGGACTACCCTGTCCAATAACCAGATCTAGTGGTGCAGTATGCGTGTGAGATTAGTGGGGAGGTGCGAGAGGAGTTGAGCAGGGAGGCCGCAGGCTCGAAGGTGATCGGGTTGGCTACCCAGTTACTTGGAAGGATCCAAGGGAAGGATGAAGGTGAACGTTGATGCATGTCTATTAGGGCATTGGGGTAGTTGCGAGACAATGTGGGCAAAGTGGTGGCTTGTGCATGCTATGCACCAGTTTATGGAAAGGTGGGAGACAAGTGTGGCTGAGGCTAAGGAAAATTATGGGGGGGTGACGGTAGAGAAGGAGTTGGGCTATGAGCGTATTGTGATCGAGTCATCGAGAGTGATGCGCTACTAATCATCCAAACTTTGCAAGGAGGCACACATGGAAGCATCGGCTTGTTTTTAATTTTTGAGGATATTTCTGATTTATGTTCTAGCTTTGTTGATGTTAATTGGTCTTTTGTTCAACGTAGTGGGAATAAGGTGGCCCATAATTTAGCTCATCTTCAACCTTGGGAGGTTGGGAAACGATTGTGGGTGGACGACTTCACGACTAGTATCCTAGATGTAGCTGCTTCTGATTTATTAGTATAATTCTCATCTTATGGGTTCTTTTAAAAAAAGTTGTATTAAAAAACGTGGCCTTTAACCAACATTACGTCCATTAACTTTACTTTTCCTCCAAACATGTGGTGTAACACACTTGACAATCAAATCGACTGGCCCCTAATCCATTTATAAGAATAGGCATTAACACACCAAAAATCTCATACCAAATGTGCTTTGGTGGCAAATAACTTTGAATTTGATTTTAATACAATAGTTGGCGTGTGTTTACACGTTCTATTTTCCCACTTAAATTTTGCAAATAGTCGGAATCAATGGACGAAATGTTGACTATTTGGTCGGAATGCTGGTCAAAGATACCGTTTTAATATAACTTTTTAACTAAAGGTACTTTTCAAAATCAAACCAATAAGGTATAGTGCAAAATTGACCTAAAAATAAGGTATGTTTTAACAATTTTGCCAGAAAATAATTCACTCATACTTGTATCTTTTTTATGATTTTCTAATTGTATTGGGCGTAATATGAAATTTATTTCGTAATAAAAGGCTTATTAAATACTCCGTAGTACAGAGAATACGTGTTCTGGGTATGAAACAATTGACTTCGGATTGAAGTCTTTCGTTGTAGACTTGTAGGAGGGATCTAGCTTGGTCTTGAGAGTGTTGTAGCTCGAGAGTACCTATACACACAAGTGAGTTAACTATCCTCCGGGGTGTTCCGAGGAAAGCTCCTCCGATACCTAAATAAGTACTAGGTTCGGGAGTAGAGAAAACTCTCTAGGTTAAAGTGTGTCGTACTTTGGTATGTGCACTAGAGCGACACATTTATAGTATTGCATAAAGTTGATGGGCTTTATTGTGATAGGTTTTGGGCCATAAGGAGGGTTTTAGAACCTAGAGGAGAGTCCGACATATATTTTATAAGCCAAATGGTCTTTTGGATGGCAGATCCAATTGAAAGTTAATTAGACACCTAAACAATACGTATATCACATATAAGAGAGTCAGGCTAGTCGATATTATGAAACGACTTTATGTTATATAGCACGAATTTCTAATAATGCAAGATTTTCGTAGACCATTAGAAATACAAGTAGATAATAGCAAATGGATAAAGCTATTTGATCATAACATCTTGAAAGAGATATTCAATTAGTATGAATATGATCAAGTGGTTCATTTATGGTATTATACCCTTTATTTGATCATGGGTCCAATTCACATGAAATTAAATGTTTCCCTTTTTCTTTTCCAATTCGCAAAAAGTCATATCTATAGATGCACTGCGAGAATGATATGGTGCATCTCCTGATGAGTTACTTTCAGGGTTAAAGTTAAAGCCATAATAACTTTTTCATGTGCCAAGTAAGTCTGGCATGTTAAGCATATACAAAAGAAAAAGAAGGAAAACGAGATCATAGGTGAACGAACGTATCTTAAAAGAGAAGCAACAAATTGAAGTGCCGCAAAATGAAAAGAATAGGAACGGACTAAAAACATAAAGGGTGAAGACCATTTTGAAATGGACTAAAACGAAAAGTGTAAAAATTATTTTGAAACGGGGTAATATATGCGAGTGAGAGTGTGTTGGTTAGCCAAGGCTAAACAACTAAACAAGTGTCCGAAAATTGCAATATTAATATTCAGATATACTTATTGTCATACTCTCTCAATCCCTAAAAGATTGTGTAATACACCATTAAACGAACGTATTTTCAGATATACTACTGTCCTACTCTCTCAATCCCTGAAAGATTGTATTATAACATTTGCTTTTGAGTAATGTCCAATTGTAATAGAGTGAATAAAAGCATTTGGACAATTCTTTTACTGAAGGAGGGAGAACCTAAAATAAGTGAATAAGATACCTTCTTCATAATCTTGATTGCAGGACAAATTTTTTCTTCCATACTCAACTGAAATACTAACCGATTACTATGGATCACCAAAAAGTAAAGGATTCTGGCTACAGTAACCTCTAGAGCAGCATAGCCCGTCCACAGCTACCGATGGTGCCACAAAACCCAACCTTGACTTGTTGAACTCTTACCTTAGCTTACTTTTCTACGATGGCCGATCCAGCAACAATTCGCATAATGCTCGCTCTAAAACACTTGTAACCTAATCGAGTATAAGCTAGGTATAATGGTCTCTTAAGTTAGAAAGGAAGAAAGGAAAAATAACCATGGCACCCTAAATAGGCACCATATCGTCTAAAAATTAACAGGATGAAGAAATCCTAAACATGGTAACAACGCTGCATAACATATTAACATCAGGTTAAAATCACGGCACAGGCACAGGCAATTTCACATTCAAGTCAAGGACACTATTTGGAACTTCAGATTCAACCCTCATCATAACTTCAATGAAAAGTATAGTTATACCAGCACTCTAGAAATCTAGAATGCAGGCAATTCAACATATAAGATGGATAAAAACTAGGGATGATCATAAAATTAAGAACTCAGAAATCTCAACGACACAAAAAGTACTCAACATAGATTGATATCCCTTGAAAGAGCCTAAACAACTTTCACAGAATCCTAGCCACAAAAACAAACATTCAATTTAAAACACTGAAACACCTCATTTCTTCTTTAGGGCAGCCTTGGTGACCTTGGCTCCAGTTGGGTCCTTCTTCTCAACACTCTTGATGACACCAACAGCAACGGTCTGTCTCATGTCCCTCACGGCAAAACGACCAAGGGGTGGGTACTGTGAGAAAGTTTCCACCACCATTGGCTTGGTGGGAATCATCTTTACCATACCAGCATCACCATTCTTCAAGAACTTGGGCTCCTTCTCAAGCTCCTTTCCGGAACGCCTGTCAATCTTAGTCACAAGCTCAGCAAACTTGACAGCAATGTGAGAGGTGTGACAGTCCAACACTGGGGCGTATCCGTTTCCAATCTGACCAGGGTGGTTCATGATGATGACCTGAGCAATGAAGTTGGCTGCCTCCTTAGCAGGGTCGTTCTTTGAGTCAGATGCAACGTATCCACGCTTGATATCCTTGACTGCAACATTCTTGACATTGAAACCAACATTGTCACCAGGAAGAGCCTCTGGAAGGGACTCGTGGTGCATCTCAACTGACTTAACTTCAGTGGTCAATCCAGTAGGACCGAACGTAACAAGCATACCAGGCTTCAACACACCAGTTTCAACACGTCCCACTGGCACCGTTCCAATACCTCCAATCTTGTAGACATCCTGAAGTGGAAGACGAAGGGGCTTGTCTGACGGCCTCTTTGGCTCGTTGATCAAGTCAAGAGCCTCAAGAAGGGTTGGTCCCTTGTACCAGTCAAGGTTGGTTGACCTCTCAATCATGTTGTCACCCTCAAACCCAGAAATGGGAACGAAGGCGATTTTGTCTGGGTTGTAACCAACCTTCTTCAGGTATGAGGAGACTTCCTTGACAATTTCTTCGTACCTTCCCTTGGAGTACTTGGGAGTGGTGGCATCCATCTGTTACAATAAACAAGGAGATCAGAATAACCTAAACAGTAGAAACTCAACAACCTCTCCAACCAATGACTTAAATTACTGAAAAGTGAAAACAGATTCATTTTATACCTTGTTACAACAACAGATCATTTGCTTGACACCAAGGGTGAAGGCAAGAAGAGCATGCTCACGGGTCTGACCATCCTTGGAGATACCAGCCTCAAAACCTCCGGTGGTGGAGTCAATAATGAGGATAGCACAATCAGCCTGGGAGGTACCAGTAATCATGTTCTTGATAAAGTCTCTGTGTCCTGGGGCATCAATAACAGTGCAGTAGTACTTGTTGGTCTCAAACTTCCACAAGGCGATATCAATGGTAATACCACGTTCACGCTCAGCCTTTAGTTTGTCAAGAACCCATGCATACTTGAAGGACCTTTTGTTCATCTCAGCAGCTTCCTTCTCGAATCTCTCGATCACACGCTTGTCAATACCTCCAAGCTTGTAGATCAAGTGACCAGTGGTGGTTGACTTTCCAGAATCGACATGGCCAATGACCACCAAACTGATATGAATCTTCTCCTTACCCATGATTAAAGTTGTGAAGCTGCTCACACAAACAAACTAAATTAGAACCTACCCTATATTAAAAGACATAAAAAGACACAACGAAGAATGATGCATTGCATGGGATACTCATTTTCCATAGATTTGAATGATGAGCGATTCGTGAATGACAAAATAAAGCTACAATAGTTACCAGTACTATACCACTAAGCAGGACTCAGATATCAATGGCATCTGGCTAGAGATCCCATTGAAACATGAATAATCTACCAAAACTAACACCAGGGCAAGTATACAACTCGATCTAATCTGCATTTCTAGTACGCAACAGATTTCTAACTATATAATTTACAATCTTTAAAACTTAACCATCACATCACAATCCCCTCGATTTCATCACACACGAAATCAATTAAAGCATTCAATACATGACAAACAAACATCGTTGAATAGCAAGTAAAGTATTAAAAGAAATTCCCAATCAGCATTCACAGAAAACAAAGCAAAACGAACAGATCTGGACAGCAAACTCACATTTAGGTTCAATCAAAATTACAAGTAATTCAAAGAGCTGAACAAATCACAATCAGAAAAGACATGATAACAAATGCATACAGCTCAAATCTATTTATGAAATTCAGGGACGTATTAGACAACAGCTCAAATCTACGAGTACGATGTATGAAATCAACAACCACAGATTGAAAAAATCAGATAAGAAATTCAGGATGAGAGAAGAAATATGAACCTGAATGAAGCTCCGCCAAAACCCTAGCCGCAGTGAGAGGAGAATGAGAGTGAAGTAAAAGTAGCGAAGAGGGTTTGCGGAGAGCCACATTTTGGTTTATATAGGAGAGAGATGGAAATGCAATAGTAGGTCACACGTTCTTTGGACGTAAATGTCCTCCAATCTGAACTTGTATTTACCAAATTATCCATGCTAAAATTAGAACTTGCAAAAATTCACCCGGTTAGGGATTATATTTTTCTATTATGATCATGGCCCTTTTCGGCAAAAGTAGCGGTAGCGGTTATCGGTTGAGTAGCGGGTAGCGATTAGCGGTTGAGTAGCGAGTAGCGGTTAACGGTTGGAGTAGCGGGTAACGGTTAGCTGTCATAATAGTGGGTAATTAATATGAACGTTCGGTAAAAGTAGCAGTTGATATTATAAAATAAAATAAAAGCTGGAATATTATTTAAAACTTTAATATAAATTTGTCAAACATTACCCGCTACCTTAAACGCTACTAATTTTAACGTTTAATAAAAGCTACTCAACCGCTACCTCTACCGCTAACCGCTATCTAAACCGCTACCTCGCCAAACATTTATAAAATTTACAAGTAGCGTCTTCACTTGGTCAAAACGTTACCCGCTACCTCAAACGCTACCGCCGAACACGCCCCATAATAAGCATGATCATCGCTTAGAATTAATATGAACTACACAAAATACTTTCTTTTTTCTTTAAATTTAATATAAATAATATATTTTAACGATTTTAATTGTTATCTTTAAATTTAAATATACAATTCCTTTTATAAAAATAGTTTTTGTAATATCTGAATTTATCAAAATTAATTATTTGTATTTTCTAAAATCAATAAATAAACTTATTCCTCTCTCCTCTTGCTTGAGCTAATCCAGTGTTATTGGTATTATCGTCGGAGTTCTGATGGCCGGCAAATCGACCTCGTCGTTCATCATTCATGGGTGTCGCTCATCGTTCATGGGAATCGTTGGAGTTATTTAATCGTCATAATGGTTTCGTCGTTGTTGCTTAATCCGGAATTTTGGATTTTTGGTTTTGGGTTTATTAGATATGGAAATCAATGGGATGAAGAAGAGGGAGGTGTTGATGATATTGAAGCAAAGAGCAATGTATTTCGGTGCTTGTTCCTTATAATTCACCACAATTATCGGTTGCCATGGCCGTAGAAACGAGAAACGGCAAACTTTGGTGGCTGCCGGAAAAACTGGAGTCACGGCGGAGGTTTGGAAATTCGTCAGGCCTGTTAAATCTGGATATCACCGGTGGGTTGAAGAATAATAATGTTTTAGTGTTGAATATGGAATTTCCATCGATTGAATGGTTGTCATGGATGGAATTTCTTGCTATGGCAAAACTTGCAGGTCAATCGCTGCCATGGGAGAAGGAAGGAACTACGGTTTTGACTGATTATCCTTATGTTCTTAATTATGGACATTACCAACCTCATGTATGGTTAGTATCTAAACACTTTGTTGGGTGTTAGCATCCTTATATCATTAAGGACATTACTAATATCATGCATGGATAGTATCCAACACCTGATTGGGCGTTACCATCCTTATGTTCTTATGGATATTACCAACATAATTCATGGATAGTATCCAAACACAATATAAAATGATGATTTAGGGCAACATGTCCGTAATTTCCCCCTTTATTCTTCCAACAGTGAAACTTTTCTACTTTGTTTCACGTCTTCTCCCCTCAACTTTCTTGTTTAACCCACTCCCAAAATCGTACATTCAAACCCTAAATTCCATTCTCCTGAAATCGAATTTAGCTCTCTTGAATTTCAATTTCACCACCTTTTGTTTCGTTTATCTGTCTCTGTAACCCTAACTGAATTGTACATTAAGCGGAAGATGATGTCCTTCCCCTATGTGATGTATCCATTTATAGCCATGACTCTTCTTAATTTTCAAGAACGGATTCTTCTAAAGAATTAAATAATGACACGATTAGCGACTTGTTCGATTTCAAGCAAGGATTCTTCTAAAGAGTTAAATAATGACACAATTAGCGACTCGTTCGAGTTCTTCACACCTCGATCACACCCGAAAATCGTTTTCTGTGGGAAGTCAATTCCATGTAGGGGATTAGGGGAACACTAACGTACCAAGAACAACGTCAAACATGTAAGGATGCAATAAAGCACCGGGGAGCTTAATTTAAACTGCAAATTCAACTACAAACACAACATTTAACTTCTACAATTACAAAAACAACAGATCTACGCAACAGAAAGGTCCATAACCTATGCAATATTCAAAACAAACAATGAAAGATCTAGAACACCGGCAATCACCAAGAAAAAACATTCTTGATTAGGTACTTAAATTTCGATAATGGCAGATGCAGTTTTGTGAACATTAAGTATACCTCAAAAGGGTATTTGACACCAAACAACTAAACGCATAGTACGAAAGACCAAGATCATGCCACCGTCGATCCAGCACCCAATTCTGAGAATAGGAGCCAGAAGACACTGACCACAAAAGTTTACAACAAAGAGAACACAAGTTTAAATACAACACACATCTACTAACAGTTAAAAAGTTTGTATAATACTCAGAACTGCAATGATAATCCGCCTCCAGGGCCTCAGCTGATGCAATAAACATTCATTTCTTCTCAACACTCTTGATAACACCAACAGCAACAGTCTGTCTCATGTCCCTCACGGCAAAACGACCAAGGGGTGGGTACGCTGCAAAAGTCTCCACCACCATAGGCTTGGTGGGAATCATCTTTACCATACCAGCATCACCATTCTTCAAAAACTTGGGCTCCTTCTCAAGCTCCTTACCAGAACGCCTGTCAATCTTGGTCACAAGCTCGGCAAACTTGACAGCAATGTGAGAGGTGTGACAGTCAAGGACTGGGGTATACCCGTTTCCTATCTGACCAGGGTGGTTCATAATGATGACCTGAGCAACGAAGTTAGCTGCCCCCTTAGCAGGGTCGTTCTTGGAGTCAGATGCTACGTATCCACGCTTGATTTCCTTGACAGAAACATTCTTAACATTGAAACCAACATTGTCACCAGGGAGAGCCTCTGGAAGAGACTCGTGGTGCATCTCAACTGACTTAACTTCAGCGGTCAGTCCAGTGGGACCGAAGGTAACAATCATTCTAGGCTTCAAAACACCAGTTTCAACACGACCCACTGGCACAGTTCCAATACCTCCAATCTTGTAGACATCCTGAAGTGGAAGACGGAGGGGCTTATCTGAAGGCCTCTTTGGCTCGTTGATCAAGTCAAGAGCCTCAAGAAGGGTCGGTCCCTTGTACCAGCCAAGGTTGGTGGACCTCTCAATCATGTTGTCACCCTCAAACCCAGAAATGGGAACAAAGGCAATTTTGTCTGGGTTGTAACCAACCTTCTTCAGGTATGAGGAAACTTCCTTGACGATTTCTTCATACCTTCCCTTGGAGTACTTGGGAGTGGTGGCATCCATCTGTTACAATAAACAAGGAGATATCAGAATAACCTAAACATCAGAAAGTCAACAACCTCTCCAACAAATCACTCAAATTACTGAAAACAGATTTATTTTATACCTTGTTACAACAACAGATCATTTGCTTGACACCAAGGGTGAAGGCAAGCAGAGCATGCTCACGGGTCTGGCCATCTTTGGAGATACCAGCCTCAAAACCTCCAGTGGTGGAGTCAATAATGAGGATAGCACAATCAGCTTGGGAGGTACCAGTAATCATGTTCTTGATAAAGTCTCTGTGTCCTGGGGCATCAATCACAGTGCAGTAGTACTTGTTAGTCTCAAACTTCCACAAGGCGATATCAATGGTAATACCACGTTCACGCTCAGCCTTTAGTTTGTCAAGAACCCATGCATACTTGAAGGACCTTTTGTTCATCTCAGCAGCTTCCTTCTCGAATCTCTCGATCACACGCTTGTCAATACCACCAAGCTTATAGATCAAATGACCAGTAGTGGTCGACTTACCAGAGTCGACGTGGCCAATGACCACCAAGCTAATGTGAATCTTCTCCTTACCCATGATAACTTCTTAACCTAAACTGCAGGTGGAAATAAAGACTTAAATTGAATAAAATATGCAACAAAGCTCCTGTTCAGATACAATTGAGTCAAATGGAAAGTAATGAACAATTCAGCATCACATCAGACAACTGGCATCCAACTACAACAGCACTCAAAGAAACTACTTAAAATCTCAACACAAACAAATATACCACACTACATGATACACAACATAATTTGTTATTGAAATAAAGTGTGCAATAAAAAGCCTGTACAAAAGGATTAATTCCATTTTACAACTTCAATCATCATCCAAAACAAGGCACAAATTATAATTAAACATAACTTATCAGGTTAATAACTATATATATTATCAATGTAATCAATCTATCGATCTATAATATGGTATGATATAATATCATATGCCAGGAACCAGATTCGAACTGGTGACCAGAGGATTATGGATCCTTTGCTCTACCAACTGAGCAATCCTGACCATAGTCAAGCAATATGAATCTGCTTACCCATGATTAAAGTTGTGAAGCTGCTCACACAAACAAACTAAATTAGACCTAGCTATATTAAAAGACATGTAAACAGACATACCCAAGAATGATGCATTGCATGGGATACTCAATTTTTGTACAATTGAATGACAAGCGATTCATAAGTAACAAAAGAAAGCTACCAATACTATACCATGAAACCAAATTCAGGCATCAAAGGCATCTGTCTAGAGTTCCAATTGAAACATGAAATAATCTACCAAAACTAACACCAAGGCAAGTAAACAACTCGATCTAATATTCTAATCTGCATTTCTAGTACGCAACAGCACAATCCCCTCGATTTCAATCCAAACGAAATCAATTTATCATTCAATGCATGGCAAGCGAACATCGTTGAATAACAAGCCAAGTATAAAAGAAATTGCCCAATCAACATTCACAGAAAACAAAGCAAAACGAACAAAATCAATTAAATTATCTGGACAGCAAACTCACATTTAGGTTGAATCAAATTTATAGTAATTCAAAGAGCTAAAACAAATCACAATAAGAAAAACATGATATCAACAAACAGCAGCTCCAAACTACGAGTACAACGTATGAAATCAACAACCACAGATTGAGAAATCAGATAAGAAATTCAGGATGAGAGAAGAAAGATGAACCTGAATGAAGCTCCGCCAAAACCCTAGCCGCAGTGAAAGGAGAATGAGAGTGAAGTAAAAAGTTGCGAAGAGGGTTTGGGACACATTTTGGGTTTTATAGGAGAAAATCATACTTTTTGATGATGACATGCAGCTATACTAATGGTCTATTGAGTGTATGTGTAAAGGTGATTACAGTCGAGCAAGAAGACTCGAAAACCGACGCATATTCAAAGACTGAACGGAGTTCCTTTGAAGGAACTGTGAAAGTTCCTACTCCGTACATAGGAACAGGCGCTAGGAAGCTGTAGAAACGAAGTTGAAAATTAAAAATAAAGTTTTTTTTTAATAATTTATTTTTAGGATTAATTGAAGTATTTGGAAAGAGAAATATACATGAACTATGTAAGATTTGATTTAGTGAGTGAATCTTGGAAGTTTTAATGAAAAGATTTATTTTAAATTGGCTTTTTATTATTTTATTTAAACGAATTTGTCACTTAGATAAAGGATGATTTTACAATGGCTACATCAACTTTGTAGCCATGATAAGCTTTTAATCTTGACCTTTTATTTAGATGTGTTAAATATATACCATTCATTTTTTGTTGACTTGACTTTTAAAATAATTTATATTTCTTTTAAATTAAATAATTTATTTTTCATAAACTAAAAATAATACATTAATTTATTTTCCTCACCTCTCTCAATCTACGATATTATCATCGATTTATGCCCTTTTCCATTTTATAAGTATTAACTTGTGCATATGGTTTTTTTTATACGAAAATGATAAAGGTCGCAACATGTAACCTTTAAGCCGTGTCACAATGATGAAATAGCATGCTTATGTGTCATGATTTAAATTGGAAATTAAAATATTTAACTTATATAACCTATTATATATGTTTCAGAAAAAGGTAGAAAAATCTTAATATTCTAATTTGTTTCCTTCTTTATACCGATTACCTTATTTACATATTTTCATAGTAAAAATATTGCATTGATAGTAAAAATAATCTGATGACGCATAGTCTATGTGGCGCCTATATGTACCAATTAAACTGCGACACGTAAGATTGCGACAACTAAGGCCCTATTTAGTTCACCTTATTTCTCCTGATCTGATATGATCTGATCTGGTCTAATCTGATCTGGTCTGATATGATCTGAACTGATCTGGTCTGATCTGATCTGAACTGATCTGGTCTGGTCTGATCTGATCTGGTCTGATCTGATCTGGACTGATCTGATCTGGTCTGATCTGGTCTGATCTGATCGGATCTGATTCTTCAGAATTAAGTTTAAACAAAAATCTACATTTATTAATATTGAACGACTTACGTGTAAAATAAATGTTACACAAATTTATAATATTATTATTATTTATTTGACTTTGCTCATGATTTAACTATTCCTTATATTAGATAGACCTACACATGATCTAGATAGATCGGTTATGATCTAGACATATAAGTTCTTATCTGGATATGATATGTACAGATCGGTTCTAATCTAGACATGATTTGTATAAATCAATTATGATCGGGACATGATCGGTTCTAATCTGGACATGATCTGTACAGATTAGTTCTGATCTGGACATGATATGTACAAATCAGTTATGATCTAGACATGATCTGGACATGATCTGTACAGATCAATTATGATCTGGACATGATATGTACAGATCAGTTCTGATTTGGACATGATATGTAAATTTCAGTTCTGATCTAGACATGATCTGTATTGATCAGTTATGATCTGGACATGATCTGTACAGATCAGTTTTGATCTGGTCATGATCTGTACAGACCAGTTCTGATCTGGACATGATCTTTGCAGATCTATTCTGATCTTAACATAATATGTACATAGTCGATATATAGATCAATTATAATTTGGACATATCGATTATGCTCTGGACATGATCTGTACAAATCGGTTTTGATCTGAACATATTGGTTCTGTAAGGATCGGTTCTGATGTAGACAAGATCTCTGCAAATTTGAACATGATCTGGACATGATCTGTACAGATCAATTATGATCTGGATATTATCTGATACTATCAGTTCTAGTCTGGATATATAATGGTTCTGATCTATAAAAATCAGTTCTGATATGGACATGACCTGATCATATCGTTTCTGATCTGGATTTAATGATTTTAATTTGGACATGATCAATTTGAATGTTTTGTTAATGTTTTTTTATGCCTTAAATAATAGATTTTAATTGCACCGACAACAAAATCATTTTTTATTAAAGCAATAATAGTAATAAAATATTAAATATAATAACAATGATATAAACATATAATAATAATAATAATAATAATAATAATAATAATAATAATAATAATAATAAAAGTCTGATCTGATCTGGTCTGATCTGAACTTATTTTTTCTGATCTGATATGATCTGAACTTATTTTTTCTGATCTGATCTGGTCTGATCTGATCTGATTAGATCTGAAATACTCCCTCCGTCCCAGATTAGTTGTTACACTTTCGTTTTTTGGCTGTTCCATATTAGTTGTTACACTTCTAAATTAGAAATGACCCCACAATTATTATATTGTCTCTCACACTCTCTCTTCCCACAATTTTTTTTTTTGTCACCACACCCTCTCTCATTCAATTAAAAAAATACCCCACTAACTCCTATCACATCTATTTTTTTTAATAAAATAACCATTAATAACCAAACAACCACTTATCACCTAAAACTTTGTGTAAAGGTAAGTGTAACAACTAATCTGGGACAGCGGGAGTAAGTAATAAGGTTCTGAAATAAGGTGAACTAAACAGGGCCTAAATATTGTCGCAACTAGCGACCTTTATCATCACCCTTTTTATACATGAATAGTTATATCTATGTTATTTAACAAAATTGAATACTCTAATGAATAGAAGGACCCCAAGGGAGTCGTAAAAAAAAAATTAAAGATAAGAATACCGTAGGAAGAAGAATAACAAAGCAGTATTAAACTCAAAAAATGTTTTCAAACATTTGTGCAAGAGTAATTATGGAATACTCTATAGGTTTTACCGTTTTAGAGTAGGAAAACCAATATTTATGTCCGATTGTTTTAATTATAAAGCTAATCAATGATTGTTGGGTGTTTCGTATGTGTATCTGATATGCAGCAGCTTTTTTTTTTTTTTTTTTTTTTTTTTTTTTTTTTACAAATTATTAAACCATTTTTGTGAAATTATTTCTTTTTTATTTTACTTTTATTTTAAAAAATTGGGGTCAAAAAAATATACGGATAAGATTAAATTCGTTGTTTTAAACGGTTAAGATTTAATACAATTATAGTGGCTACCATTTTATTGTAGCCATTGAAAAATCTTCCTTAGATAAAACGATTAATTTTGAGAAAAATCTAACTTAAGTAGGATTCTATTTTTAGATAATTTCTAAATACAGGAAATAAATTAATCTTTGCAAAACTAAAAAAGTTTGTAGAATTAACCTTTGTTTAAAATAAAAATAAAAAACCCTCGTCCGTTTATGACTTTACCTCCCTCATCACCTCCATTTTTTACACTTTGCGACCTTCAAACAACTCTCCATCTTTGCAATTTAGTTATCTCTAACAATCTAACTTCCAATTAATTAAAGTACTTGGGGAAGAAGATGTTGGATATAATGCAAATAGTTGATTTTAAACTCTAACACTTGGTGAAAATGGGTTTGTCCCACATTGGTAGAAATGCAAATGATGGTTTTGAACCTTACTATTTAAAGCTTTGTGGTTGTCCCACATTAAAGGAAAAAATAGCTTTTCTCTAGTTTAAATAGAAAAAAAAGTTATGATTGAGTAGTAAGCCTTCTAATATTTGAAGTTATGTTGTGGGCTAGAAAGAGGCATGATTTTTTATTACCCATTTGAATTCTGATCTTCGGTTTTAAAACGTTTTGATTGCCTCATTAAACTCTGATTTTCGGTTACAAAATTATTGTTCCTATATAATCAGTCTTGGGGGATCAGTTTCTATACACTGAAATTCTAACTCTCTCTTCTCTTCACCTACATTCTAAGCATTGTTATGAGTTGTACATCTATACTATATATTAAAAGGCGTTGCAAAAGAAGTTACATGACACATGACGCTCTGCTTATTAGTCATTCACTCTATGCGATTTTTACATACATGAAAAAAATGTGAACTATGGTTTGCATAAGGTTTGAACCCATAACCTTGCGTTTAAATAATAAAGCATTTACCACTATGACATGACGTGTTTCATGTTATCATTGCGAAAATAAAAATAAATAAATGAAAATGTTACTAATGTGGTAACCTGGGGCATCGCCCGGGCCCCAAAACTAGTTCCTCCTTAGTTTAGTGCACATTTCGGAGGAACGCTGTGTAAAATCTTGGGAGGCATCGCCATTTTCGATTGCACCATAGTCGGGGCGAATTTTGATTCTAAGACAGTGTTTTATAACACGTCGCAGCATTACATACATCAAATATTCGGCCCACATTTTATTATCATTTTCAGATTTTACGGTAGCATTTCCTACAGAAGAAACATGAAGAAAACTGAGATTATTATTATTCTTCTTTCTGTTTAGAAAATGACAAATAAAATTCACATACATCATGATAAACATGCCATGGTTGTAGGCGTGTTAGGCTGAAATAGAGGGAGAGGTTTCTTGGAAGAGGAGGACTAAGGCCTATAAAAGGGAAGGTCATTAAGCTTGAAAAATCTCCTGACTTAGTCGAGCAAAGTATCTAAGGAAAAGTTCTACTCCATATAGTTCTTAATACACCTAACAGTCGGATACTCTAAGGGGTCGTTTGGTTCAATAAATTGGAATGGAATGGATTGTAAACCCATATCAGGGAGGTATGGATTGACATCCCCATTCCTAAGTAATTGTGTTTGGTACGGTTTGGAATGGTTTTATAATCCTCTACCCATTGTTTGGTTCACTTTAGCGATGGATTATGTATCATGTACTACTAGTCTCATACTTCATAATAAATCATAAATAAACTTATTAATTTTTATTCATATTATTATCAAAAGAAAATTACATTATGTCCCATTAATTTCAAAAGAAAATTACTTGTATACTTGTATAGTGTATACAATACACCCTTTATACCAAAAACTCAAGGCGACTTATTTTATTGGTCTTCTAGACTATCAAACAGCTATTGATCATCTAGACTATCAAACAACTATTGAAGAATAGCAGCCCAATTAACATAAATAATTGCAAATCTTTATTAATCATTCTAGAACGCAATCGCATGCACCCAAACACAAAAATAAAAACCCACTTTTTAGCTTTTACTACAAACTTTGATCTAGAAATACTCTTAACTTCCACTCATCTAGAAAACAAAGAGCTTTTGGTCAAATTGATGTACCAAATATTATTTCTTTAATTCTTCTTGCCGTGTAAAATATAAAGGAAAATAAACAACCAAAACTTGACCAACTTATTGCATTATATATATACATTGGTCTTATTTCTTAACCTTCTTAATTACAACCCAAAAACTTTCTTATATTTCACTAAACTTTGAGCTCTCCTTTTGATTATTCACCATGTTTTCTCTTGATAATCTTCACACTAACACACCAATGAAGGAGAAAACCCTTCTTCTTTCGCAACACGAAAACGAAGATGAAGCAGAAGACGATGTCCTTTCCTTATGTGATATATCCATTTATAGCCATGACTCTTCTGATTCTTCAAGCACGGATTCTTCTAAAGAGTTAAATAATGACAAGATTAACGACTCGTTCGAGTTCTTCACACCTCGATCACACCCGAAAATCGACGAAATCATCTTCTGTGGGAAGTCAATTCCATGTAGGGGATCACCAATGTACCAACAACAACGTCAAACAACGTGTATGGGCAATTTGTTTGGAGGGAGGATCAAACGTTCTTCTTCTTCGTCGTCGTCGAAAACGAAGATTAATGGATCAAAATCATCATCTAATAAATGGTACTTTGTCATATTTGGAATGCAGAGAGTATCTGTTCCAACAAAAATGGAGTTAGCTGATATGAAATGTAGACAAATCAAGAGTGGTGCAAAATCATTGGAGATGATGGAAAGAAATAATAGTCAAATTGATAAAGGTTTTTCATACTTAGTTAGATCTTTAAGTTGTAAAACTAGCCACTCTCTTAAAAAATTGTCATAGATTATTAAAAGCTTCTTAGCCATTTTTTTTTTGTTACAAGTTCTTAGCTTACTTTTCCTATAGGTACTACACTATTTATATAATATACTTCCTCCGTCTTTTAATACTCGCAACGTTTGGACTTTTATCACTATTCATATAATCTACTTTGACTATTCGTAGTGTTTTTCATATAAGATAAAACATAGTCATGTGGGATCTTGTTAGATTCGTCTCAATGTGTATTTTCAAAATATCAACTTTTTATAATTTTTGCATAAAGAGAATTTAAGATATAAATGATCAAAGTTGTGCATGGACATGCGTGAAACTAACAAACGTTGCAAATATTAAAAGACGGAGAAATTACGAAGTATTTATTATATCTCCTTTCCTTTTTCACTTGCCCAATTTTTCGAGATGTTTTAAATTCTTGTCATACTTTGTAGATTAGAAGCTTCTTAGCTTACCTTTATTATAGGTACAATAAACTATCATTATAATTATAGTTCTTTTTTAACTTGCACATTTTTACGCAATTGGGATGGTGCAGGCGTGTGCACGTAGCTCTAGGTGCACCGGGATTAAAACGACTAACATTAAACACAAAACGCGCATTTTCATCAAAATACCCAGAAAAAAGAACAATGCCCTTGAACAAAAGAACAATTCCCCTAAACAAAATAACATTAAAGGCTCTGTTCTTTTCAGTTATTTTTATCGCGTTTTTATTTGATTTGTGTTATTTTTGCGATATATATTCTTCTGGGTTTTATGTTTTGAATTCAAACTGTGAAGAGGGGAGAGAAAGTGTAAACTAGGTTTTCTAAAATGGGTTTTAGAGAGAAAAATTAATGAAAATCCCCCAAAATTCGTTGATTTTTCTTCTTCAACATCAAATTAAATTGATTCTTCTTCTTCAAATCTGAATTCTACAGCTGATAATTAGATTTTGGGAGGTAATTTTTCAATTTTGTAATAACAAATGGCATGTTTTGATGATTTTGATTTTGTAATAGTTGTGTTTTTGATGATTTTGATTTTGTAATAAACGTGTTTTGATGAATTTGATGATTTTAATGAATCAAATTATGTAATAACACACTGATTTCGTTGAAATCGTTGATTTTGAAGATTTTGATTATGTAATTACGATTTTTTTTCCAGAAAAGAACAGTTTTACGTATTAAAAGAACATATTCTCGAATGAAAAGAACATATGCTCGAATGAAAAGAACAGTTACATTATGCTCGTATTAAAAGAACAGTTTCATTATAATAGAAAAATAGACCATTTGCGTTTCATAATTTGTTCTTTTATTTTATTGTGTTCTTCTTTTTTATTATTTTTAATTTCTTTTGCATTTCATAACTTGTTCTTTTTATTTTATTGTGTTATATTTCTTGTTACTTTTTATTTATCCTTTGTTCTATTGATTGCATTCTTTTTGTTGTTTTTATACATATTAACCTATTATTTTTCAGATATTATGAATAATGTGCTTGATAATTCATAACAGAATGATGAAAATGATGATTCCGAATCATATGTTATTTGTGGGACAAAATACTTGACTTGTTCTTTTAGTCTATATTTGTTCTTTAAGACTTTTCATTTGCTCTTTTTAATAATACTCTGTTAAAAGAACAAAATAAAAACACGTGCACGGTTCTCATTATGCACTCTTTAACAAATTTTCTTTTCTCCTTCTCTGTTCTTCAATTCTTTGATTCTACTTCCTATTTGTTCATTTTCTATTTTTCAGCAACTATATATATAATAATTGTACTTATGAGTCATAACCATTAGTCATTTTAGAAATACATTTTAGAGAGAGAGAGGAGAGGATTTATATTCTCTCAACATAAGAGAGATTTTTTGAGAGAGAAAGAGTGAGATGGTGAATGAAAGAGTAAAAAAATACATTTTCTCCTTATTCTCTCTCTAAAATTCCTTCTGAATGTTTCTCGTTTGTTGAAAATGAGTGAATTATATTAAGAAAAACACTAGTTCAATGTTGATGCTCCTGATAAATGTTGATCAAGTGTTTAAGGTACGTTTCCTTGTTTTTTCCTCTAATGTTCTTTTCAGATTGTTATGTTCTTTTCAGATTGTTATGTTCTTTTTCAAAACTTTACTTTTACTGTGTCATCAACATAGTTTGTTCTTTTAAATCAACATAGTTTGTTCTTTTATATCAACGTAGATAGATTGTTAAAAAAGAACATATAATGGTTTGAAAAGAACAAGTAACACTTAAAAAAGAACATAGTCTGATTCGTGGTAAAAGAACAAAAATACTTTTAAAAAAAAAATATAGATTTAGCTTTAAGTGCATCAAAAAATCGTCGTTTTGTCTTTTTAATTAGAACATAAAATCGTTTGAATAGAACAAATAACACTTAATAAAAGAAGATAGATCTGATGTGTGGGATAAAAAAAAATACATTTAAATAAAAATATAGATCTAGTTTTAAGTGCATCAAAATATCGCCGTTTTTGTCTTTTTAATTAGAACACTAATTGGTTTGAAAAGAACAATTACAACTAATAAAAGAACATAGATTTGTTGTTCTTTTCGTCCCTTTCATTCTGTTCTTTTGTTTGATGAGGAAAAAGAAAATGTTGTTCTATTTCATGTGTTCTGTTCATTTTTCTTTTTTTGTTGTCGTTTTTTTTTTTTGAGTTTTTTTTTTCTTTTGATTTTGTTCTTTGTGTTTTGTAAAAAAGTTGTTGTTCTTTTTTTAATTATTTTGTGTTCCTTTTAACTTTTTTACAGTTTTTTAATATTTAATAATATTATCGATAATATGTGTTTTTTTGTTTTTCTGTTGCATTTTTCACACGATGTTATTTTTGAAAAATAGTTGTTCTTTTTATAGTTATCAGGAGAGAAAATATGTTATTTTCATTTTTGTATATTTTCTTTAGTTTTTGACATTAGTGTTCTTTTCAGGTTTAGTTAATGTTCTTTTTGTTTACTCTAGTTCTTTCTGTTTAGTTTTGTATGTTCTTTTTTGTTTTTTTGTTTTTTGCGTTTTCTTTTAATGTTTTTGTGCTTTGGTGCAGGTGCACGTAGATCTACGTGCAGGCCCCTGCACCATCCACGCGTTGCATTTTTAAGGATGTTTTAAATTCTTATTTCATTTTTTTCTATTTTCTTTTTCTTGAATTGGGTCTTACGTTTATCCATCCACTTTCTTCTATCTATCTTCTCACTCTCCTAAAATATTATGAGACATAAACTTAAGTAAATAGAGCCAAAGGAAGTATAATCAGTTGTTTTATTCCGGATTTCCGGTCATTGTATACTTAATTGTATGACAATAATTTTAATTTTCATATAAAGTCCTCGGTACCAAAATCAACAACCTTCTAGATTATTGACAATAGGTGACACCAGACTTTTCAAGATCAATAACCAAGATCAATCAATGAGTGTAATATGAAGTCCTTGGTAACCTTCTAGATTATTGACAATTGGTCACCATAGGTCACACCAGACTTTTCAAGATCAATCACTGAGTGTAATTTTCTACATGTATTTTGGTAAAAATGTTTAGGAAATTTTTTTCTTATAATGAAATTACATATTGGGAACAAGTTATTAAAAAGATATATAGAATGTAATACAAATGATGTATAATAAAAGTTTCAGTACCAAAAATTTTGTGTGACACTAATATAAGGTCAATTTCATAACCTCCTAAAAAAGTTAGGCTCATCACATCCAATTTTGAGTAAGCACCTCTAACCTACTAGTCAAAATTCCATGAACATGGAAAAACTGAGGGGAAATAGACAATTTCAACGGCGGCATCGATTGTATCCTTGCACAGTTGCACCAAACTAATCTCACAAGATACAACATGCTCAAGTCCTCTGCTTCTTTCTCTTCACAACTTGCTGACTTCCGGTCGACGGATTTTCACTGATCTTTGCAATTTTTTTCTCACTATCAGCACTTGCATCCTCCAATTTCTGTGGCGACTTTCGCTTTTTTCCTTCTACTTTTTTCTGATTCGGCACACTACACATTTTCAAACCGGGAAGGGGGGCATTCGGGGTTCACACGTTAGTGAAATGAGGGCAGGTTAAAATCAAATACTACTACATTGTAAACGTAGTTATGTTTTTTATTTTCTTTTGTAACTTAGTTGACATGACTCCTAACTTGATCACTAACTCTTATGGGGCGTTTGGTTAGTGGGAATTGAGAAGTTCTAATCTCATTTATAACATACTCCTATGTTTGTTATGTGGGATTGAGATTATAAGGGGAATGGGAATAAAACCCCTCTATCCCCAGGAAAGTAATACCCAAGGAGATGGGAATTGGAACTTGGAAGGGGCAAAAAATGACTAAATTGTCATTAATGAAAAAGGAGTAGGAAAATGGTTGGTAAGGGTAACTTTGTAAATTCCTTAGTTATTCCCTATATATTTCCATCAACTACCAAACAAGGTATTGGTCATATTTTTATAAATTATCATTCCACATATCAAACGCCCCTTAGTTCAGATTTCCAGTTAAATAGATAGATGGTCTTTCAAAAAGATCAGCATCATAGATTCATAGGAGTACTTATCCTCCAAGGTAAACCATATAAAAACACATATGAAGAAAATAGAAGCTAGATAGGAATCTCAAAGCCAAGGTTGGTCTTCCAGCTGTGATACAAGGTGCAAATGTGCAAGTGATAAGAAAATATCGACTGAGAAAATTCTTCCATCTTTGACCCTTAAATCTACATCTTCTTCTTGGTTACAAATGAGCCTTATCATCAGTAGTGCTATCCACCTAAAGGATTAACTTTGTTGTATACCAAAGGCCAATTTGGTCATTCTCAAAGTTTATTAGCAATGACAACCACTACTATCATACTAACTCCCTAGAAAAATCTATCGCCGCCATCTTACTTAATAGAAGAAATGCATTCTACATCACTCTATATAGGAAAAAAGAGGATTACTTAATAGGTAATGCAGTCTTACCTTGTCTTGCCATTTGTACTGAGTTTCCGAGTCACGGCATTTTGTGTTATACTTTTGTAGTACTGAATAAATGGGGATTTGTCATCGCGCTTTACACCCTGCATATTATTCGATCCATCATCAAGACCAAAACTACAATCAAAAGGTGCACTTAAACTCTATACAGATGTGGAAGCGTATTTAAAACCTGAAGAAATGAATCTGCAGCCGCTTGGTCTACTGGTGAAAATGAAACATCGTCTCTTTTTCTCTGGACAAAATCCATGTTTCTTTCCACCTGTGAGAAAAGAAACAACGACGTGATCAGTCAAATCAATAAAATTTTGAGCACGCCTACATCAATAACAAAAAACAGTATATGTTGATCCGATGTTGGGAAAGTTGCGACCTAATAATTTCCCGTGCAAATGCCAGTCAACACTCGCTTCCTCCCCTTTTGCAAGTAAATGCAAAAAGAAGTAAGAAGTACACCCAAACAGTGCAACAGCAGATGTTTTTTTACTATCTAACATTATATATTATGGAGCTGGTAAAGCCAAGGAAAGTGACTTCCTTAAATAAACCACGCTTATTTTTGTCAACTTGGGATCATGAAGATTTATTGCCTTTCTATCTGTGATAAGAAAAATGGAATACAACAAAATTACATAAAGGTACTAGTGTACTTCTAAGCCCTGGACTGTGATTGATCAAATACATTATTCACCCTAAGCAATAATTAGAGGAGAACTCACACATAAAAATTCAGAAACATATGCGAAAGACAGTACGACTTTTATCTGCAATGACAATAAAAATGCTTCACCCTTGAAGCTTTATTCAAGATGTATGCATGCAGGCATTATATATGCAGTAAAACAAGCACAAAGTTCATTCCTGTGTCACAAGAAGATGTAAGATTAATAGCTTCTTATGCAGTTAAGTGAAACAGTTTAGCATCACATGTCCGCTGATTGACAAATAATCTACCTTATTGTAATCCCAAGTTCTCTTTCCAAATCAAAGGGACTAGGGGAGCACCAAGGAGGTACAGACATTCAGACACCACAACATGATACATACATAGGACTGGTAAATTTTTCGTTGTTTCTTGTGTATATGCATAAACACTTTTATAGAAATCCATACAAGAGTACAACACATTCCTCAAAGACACAGAAAACCAGGATGAAAACATTTTTTTATTTTCTATATTCAGGTTTGTAGAAGACTCCATTCACATTAGTACCTGCTGTCTCTCAGCAGGTTATTACTCAATCCCAAAGACAGTTTGCAAAGTTCTAACACCGGGATCATCAATAATTAGCACGCGGTATTAATTCATGCATAATTACTATTATATTGTGCAAGTGTGCAAGTAGATAATTTATTTATTCTAGTAAAACAATAACGGGAACCATGATAGGCTGATAGCATGTGAGAGATGGTGGGTTTTAAAATTATTTAAGTGAGGACCATGATAGAGAGAAACAATAAAATATTTTGAGTGGGGCTAATGAAAATTTCTCATAATGAACCCTAAAACCCTAAAAGCTGCCAAATCAAATGAGACAAAGCAACAACATACCTGATCAATTAGGCGCTTCACTGGTCGGCGCAGGCTTTCAACAGTAGATTTCTCATAATATTGCTTCAAGCGGATGACAGGAACTGTAGCGAGATCAGGGAAAGATATGTGGTGACTCCACTGAAGAAAATGCGCACAAAGCAACTCCACGGCAGCTAAAACGCACTCCTCTTGAAATTCCCATTTCTTCGGCCAATATTTGGGCAACTGATCCACCACGATTTAACAATTTTATTATTATCCTGATGATAAACAAACAACTCCAAGAAGGTAACCCTATTTTATGGATTCAGCAGAATCATGGGGCCCAATTACAATAAACATGTAAACAAATTCGATGTTTTACACTACAGTCTTTAGTTTCACATCAAATAAAGCGGTAGGCAAAGCAAGCACAAAAGAGTTATACACCACAATGACAGATAACTTCCACATAATTCCAAGATCCCACCACCCCCCTCTAATTACCCACAGCCACAGGCCACACCCTTTTAATTTCAACGAGCAGAGGTTTGGCAAGAATTAAATTTCTGATTCTCAAAGAATTCCAACATAAACCACAGCTAATATTTGCCCAACATGCACACCAAAATGCAAAACATACTTAGAATTCTTTGCTTACAAAATTTCAATATCTTACATCAATTAGAATAGAAAAACCAAAGCAACTATTTCAAGTGCTTTTGGCTACAAATAAAGAGTACAACAGACAACTCTAGCTAAAGATTTTGCAGCTAAAGCAAGCAGAGCATTACAAATTATGCCATTATTTGTATTTTACAGCAAAGTTCGCCAACAAATAGAAATATAATCAGAAAATGAGGAGAAATGCCGTATTAATATTCATACCTTCAAAGTAGTTGATAAGTTAACATCATCTTTTACAGGCTTTCCGACTTCCTGAGCATTACTGCTTTCCAGTATATCCAATGCCAATGAAGAGACAGGGATAAAGATTTCACTGGAGGTGGAAAGTTGATTCAACCATTGTATACATTTAACTCTCAAAGGCAGATATCTCTGGCCAGCAAAGAGTTTAGCCACTCCATTTATGACTTGGATGAGTGGAAATAGTAGGCCATGAAGATCATTTTCTTTAATATTGATAGAAACATACTTAACCCACAGATCAATGCACAAAACATACTCCCAACTGCATATCTTCATGAGTGCTTCCTGCCAGACATTAATATTATACTTTAATTTCACCAAACAGCAGAAGCTAAGTACCAGATACTAACAGCAATATGTTGCTGCAATTCTAATATTCTCGATTTTCATAAGAGACAGTAACTAGAATTCTGATATTTAACAAACTAGAATAAAGTTCTAAGCGCCTATTACAGTAAGTTTAAATATACCTCCTTAGACTGCAAGCCCAACTGGAGGATTGCAGCTAGTTTCTGAGCAGATGCCAAAGCCACTTTAACTGATCTTTGCAAATCTATACAGCACAGCTCAACATAGGAGTTTTTGATGTATTCTATATGATTTATACTAGAAGGGTCCACAGCTTTGCAGCGAGAAATAACGGCTTTATATGTTTTCTTCAAGCATTTATCATAGAAATCATTGCCAAATGTAGAAGACATGTCACGCAAGACGAGAAAGGAGCATGACGAAAGAGTCCCTCCACCTGTTGCCCAAAGGCGAACAGCAACCTGCAGCATGTAGTAGGTAGTCAACAAACCATCACAACATATCTAAAAGTCCCAGCTTATACAAAATATACAAACTCAAAGTTCAAGAACCCACTAATGATATCAAACATAACATGAAACAGATAAATAAACAACCATAATTGCATTCATCAAATTCTAATATTTCACAACGTTGAAGAGGAGAATGATGTGCATAGAGAAGCAGATTTAAGGGGCTTAAACACTTTAACCGGACATATGTTTACATTATCAAGATTCTGAACCAATTTACTTGAACTTAGAACAAGCATGGATATCATCTAGTTTTGGCAATCTGTTATTAATGATGGACAGGATAAACAACAATAATGACAGCCCCGTACATATCCACCACCATCAAGCAGGTTTTGGAGGGTCCATACTCCATAAATATGCAAACTTACTCCTAATCAACATGGAGTTTGGCCTAGTAACATTTTTAGAGAAAGATTAGTAGATTCAGGGGGCGGGGGGGGGTGGGGGGTGGTACACAAATAATCAAAAGAAAATCCAATAATCATTAAACTATGATCAGTATGCAAGCAACAAAAGAGTGAGGTATTTGAGGCACACTGACCAACTCAACCCAAAAAGTTTCTGGAAAAAAGAATTCTAATTTTACTCCAAAAAATCAAATATTTAGAAAAAAGCGTTTCAGAGCACCAAAATAAATAATTCAATCTGAAAGATTGTTAATATTAAGATACCTCCGTGAGCTTCCACTGTAAAGATGGAAATGCAGCGAAAAGTACCAATGAAACTCTCAGCCGATTCAAGGTGTAAGCCAATATGTCTGCATCAGTAAACTGATTTAAGAGGAATAAAGTACTAGTAAAAAAGGACTTGACCATCGGCTTTACACTTTCCCATTTTGAACTCTTCAACTCTAGTATGGTCTGCTTCTTGCAATCAGAGGATATACCCAATAATCCCCGAAATATGTTATCACCTTCAGAGAGCATAAACAATAAAATGCTGCAAAAGGTCTCTTTGTTTTTTATTGCTGGAGAGGAGACAGATGCATTAGATTCAGCTCCATAGTGGCATGCCGACCGATAGGCGTTTAAAAGACCACGCATAACAGACAAATTTTGCTGTTCTTTAACTATCTGACACCAGCTCTTGACGGTAGAGGTACTTAACAATTTGCCGGCATTTGGACTTGGAGTAATGTCCGTAAAAGATAGAAGATCGTGATTACTTGTCCCATCTTCATCGGACTTGTCAACAAAAGAAACCACTTGTCAATCTAAATAGTTCAAGAAAAGGTTTAAATAGTAAAGTATCCAGTTAAACGGCTGAAATTTCCTCGAACAATTGCAATAACATCATGTCCAAAGATCAAAATACAACAAGAAAGATTGACTTAGCACTCACCATATCTTCGTTGTCAAGTGATTCAAGACCATTAATGTGTTCTTGCAAGAAGGTCTCAAAGCGAGGATCCTGTGGTACCCAAATTAAAAATAAATAAATAAAAGTCAATTAGCACACTGACAAACCTTGTTTCCAGGTGAAAACAAAAAAGTTGAAAATTTTAACGCCTATTGCAAGATATAATTAAAATTGCAAACAAGACATACCAAGAACATGTCCTTTTCTTACAAAACCCAATATCAGGCCAGAAAACAACATAACATGACTAATACACTATCACCGCCTTGATTGAAATTTTAACACTAACACCCATAGTTAGAAGGGGCTCAACAACATGAATGTTCAAATCTAAGGCATACTGCAATAGGATGGTGTCCCATATTGTTATCAATCACTCCGGATTGTTGGAGGCTGGTGATGATTTACTGAAAGAGGGATTTCACTGTGGGTGTTACGATTTATGAGGTCTAATTTACAAAACAACAAAGGCCTGTTGAGTGATGACAGAAGCATGGTAACAAGACTGCTCCATAAACAGATAATTTTTTATCAATCCCATTTCCTGAGACAGATAACTCCATAAAGAATATACACACCAACACATTGCTATGACCCAAAATAACTAAATAGATAATGGTGAAGATGAAGATTGCTGAAAGACGATGAAGTTATCTGTGATAAAAATCTGGAAAAGCAGCAATGATAGTAGATAGTTACAACTTACAAGCATTCGAGTGGCTTGTTCTCTTAAAAAATGTAAAACAAACTAATAGAGAACCCTCATCAATATTAAACATCTCCAATGTCTCTCTAATTTCCCTTATTTATACAGCTTCTCCTCAACTAACTGGCTTGTTCTTTGCTCTTTAGAAGGGGTTTAAATATGGACAGATGAGATAAACGGGCACCAACAAGCTTTCAGCAACTATTAATCTCCAAATAGAATTACCTTACGCTTTAAAACCTCCAATCTTTTCTTTTTCGCCAGAAGTTCTGAATAAATCTTTTGGTTCTGAATAGATAATTCACTGCCCTGGTCAACATCTGCAAACAAGACAAGCTGGCCTATGATGAAATAATCGAGTTCACATTACAACCAACTGAGTAATGGATGATAATAGGATAGAAATGTGCATGGAAATTATCTTTCACCTTCAGAATGAAGCTCCATTTCACTTTCACCAGCATATACGCAACTTGACTCCTGTTTATTTAATATGAACATTAAAACGAAAGAGATAAAACGACATGCATACATACAGAAAACCACAGCCCAATGCAGTACCTCAGAAAGAACTCCGTCACTATCTGAACCATCTCCAACCGTGTCATAATCGTCTTCACTTGAAAAAATATCAAGAGAAGCATCCTCTATATTTTCAACAAGTGGTGTCCTAAGAATAAGTATTAAACAATTATAAAGTACTTCCCAACAAGAATAAAAAGGAAACAAATGATTGACAAAGTTCATGAAACATTTCTCTACAGATACAATGATTTCTCTTCATGTCAACGTGCACAGGTGTCAAAATAATAAGAAAGTAAGCTTCTTCCCCAACTAAAAAAGAATTAAAATTAAAAGTATTTCAAACACACCTGGAACGTATAATAACTTCCCCCAGAAACCCTCCCGGCCACCCCACCCCAATCACTTAGGTATATGAACACACACCAGGGCATACATGCATAAATAGTAAGTGAAAATTGAAAAGTTCTACTGTGAAGGTCAATAAATTAAAATTTGGAACTAAACATAAGAAGTCTCTTAGGAAAGGTGTGGATAAAAGAGATTTTCAAAGTAACTGGTGGTTTGGTAGGGAAGACAGATACTTTTCACAAAGAAAGAAACAGAATATAAAATGGGTTCGATACATATTGTCATGACTCGTGAACATGTGTACTTGCGCAACACCTTTCGTTGCCAACTATCAGACCAATTATGCATCCCACCCACTTGATTATCTTATTGTGTTTGCAATCTTAAGGCTACTTAATTAATCCCAGCGCACACTTCATTCCAAACATAATCATCTCCCCCCCCCCCAACTCCCAGGCACACATAAACGGTCACAGTATTCATGTCTTTTAACAAACTATCATTAGCAATCCAACACCAGAATCCAATGACCATGCATATCACTAAGACTCTGTCCTAATCAACTTATATAGTATGAACTTACTTTGTCTAAAATAAAATTATTTATGTATGAAATCGTGGAAAATAAATAAACTATTGACTGTAAGTGTCCAGAAAAAATTTGTTATGACTGAACTATAGTATGAACTTATTTATGTAGTATGAACTTATTTATGCCTGAAATCGTGGAAAATAAAATTACTTAAGTTATGTTTAACTTATTTTGTCTGAAATAAGTCAAAATAAGTTGAACAAAGGAACCGTAACCTTTTTAATGTGTGTATTATGATATAAGAAGTCAGCGCCCACCAACCTGATCAATAATCACTTATAGATAAATCATATCTTATCAGGGTGAGCTGTGTATCAAACCTAGTTACCTAAACAACACTTGAGAACTGTTTGTGAAAGGAGCATGAAAGGGGATTAATGCACAATTGAAAAACAAACAACTTTTCTTTCCTTTTGATGTAACTTTGATTTCACCTTTTTACCTTTCAGTAGATTTTGTATCTCCTGCTTGATCTTCAGGACCATCTTTTCCAGCCCCTAGTAAGTCCAAATGATCCAATAAGATTCGTAAAACATTGATCATCGTAAATCAATCTTAGAGGACAATACATCACAGTTCAAAACGAACAAAGTTTATGCAAAAAAAATAAGTTTCTTCTCCTTCTGACCGAAAATTATAGTCCAATGCACACTATCCTAAAATGTAAACTCATAACAGCTCACTTTCCTAAAATCACAGTAGACTTGAAATGGTCTATCCCATAACGTAATGATAGAGGAAATACATGACACCGACAATTATAAAAGGTGTATAGAAAGAAGAATCCACGGAAAACCTTTAACTATGAGGCAAACAATTGCTTCTCATCCAAATCAAAGCTCACAATTCCCATTTTTCAGGGCGTACTCTCACCACGATACCAACAAGATTCCAAATGCACGACTGCACGTTACCTAAACACATGACTAAAATTCGCAATCAGTAGAATTCTAATTCCAAACACGAGCTTAGGCAATGCAGAGTTACTCTCATCAATGAGTTGTTCTCACATTAGAATAAACACTCTAAACATCCCAACTTCACAATAAAGTTATCACATTTAACACCACCTATATGACAATATCGCTCATACTCATCACAATGACGTCTCCCATTCTCTTTCGCCTCATACTCTAATCTAATCTCTCTCTCCCTCCCCTATGAAACTCCACTGAAAAATTCGAAATGTATATAACATGTAATACAATCTATCAATTCAATCCCTGAGTACAAATTAAAACGTTTCCAATTAATTGCAAAATGTAAATTCAAATACAGCATATTGAGACAATTAAACAAGCCAATAAACTTGAAGAATTAACATACTTGGAGCATTTTTCTTCTTGTGAATGGCCTTGAACTTCCTTTTCTGTTTCATTACAGTTTGTAAGTGCTTCTTCGCGAATTTCCTGGCTTTCTTCCCTAATTTCCCCATTGTTTTAGCAGCTTTTTTTCTATCAGGAATTCGAAACCAAATTAGGGTTAAATTAATAAAAGTTCCTACAGAAAATGGAATAGTTTAAACCCTAAAACATTAAACCCTAATAGTTGAGAGGGGGTACTGGTAAACAGACTAGTGGAAATGAGAATTTACCTATAGTCCGCTAGGTTTGAAGGTTGTTTGAAGAGAAAAAAATGGCGGCTACAACTTTGAAGCAGCGATAGGAGAACTGTGGAAGGTTGTCTCTGTTTTTTCTTTTCAGGTTTCGTATGGACCTTTTTTCGTTTTTCTTTTCGTCGTTCTTTTTATTTCGAGCGATTTCCTTCAATATTGTTTAAAAAACGTCAAATTCCCAAAATGCGCCACTTTTTAACTTAATTTCCACGAGTAAATAGATCTGCAGGTCCCTAAACTTTGCCAAAAGGAGCAGTTAGGTCCCTCAAGTTTCAAAAGGAGCATTTAGGTCCCTGCGTTTGGATGGAATCCGCTGCTTTTTGTTTTCCGTCACTAACGTCCGTTAAAATGCATTTAAATTAAAAGGAAACTAAATAAAAGGCACTAAACGACAAAAAAACAGTTACATTTACCATTTACCAATAATTAAATAAAGGGAAATTCATTTCAGTTAGCTTTTTACAAAAATATAGCCGTTGAGGCTCTCAAAAAACAGAGTATTTAACATTCCATGGCAAATAAAACACTTAAAAATTTTGTAGAACGTGAATTATGAATTTTGTTACAATTTACAATTAGACGTTGCACTTACCGATATGTCCAGTATTTCATGCTCCTGAATCTAATTTATTTATCAAGTTTCGATGTGTGTTCAAGCCCGTCTAATTAATTAAATAAATGAACATAAACGAGCTTGTTCACGAGCTTGTAACATGAACGAGCATGTTTGTGTTCAGATCATAAACGAGCTTGTAACTGATTTGTTTAATGAGCCTCATTTTGTGTTCTATCTCGTCTCAAAGCTAAGCTCGCTCATCAGAGTATTATTTAACGAAATTCAATTAATGGTCATACTCGTTAGATAAGAGGACGTAAAAGAGCTTCGTCCGAGTAAGGTAATGAACCTTAATACGGAGTATGTGTTCAAACTAGGCACATATACGGAGTATGTATCCACTGTTCTGGAAATTTAAACATTTGTATTAGATACAAGTTGCATTTCAGAAGCACTATATTTAATTTGGTCTTCCTTGGTCTACTAACTACTCCTAAGTATTTAATGAGGAGCATTGAGATGTGAGAAACAGCTTATCTTCCATTGGTCTTCCTTGACTATATAAACACAAGGGGGTTGGCTTAAAGCATTACAACAAGACTATATTTAATTTGGTCTTCCTTGGTCTACTAACTACTCCTAAGTATTTAATGAGAAGCATTGAGATGTGAGAAACAGCTTATCTTCCATTGGTCTTCCTTGACTATATAAACACAAGGGGGTTGGCTTAAAGCATTACAACAATATTCATCTCTTATATCTTGGTTTGTATTCAATACTCCATATATATTTCTTTTTCTACTCAACAACCCAGTTTTTTTTCCTTTCAATTCATCACAACACAATGAATATCTTCTTAACCATAGAAGATTTCGTATACAAATATCACCCCCCATATCAGAAAATAAAAATTAGTCATAAAAAAAACACGACCGTAGTTTCTCTGTCTAAGTAGCCTTCCAATGTCATGCTTCCATGACCCCTTGTTGAGTCATTCTCAAAGGGGTTGTGAATGTTGGAGAATCCTGAAAAGCAGATCATCGAATGGTGAGGAAATCATTTTTCGATGAAGTGAAGCTTGGGTTCGACAAAGGCGTGTTGTGAAGGGATCCACCTCGTGGGGCCTCACCTCGAGAGTTCTAGATCATGGCCATCAAACCAAGGCTTCAAGCAGTACATGAAACGAATGGATGGCATGTGAACAGAAGGTACGCGAGGCAGTTGGTCTGTATCCCAGCATGTCTGTATCCCGGGCCGAACAAACGTGAGTCGGATCAAATTGTGCATAAATGGTATCCGTTACTCGGTTGGTCTTATGTTATGGTTCAAGTGTATTACCCTTTTGAGGATTGGGTTGGCAACGGGTATTTACTAGCCTTGTACAGTGGGGAAGGACCATTGTCATGTAACTAGATTATCCTTTATTAATATATGTTGTGATTTTGTGTTTAATAAGTTAAGTGTAAGAACTATTTGTAATCAGTTTTGATGAAATGTGTATGGTGAAAAAGCAAATGAAAAGGCTAAGGAACTTGAAAAAGCTAAGTCAAAATCAAAAGAAGCTATTTTAAATCATTTATACACATGTAAATTGATTTCCCTTTATTTAAAAACAGTTTTATTATTATTTAATTGAACTTAACGGAAAATGTAACGGTGTTAATAAAAATAGCTTATTCCATCCATTTTGAGGGACCTAAATGCTCCTTTTGAAACTTGAGGGACTTAACTGCTCCTTTTGGCAAAGTTAAGGGACCTCCAGACCTATTTACTCTAATTCCCACCATATCGTCCACGTCAGCATTAAAACCGATCTCTGAGATAGCGGTTTATAATCACGTAGGTAGTACTATTTATAAATGGTTAAAAAAAAAAAAAATCATCAGCTAGGGGTCAAACCCACGACCTTTTGGTTAGGAAATAAACACTCTATCCGCTGAGCTACAGACACTAATGTTGATAAGGTAAATTTAGAAATGTTTATAATGAATATTAATAAATGGTTAAAAAGAAATAAACACATCAGGTAGGATTCGAACCCACGAGCTCCTGCGTAGAAACAACACACTCTATCCACTGAGCTACAGACACAATTGATGTCATAAGAGGTTACTTCTAAATTATATTTCTATTTAAACTGTAATTCATGTTAAAAATAATTTACAATTAAGTAAACCGCCATCTGAGATAGCGGTTTTGTTTTAATACAAACCGCTATCTGAGATAGCGGTTTATAACATTGAACCGCCATCTGAGATGGCGGTTTGCTTTAAAACGAAACCGCTATCTCATATAGCGGTTCAATGCTGAACCGGAAAAAAAAAAAAATTACTTCTCTTTCTCCCTTGCTTACGTGGACGGTATGGTGGGAAATAACTTAAAAAGTAACGTATTTAGGGAATTGTTGGATCTTTATGCAATATTGAAGGAAATCGCTCTTTTATTTCATACTAAATACTAAATAAGTTCAGATAAATTAAGATAAATTCAGTTAACTTCAGATAAGTTTAAATAATATAATTTCAGCAAAGTTTTTTTCATACATTTTCACACACAAATAAGTTTTTTCAGATAAAATAAGCACAAATTCTTATTTATAAGGGTTGTACAATAAATATTGTACATCAGAGTAAAAGTTAACTCAAAATGTTTAAAAGTTAAGCTTATATATGTAAAAGTTATTCATTTTTTAGTGATAAATTTTTTCATTTTAATAAAACTTATTTCTTCAAAATCCCTAATAATGTATAAAATTAATCATTTAACTCTTTAAAATGTTTATCTATCAACGTTTTATTTACTAATATAAAAGTTAATCAAAACTAAGTTAAAGTTAAAAAAAAATGGGTAAAAGTTATCTTGGTGTACAATAAATTTATTGTGCACCTAGTGCGCGCAAGACCTTTTGTAAAATAAGTTCAGATAAGTTCAGTTAAGTTAAGTTAAGTTAAGTTTAGATAATAATCATAATATAAGTTCAGTCAAAATAAATCTAATAGAACGGGTCTTAGTGTCCGAACGATACCCCTGATAGTGATATTAACGCGGACAAAATCTGACACGATACGAATCAGAACGAAAGACGGATTATTATCAAATATTTGTGTCAAACTCAATTAAAAAAGGGATTAAAAAATCAACACGACATGACATGACTAATTAAAACGGGTTAGTGCTCATCTCCCAACACAAAATTGACATGACTCAATTTTAATTGATCATCTTTAACATTTCAATAAGCAAATGGATGTACTTGGTCGACAAGTACAAGTTTTGAATATATAATCTAATACATATATATATAAAGGGGAGTTTTTTAGAGAGATTTTGGAGTGCCACATAGGATTGCCATGTCATTAAGTGTAATTTAAAATAAATATTAGATACAAATAAAAATGAAAAAATAACTTTTGAAATAGTTTATTATCCGTTTACAAATCTGAGTCCAACAAACAAAAAGATAAATTTTGTAAAAATATAATATTTAAAAAATAAACAAAAGATAAAAATTTGCAAATTAAAAAAAGATAACTATAATTATCAGCTTTCAATATACGGTATTTTTTTGTTGATGATCTATATATATCTAAACCAATAAAGATTAATCAAACATGCCTTGGGAAAGAAGATGACCTGTGATTATCTCAATTGTGGAACCACACCACGCCATAAAACCACCATCACATTATGTAACTTGCTTGCTTATTATATGTACAATGATATGGCAAAACTTTTGTTGATTGATATTCTTCTTTTCGTTCCAGGTTGTTCAATACAGTACACTCCGTATCACATACAAAATACAAAGTATATATATTAGATTAGATTCGGACGATCGAGGATTATGCGAGAACTTCATAGAAAACTACAGAAGATGAGCGTGAAATTGAGATAATTGTACATAATCTGGTAAATATTTGGTATGTTTGGATATTCACTTAAAATATAATTGTATATCGACTTATTGAGTTTTTGTTTTGGAATTACAATTTTTTGAATTACCGGTTACAATCATATATGCATGTGCTATTTGCTTTTTTATCCTAATTTATTTAGGTGTGATCTCAAAATTTTCACGATGTATTATTGTCTTTTTTTTGTGGTCAAAATCATTCTTTTACTTTGGATTATTTAACACCTGCAATTAGTGGAATCATCATTTTGATGCACTGGAATTTTTTTGTTGGTTATATATAAACTTAACTTCTCATGTAATTCGATCAAGAGTATATAGGAAGTTGGTATTGAAGGATAACGTATTTTTCGATTGATGAGAAGGATGACAACACCGAGCAAGTCATTTGCGGTGATTTTAGAGATTCCAAAAAAAATCAGTGCATCACCACAATGATGATTTTAGAGATTCCAAAAAAATTATCAGTGCATCACAATGATGATTTGCATTTCCTTAAGCGTATTACGGGTGTATAAACACACATGCAATAGGTAACTAAGCTATACGATTGGATAATTGTTAACAATAAAACCAAAATTTACATAAAATAAAATAATATATTCAAATATAATAGACATATATGAACAAACAATTCAATATTGCATTATTAAAATTATTTGTATAATAATAATAATAAAAAAAAGACCCGATAAAAGGTAATAATAAGAGAAAAAGATAATTTATCCCGTTTAAAATAATAAAATAGAATTACAAATGTTATCAAATCAATCATATGTTAAATAGTTATGTATTGTGATAAAAAGACACACGTAATTGATTCTCATATGAATTCATCAAGGTAAAGTTAAAAAATAAATCTCACAAACAAAAATAAATATATTTAACCCGTGCATCGCACGGGCTTTAAATCTAGTTAAAACGAAGTTAGAGAATCAAATGAATAATGAGCATGTGTACAAGTCTTGAAGAACATGTAATATTAAGGGGAGTGTTATCATATCACACTGTCGAAATTTAATTGGTTTATCAAAAATGATGTTGCTGCTAACTACGGAGTAGTATTTATAGTAACATTTAATAATTTGTGGAACTATAAATGTGTATAGAAATGAGATTTTGAAACTTTGGCCCCCTTTAAGCTACCGTTTTAGAAAGAGGCGAGTGAAATGGGAGAATATGTTTTATCTCTATCTCTATCTCTTTTGATATTTATGTACTCCGTAGTTGTTTTTTGTTTAAACCTCGCAATCTTGCCTTGTTAATTTATTTAGAGAAATGTGAAATATTTCTTATCTCATTTTTTTTTTCAATGTCCATAATATTGATGAGGATAATTCCTTGAGTAATTTGATTTTGAAAGGAATTCTGCAAAAGACCGAATGACCAAAAAACAAATTTTCTTATAATTTCACCACCCATATACATTAGGCAACTAATTTATTTAGTTCATCAAGTTTTTCTTTCTTCGACTCTTTTTTGCTCCACTTATGAAACTTTCAATTTAAACACTTCAATTTTCAATATTACCATTTCCCTTCGGAAAATTTGGTAATATTAATTCAACCTTTGGCCGATTTTCTTTTATAAAGCCCACCTACGACATATTTTTTAATAATCCCACCTATACCACCCAACGACTTTTATTGGGCCTAAAACGTCATAAACCTATTGTAGGCGATAATATGTCCCTACGTGGAAGTACTCTCCCTCGATATATTCAGTCATCATCATCAAATCATCACCATCTCGATGATTTTTTCACCGGTTATCGGTCACTTAAGCCCAATAAAAGTCGTTGGGTAGTAAAGGTGGGATTATTAAAAAATATGTCGTAGGTGGGATTAATAAAAGAAAACCGGCCAAAGATTGGATTAATATTACAAAATTTTCCTTTCCCTTCACACCCAAAGGTGGATTTGGGCCATTTGGCATTTTGAGCCCCTAAAACCAATAACTCTTTATGGAAACTATTTTAATGCCCCTAATAATGACCTACCTAGCTAATCAAAGGTTAAATAAAAGTCATGTTTTTGTGCTATTCGAGTGCCCTCTTTGCAACCACCGTTGTGGAATTACATATCACAATTCTTCCTGTTACTTTTTTTACGGTAGATATGTTATCTAGAATTCTAGATTAGTAATATATAGAACTGTAGAAGAGCATTGACTAAATGCATGCCTTTGTCTTTTGTCTCTTTGGTTAACATAGTTTTAAACTCAAATAATTGTAAAGAGACAACGAGTCTAACTTATTTCTCTAAAATAACTTATGTTTGGTTTACTCGAAAGTACACTATTTTATATATAGGGGAATAATGTACACTTCAACGAGTAATTGAACTAATTAAGCATTTCCATAAAGTGTGTTCCCTTATAAATGTTCAGACTTAAACAATCGAGTCATGCGATTTTTCCTCAGATGTTAACTCCAAAAGAAAATTCCAATCCAAATAAAACTGTATAAGGAGTATTATTTATGACTAGCTCTCTGTAATCCTAACCACATCAAATTAAATTTTGATGGGTCACACGACTCATGAGGAAGTCTTTGTCACAAGTGACTTGTGTCCACATAGACACAAGTGAGTACCAATACAGAATATGGAGTACCAATACATAATATGTTAGTACTAATACAAATTATGTGAGTACCGATAACACAATATGACTTATATTGGTGGTATTTCTAAGCAATTTTGCATTTTGGTACTGACATATTATGTGTTGGTACTCAAAATATTTGTATTTGGATCACTTGTATCCATATAGACACAAGTCACTTGAGGTTTAGAAACCCTCCACGACTCATTCCATATTAACAAAAGCTCATATTTAGGATTCGTAGTAATAATTAGTGGTGTGCCTATCAATTTGACGGGTGAAAT
Organism: Spinacia oleracea; assembly: GCF_020520425.1. Classification (NCBI taxonomy): domain Eukaryota; kingdom Viridiplantae; phylum Streptophyta; class Magnoliopsida; order Caryophyllales; family Amaranthaceae; genus Spinacia; species Spinacia oleracea. Next base: position 116,690,554 of record NC_079487.1, on the reverse strand, counting down.
TTATTGGACGTTACTTGAGTATCCTTGTTGCATAGGTCTTGGTGCTCGGTGGAGACATTAAAATGGAAACTTCTAATGGCATCAAAATTAAGTAGTAGAGGACTAGAGGGGGATAAATTTTGCGTCATCAGTGCAATAATACGTTAAATTGCTGATGCCGAGAGATATTTTTCATTATGAGACAATTCCTCCATCATTGAACGACGAACTTTATGACTAAATATATCCATAACATACATTCCAAGCTTTATCGATTCACATCTTTTAATAACTTGTCCTCTTATATGGAGTATAAGGGCGGTAGCGTTTGAGGTAGTGAGTAGCATTTTGATTGAATCAATACGCCATTTGTAAAATTTGTAAGTGTTTGGCGAGGTAGCAGTTTAGGTAGTTGTTATTGGTTGAGGTAGCTACTGATTAGCTTTTTATCAAACGTTAAAATTAGTAGTGTTTAGGGTAGTGTGCATCGTTTTACAATTTTATATTAAAGTTCTAAATAACATTTCAGCTTTTATTTTATTTTATAAATAGTTTAGGGCCCGTGAAACGCACGGCTACTACTAAAACAATTTATAATTTTAATAGTAACTAAAAGACTTGTAATATTAGGAAAACATGAAAGTAAAAAGGATAAATGAAAAAGTATAAATTCAAAGATGTGTAAAAAAATATATTCAAATGAACTAAATTTGCATATTACTATACAAAGTCAAAAATTATGGTCGTTTACTTGTATGTACAACGATCTAACAACGTTAACCATACCCGAATGACTCAAGACTAATTTTCGAAAAGACCCGAGCATAACCAAGTTAGTCAAATACTATTTTGAATTGAGTAAAATCTTGATAAATACACTTATATGTCAGTCTACTTACCATGTATTATTATTTTAATTAACATTCTCACTTACTAGTTACCATGTATTATATTATTAATAGTAGACTAACATTAGAAGTTCCTTTATCAATATTTTTTATATTTCTTATCAGATTAAAAAGTTATAATAATACATAAATAAAATTATATCATAAAGGAAAAAATAATATTGATTTAGCTTTCCTCCAATAATATATTATGCAGTACGCATCTATGGTAATTAAAATATATTTTTATCTTAGTTTCCTAAAAAAAAACGTAATGTAATTTATTTATTTTAAAGTAAAAAAATAAAAAATATTTTGGCGGGAAAAAATCGCACCAGGAAATGACACATGTCATTTCTGGTGTCTCTTTTAGTATATAGTAATAGATATCAACCACTACTTTTACCGAACACTCATATTAGTTTACCAACTACTTTGACAGCTAACCGTTACCCGCTATTACTCACCCCGTTACCCGCTACTCCAACCGTTATCTGCTACTCAACCGATACCCGCTACCACTACTTTTGTCAAACATGACCTAAATTTAAAGAAGAAGTTGATGAATTAAACGCATATCAATGATGTATTGGCCTATAGTCAAGACTAAGATCTTATATAAAATATGTCTTAGATTCGAATACTCCACCCCAATTTGTAATTTATATAGTCCTGCCTCATTCGCGAAAAGAAAAAAAAAAGTTTGTTGCATCCAAATTTAATAAATTGTGGGCTCGATTGCAAATTTCGTTTGGGTCCAATGGGTTTTGTAACCCAGGTTTTGATCACCAAACAAAAACCCGTTTTAAAAACGGGCACCCAAAAGGCGAAAACCCAGTTGATAGTATAAAACCTAAAATGGAACCAAATAGCAATAAGGTGTAGAGTTTATTAAGCCTAGAAAGCAGCAGCAGCAGCATCAACTCAAGCAAAGTTCGCATTCCTCCTCCACACCTCAGTCGTCACCATGGGTCGTATGCACAGCAGCGGGTAATCCCTTCTCTATTTGCATCTCCTCCAATCTGTTGTTCTTCAATGGCGGTTTCTGAATCTGATTATTGCTTTGTAATTTTGTGTGTTTTTCAGTAAGGGTATTTCTTCCTCTGCTATCCCCTACAAACGCACCCCACCTACTTGGCTTAAGATCTCCTCTCAAGATGTCAGTTTTCTATCTCTTCCTTCTATCAGTTTGATGTTTTTGTATAATTGCCTAATTGGTACTTCGAGAATGTTGATAACGTTGTTTACATTAGTGTAATTTTGCAACACCTGTGATGTTTTTTTTGCTGGGTTAAATTGGTTGAACAATGGGTATTTCGAAAATTGATTGGAAGTAGTTGTTTCTAATTCATGTAATTCTGCAAAGTCATGATTTTATTTCTGGGTTTAATTGGTTGAATACTGGGTATTTTGAGTAATGCTTGAATGATGTTGTTTAAATTCATGTACTTGTGCAATGCTGATTTTCTGTTTGGGAAAAGCTGTTAAATTCCTCTCAAGATGGTTTTTTCATTTTATTTAAATTGATCAACTCGTGCAATATTCATGATTTATTTCTGGGTAAAATTTGATGGAAGCTGTTGCTTTCGTGTAGGTGGAGGATAACATTTGCAAGTTTGCAAAGAAGGGACTTACACCTTCTCAGATTGGTGTGATTCTTAGGGATTCACACGGAATTGCTCAGGTTAGGAGTGTCACTGGCAGCAAGATCCTCCGCATCCTTAAGGCTACTGGTATACACTCCATTTTTTCTGAATATTTGGATTTATCAAGTAATATGATGTTATTGTTAATGTGCTGTGATTATAAGCTATTGGTGATATACTGACTGGTTTTTTCTATGTGGTTTAGTTTTTTTTATCACATTGCTGGTGATCTGACATTATGTTGTATTGTTATTAGTGTAACAAGCAATTAAATAGGGAGATTATAATGTCATATGGTTGAGTGATTTGAATGAAAGAGAGTGAATGCATTTATGTGTTCCATTATTTTTGAGTTTCTTGTGTTTTATTATTTCGACTTGTTGCCACAGTATGTAAGATTTGGGTGTTGTTGATTGTTAACATGGTGAGTTGGTGGTGTGGAAGTGGAACCTATATTGCTGAACTCTCTGTTTTCTCGAACTTTAATCCTTTTTTTGCCGCTAATAAGTTGCAAGACATGTACTCTGTAAACTGCAATACTAGAACTCAAAATGCTGCTTTGAGAACCTTCGCCTTTGGCAACTTCCTTTGGTTATCAAATTAATTTTTGTGCCAATGGTTAGTCAGTTGGTTATTGGCCATTTGGCCTTCCCACTTCTCATTCCCCACTTGCCATGCATTAAAGGAATTACTCCCTCCATTCCTGAATACTCGCAATGGTTTGACTTTTTGCACTATTCACAAAATTCACTTTGGCCCTATTTAATGCATAGTATATGAAAATAAGTGTTAGCATATAATTTATTGTTGGCTTCATCTTCATATATATTTTCAAAATATTAATATTTTATAAGTTTTTATAATATATACTCCCTCTGTATTTATTTAAGGGATACACTTGCCTTTTCCGACCGTATTTATTTAAGAGATACACTTGCCATTTTTAGTAACTTATCAAAATAATACATCTAATTTATCCTATGATCCATCATCCTATTAAACAAATAATTTCATAAACCCACTCCACCTCCCACCCCACCAAAATGACATGTTCCCCACTTGTTTACTTATTAAAATATCTACCCAACCCCACTTGCTTTATTATTTTATTTCATTCAATTCTTGTTAATACCTGTGCCCGGCCAAGTGTATCTTTCAAATAAATACGGAGGGAGTAATTGAATATATTGATGGTTAAAGTTGTGCATTGACAAGCGTGGTATTCCAGGACGGAGGTAGTATATTTCATTACCGTGGACGTTGGCACTACTTCCCTAGCAAAACAATATACAATCTGAATACCATTTCCATTTTTATTGCGTCCTACTAAACGGCCGTAGGTGATACTCAAAATAATCTGATCATTAATCAAAATGAAACTGAAGATTCACTTAATAAGGGTAAGGAAAAATCTTTTCATTAATAGTATTACTTAATACTTAACCTAGGGTGATTACTCAGATTGGACAATTGAATATTTTTAGATGCTAATATTATCATAACTTTCCAACTCTACAGATTTGAGAATAGGTTTGAACTGATTAGGTGTGGTGTTTGTTGTTAATACTGAATACTTATTTTGCATTTAGATGGTCTTAGATTTCTTGTGAGATTAGAGTTTCTCTAATTGGATTCTTGTTGACTACATGCTTGTTGTTTAGGTCTTGCACCTGAAATTCCCGAGGATCTATACCATCTTATCAAGAAGGCTGTGGCAATCCGCAAGCATTTGGAGAGGAACAGGAAGGACAAGGACTCTAAGTTTAGGTTGATTTTGGTCGAGAGCAGGATCCACAGACTTGCCCGATACTGCAAGAAGACAAAGAAGCTCCCACCAGTCTGGAAATAGTGAGTCTTTGTTCTGATTTTGCTTAACCTTCAATTTCTTTTATTTTCCTCACATTATTCTACGAGCAGTTCCTTGACATTTTGGTTATTTGTTTGTTAGTAATGTTCCACAAACCACTTTTATTAACCAGGTTTTTTTACGACTTTTCTACTTGCAGCGAGTCCACTACTGCCAGTACCCTTGTGGCCTAATCCTCATGGTAGAAAGACCGTAGCTTTTAGCCAGGGAAATATGTGTTTCATTTCTATGTAACAGAATTATAACGTGCACACTATTTTTGGTTATGGTTAGAACTTTTTCTTTTCTTCATAGGAAGTGTTGTAGTACTTGAAATCCTTCTATTTCATTATTGGAAAATTTTATCGTTGATATTTGTTTGCTCTTTAGATTTTGCTAAATTCATTAAAGTTGTACCACTATGAAAAGTATGAATTGCTCAAGAAGACATCAGACAAGTTCAGCCAAAGATGTTATATTCTGTATTCTCCCTGTTTATGCTTTGTTCTCTTCACCTTATTTTCACTTATTTCAGGTCTGATAAGATAAGATAAGATAAAATTAGATAAAATAAGGGTCAATAAGATAGGATAAGATAAAATTAGATAAAATAAGGGTCAATAAGATAAGATAAGATAAGGTAAATATTACATAAGGTTATACTATAAGTTTCAATAAGATAAGATAAGTTCAGGGCCAATAAGATAAGATAAGATAAGATAAGTGAAATTCAGGTGAAGAGATCACTACCTTAAGCAATTTGCAGAGAATGGCTAGAAACAGACTAACTATTATTGGATTACTGAAGACAGTATTAAGGAATTTGCTGGATTTAGAATAATCGAGGGCGCGTTTAATTTGCATGGATAAATATATATAGGGTGTAAAGGAAAAATGATCTCCAAAATTTCATGTGTTTGTTTCCAGAGAAGAAAGGGAAAGAAAAAACCCATAACATTTCTCTATTCTATACAACCACCATCACAAACACGAAACACCATCCCATTGTTGAATCCCCGAAACAAACGCCCCGTGTTGAATCCCAAAACAAACGCCCCCTGAAAGTCGATTATCTTCCTTTAGATCTGAAACGTAATCGAGTTTTCAGTACAAAGCCAAGTGCTTGGAGTATCAGTATTCAGTAGGGTAATGAAAGCACGAGGTTGTTCTACTAAGTTACTAGGATGAATTGATTAAACGATCGAGGACCACCTCACAAAGTCACAATATATATATACGTAAAAAATGTAAGAATATCATCATTTTAATTACTAAAAGTAAAAGTAAAAGCTCAAGATTTTGAGGTTGGTTGCCATGTGATCGATTATGTGAAGGTAATAATTAATGTCTATCATACTATCCTTGCTTCTTCTTCACAACTATTGCACATTTTCACAAGGATATTACAGTTTTCATACTTATCTTTCTAACTTTTACTCAACCTACTTCAACATTTTACTTCACTTTTTCTATGGGCGTTCATGTCCAACCACGTCCGGAGTATGTCTTTAAATAACTTTTTTTTTTCCCACATTCTAAAAGTTAAAAGGATCCTACCGTTAATTTTTATAAAAACCTTTATTTATTGTAACTCTTTGATGGAAAATTGATTTTTATTTCGGAATGTATCCTAATTAAAACTTTGCCTAATTATTTTTCTGATGATCGACCTCTAATAGAAAAATTACCTTGGTTATATTTCATGTTTTCATCTATGTAGGTAAATTTACGTACTTGTGAAACAAGAAAATTGATGATTCATAAGTACGTAAATTTTTACTTTGTTTTATAACTAAAATTATTAACTAAAAACATGTAGGGAGTACTATATTTGAATTAATCGTAATTGTTTAATTGTTAAATATCTCATGAAAATATCATTCCTCGTAAATTTTGTGGAGCGCTAAAAGTCGCCCCATACTATTCAAAATCGCCCCACTATTTTACCTATATACCCTAATTTATTTACCCCTCATTTAACATTTATCATCCTCATTTACCCTCTTACCTTCCCACCCCAAACAGAACCACCCCCCTCCACCACCGCCGCCACGTTGTCGGCGACAAAATGCGAAGTAATGTTCACATGGCCGAGTCTACTGTGGAACGTCGAATAGATATTTTTTTTTGTCCAGATAAAATTTCAGAAACTTATACATTTTTAGCTTGTACCATGGTACAAGCTTAAAATTGGTACAGACTTGTGAATTTTAAGCTTGTACCATGGTACAAACTTATACTCATCTCCTTTTCCCTTACTTTCCTATCTTATTTCACTTAAATTTATCAAATTTTATATTAGTTATAAATTGTATTTGATCAATCTTAATTTTTCTTCATCTTATTTTATCTGAACTCACATTTGCTACAATAATTGAACTAAGGTAAAAAGAACAGAGCATGGGTGTAAATAAGAGGAAGATAAAATGATCTTAATAATCCCTAAAAGTATGTGACCATTTAGAGAAAGGTAAATATCTTTCCATAACCAAGTATTATCAATCAATTCATACCTAAACTTATCATTAAGCTATGGTCATGGAGCATTTGGTAACAAGTCTATTTTTTCCACTTAATTAGATGCAACTCATGCAAGGTATGATTGATATCATAACTTGTTGGAATTTAACCACCTTCATAATAATTACATAAATTTAATAAAAAATATTCCCATTTGCTTCATTTTTAATTTATTGTATTAATGCAAGTGTGTAACGGTTAGTAAAAATGCTGAGGTGGCCTCCAATGACAGGTGGAAATAACACCTAAAAACACTTAAAAAGTCGTAGTGCTAAGGAAAATCACAAAAGTGGCAGTTATACTTGCCAGCAAAAATAAAGAAAAAAAACGTAAAAACGGTAATACAGCGAGTTTCTTGTCGTTGTTGTCGGTTATTGTTTAATTAGACGAGCCCAATATATAGGGCTGTGATTAAATCAATCACACATAATTAATCTCAAATATTTAATCACATGGCCTTAAATTTCCCTCCTATCTTAACTTATTGTGGGCCCTTCTACAGATAATCCCAGCTGTTACTGGCACTCTCCTTACCTTCATATTTCTCTCTCTATCTTACTTTCTCTCTCCTCCCAACCTTTTCTTCTTCCCAGAAGTTTTAGAATTTTTTTCTTCTCTTTGGCAAGATCTGGGTAAATTGTTCTTATCTTGCCAGGAGAAGAAAAGGGCTATTCCCCAAAAATTAAATTAATCATAATTTTTTTTCCTTTATGTTATATTGTTGGTGTTTTTGATAATTTGGGAAAAAAAGAAACATTTTTTTAAGGAGATTTTGACTGAGATCTTGCCAATAGAGGAATATATCCCAGGTAAATTTCTCATTTCTCATTTGTTTTTGGCATTTTGGTTTATTTTATGGTATTAATTGAATTTATAGGTGAAAGTTTGAAACTTTAATTAAAAATTTAAATTCAAGTATTTGGTGATCTTTGCATTTTGATATCTGGGTAGTATTGCATTTCTTCAGAATTGATCTGGGGTTGTGGAATTTTTCATTTATTTTGGGGGTAAAATTTGTTAGTTAAAAAAATGCGACGAATTTGTATTAAGATCTGAGGTTATGTAATCAATTTGATGGGATTATGGGATATTCCTTGAGTTTGATAAGCCAGTGTTAAGTGGGCGGTGTTGCTTTATTGTTCAACATTACATTATTGTTATTTATTATTTCTATATACTTGTATATTTTTATGTTATCATATTTTTCATAGATCTTGTCCTAGGTTTATAAGCATGAATATATCTTTGAAGGGGTCAATAAAAATGGTAATTAGTACGGAGTATTTCAGTATTTGGATATTCTATCAATTTCATATTGTTGCCATATTTTCCAAGCGGATGCAATCTAGTTTAGAGTCACTATCCGTTGTGGCTCTTTATACATTAAAAAATTCTAATTGTATTGAATTTTTCATTTATTCTGTTTGTATATTTTTTTGTATTGATAGAATGGTAGGTGTAGGATATCATTAGTGGAGACAATCATACTTCCATTTAATAGGATCTGTAATTGATTTATTTTAGGTTTTATTGAAGGTTGATGAGCTAGGAAATGGGGAAGAAGGGTTGGTTTTCTGCTGTGAAGAAAGCCTTGAGCCCTCAATCAAAGAAAAGCCAGGTTTGTAAGCCATACAAAAACAAAATTTTACTTAGTTTTTTTTTCTTACTATTGTTAGTTACCTGAGTAAGATTTTGTCCTTGTTTATGCTGAATAGAAATCGAAATTGAACAAGAGAAGCACTGAGGAAACTATAAGCTCTGAGGCGGTTAATTTCTCTGAGCAAGTGACTGCTCCTCCTCCTTCTGTACCTTCTCCTCCTCCTTTGCCTCCACCTGGTGAGAATAAACCAACTGAAGTCAACAATGTTAATGAGCAGAACAAGCATGCTTATTCGGTTGCAATTGCCACAGCCGCTGCTGCAGAGGCGGCTGTTGCAGCAGCGCAGGCCGCTGCTGAGGTTGTTCGTTTGACAACTGTACCCCGCTTTGTGGGAAAATCAAAGGAGGAAATCGCAGCTATCAAAATCCAAACTGCATTTCGAGGATATCTGGTATCTCTCGTTTTCTTGTGTACTGATGTCCTGCCTGTTTTTAGTTTTAATGATTTTTGAACTTTAACCTTACCTACCTTTATCTATCATCTCCACCATATTACTCTAAGAATTAGCTAAATATGATTTGCAATTGCATCAGCTGAAGGGTGAAGGGTGAAATTGCGCATGTGTTTACTTTCATTGATAGAGTTACAGTTGTGAAGTGTCTCATTTGGATTAATACTGAGATTTAGTCATATTTATACGGGTATACCACAAGTTATATTGCTTCACCAAAATGTTTTATGTTGTTATGATCAATGTGTAGAATGAGGCACATCACTCTCTAATTTGTGAAACTAAATATGGAAGATATGGAGAATCAAAATGCATTTGTGTATATTCAGTATATAGTCTTATCTGATCAATATAACTTGTGGTTCAGGCAAGGAGAGCACTACGAGCTTTGAGAGGGCTGGTGAGGCTTAAATCACTGATCGAAGGGCAGTCGGTGAAACGGCAGGCAGCAACGACCCTAAGATGCATGCAGACACTTGCCCGCGTGCAATCCCAAATTCGTGCAAGGAGGATGAGGATGTCGGAGGAAAACCAGGCTCTTCAACGGCAATTGCAGCAAAAGCATGAGAAAGAGCTTGAGAAATTGCGAGTGAGTTTGTCAACCCTTTTCTTTTCATTTCCTCCTTATTTATTAATCTCCTAAAGGCCCATCTGTTAGCCTGTATAAACATCAGACTTGTTCCTCACCTCAAGAATTTCCGACAAATTATCAAATCTCATACACAAAAAGTAGTACTCCTTATTGCCTCTGTTTTGAAGTAAATTTCCTCTTTGACATTGGCATGGAGATTAAGAAATTCCACATAGCGAGAATAATAATTGATGAAGGTCCATATTTCTTCATGACAAGTTTATCCATGTATTGTGTATTGGTAAAAGTCCATATATATCTACGCCTAAGTTTTATACTCACAGAGTGCACTTCAAGGAAGAAGCCATGAAGTTACATGCAAGTCAGATGATTTAATTTCTTTTAGCGAGGTTGGGAAGTCAACCAACTTATACTTCGTATCCCATTGCAGATGGACGAAAATTGGGATGATAGCACTCAATCTAAAGAGCAGCTTGAAGCAAGTATACAGAGCAAGCAGGAGGCTGCTATGCGAAGAGAAAGAGCATTAGCTTACGCATTCACTCATCAGGTATTATATTTTTATTTAACATACATCACTGTCTCATTCTCTGGATGTTAACTTTTCTCTTAATAATAAACTTTCGTGTGGGAAGAATTAATTTGTACGAACTGGTGGTGCTGTTCAGTTAAATAGGAACCAGAAAGCCCTCCACATTTAAAAAGAAAGAAGTAAATTACATTGATGCATAGACTTGTTTTCAATCTTGGTGGATATGGTAAATTTTGAACAAGCTAAAAACATTTCTAGTTCATTACAGTTGTTCTGATGAAAACTGTGTGTTTATTTTGTTAGTGGTGAATATGTATAGAAGTCTGTCATTTTCATTGAGGTGACTAACTTTGATCCTGTCCTTTCGCAGCAACTTAAGAAGAACAACAAAAATTCAAACCCAACATTTATGGACCCAAACAATCCTCAGTGGGGTTGGAGTTGGTTGGAGCGATGGATGGCTGCTCGACCATGGGAGGCAAAAAGCACAGCGGCGGATAAAGATACTGACCATGGCTCAGTCAAGAGCTTCCGTACACTCTCTGTTGCAGGTGAAATAAACCGAGCTTATGCTCTTCGAGACCTTAGTATTGACAAGCCTTCTCCTACCGGTCAAAGGTCAGGCCGTCCTCCTAGCCGTCAGTCCCCTTCAACCACCACAACAAGAGGCCCATCGGCGGGCCCAGGATCCAGAAAACCAAGACCCGAGAGCCCAAAAGCAAATGGTTGGGCTCCAGATGACGACACGAGAAGCATGATGAGTATCCAGTCAGAACGATACAGGAGGCACAGCATTGCTGGGTCATCAGTGAGGGATGATGAGAGCCTTGCGAGTTCACCTTCAGTTCCAAGCTACATGGCACCAACTAAATCACAAAGAGCCAAGACTAAGCTTCCTAGTCCGTTGGGGGCAGTTGAGAATAACAACGGTGGTAGTCCACCGGATCAGAAGCCGCCACCACCACTACCTGCGGTGGTTGGGACTGCCAAGAAGAGGCTGTCTTTCCCTGCCTCTCCAGGTGGGCCTCGCAGGCATTCAGTCCCTGGGAAATTCGAGAGCACCCCGGTGAAAGATGTTGTTCATAATGAGATAGCCGTTGGCAATGGCGGGAGCCGGTAGTCAATGTTAAAACCAAGATCAAGACATTACAGTGAATTTGGATATTACCACAACACAGGGTCTCTTAATTCTTATCTTCCAAGTTTCATATGCAAAAAAAAGGAAGAAGATTGAATGAAAAAAAAAAGACTGCTGCAGGGGTATTGTTTGGCAATTGTTTGTAATTTGTTATTGATTTGTTGTTCTTTCATCACAAAAGGGCTATTTCCACTAGGGATTTTTTTCTTTTTAATCAAGTTAGTCAAATTTGTATTGTAATAATTTTATATAAATTTGTTTCTTTTTACTTTATCTTGGATCACAGTTTGTTGTTGTATTTCATACAAGTTATGTGTAAATTAGTCTTCATTCTGACGCGTTTTCCCCATTTTACACTCTTACTATAAGACTTCAGTAAGAGATATTTGCAACTCAATAACACAAGTAATTATCTGAAACTCTTTTTATTTTTTTATTTTGAGGGAAGTAATTATCTGAAACTCTGAAAGGGCGACAGAGTAAGATAAAGTTCTGTTCACCTTATTTCCACTTTTTTCTGGAAAAATAAGTTAGGTAAGTTTAGTTAAGTTCAGGAAAAAAAAAAGGTTGACCAAGTATAATTTATTACTACTAAAATAAGTTTTGATAAGTTCAGTTAAGTTCAGATAAGTTCAGTTAAGTTCAGATAAGTTCAGATAAGATAAGTTCAGGAAAAATAAGGGGAAATCAGGTGAATAGAACGGCAGTAGGAAATATTGGTACAAACGCGATAATTTAGAGCATGATCAACGCTAAGTCTTAAAACTTGAGTTGTGCTGATATGGTAAATGACTCACCTAATCTTAAAATTAGACAATAGAATTTGTAGCATTGAAGTGGATGAATCTTAACAAAGTCTTAACTCGAGTCTTGAAAAACTAAGACTCAACTTAAGACTTATTGTGAGTTGAATAAAATAGCAAAATAATATATGGTGTATAAGTATACAAGTCTTAAATAAGTTTAAATGGTGAAGTGCTCAATTTGATTGAATTTTAAGAAGTCTTAATAATAATTTATTTATTTAATAATAGTAAAATGGTGACATGGCATATAAAAAAAGTCCTAAGATAAGTCCCCTTGATCTTGATCAATCTGAATTACTATCCATAGTATCCAGTCTAAGCCAAAAAAGTAGTCCGTTGTTCAATCTGAATTAAAGATCTAGATAGAGGCTTGACTGCTTGAGGTGATTCTGTAGAAAAAGGTCCCAAAAGGAAATGCTTTGCTTCTGGCGTCAGGTTACAATAGAGCTAGATCGATCTGCTTCACTGACCGTGGTTCAACAAACCTCTTTTGAGTAAAGGAAACCAAATGACTTTTTCCACCTCTTCCCTTATCTCTTTGCATTCTAAAAAACTTCAAATTTACGAAAGTGGCACAAAAGCTTACAAACATGTGACAACAACACTATTGTTGTGAACTCGTGATACGAACTCAACCAATAACCATCAAGTATTACGGAATACTCTATCCGTTCCTATTTAAGTGCAATATTTTCTTCAAATTGTTATTTTTTCTATTAAGTACGGCACTATTTTTGTCAACTTTCTTCTAATATTTTATTCTTTCACTTATTCATTTTTTTTTTTGACATTGGATAAAGTTACAAAGTAAAAACAAACAAACAAAAAAAAAAAAACTAGTAAAACTAACACCACCCGCTGAAACAAATTGCATTCCATCCTTAGATGTCCTCTTGGCCAGATCGTGAGCTGACTGAATCTGGTCGCGATGCACTTTGTTGATAATGCAATTCTTAAAACTCTTGCCGATGTCGAAAGTCGCCTCAATTGTCCAATGAAGTTGAATATTAGGTTTAACTTTTCTCTGTAAATAAGAAACCAAAGCAGCAGAATCAGTATATACTACAATATCATCATACGATGAATGCAATGCTCGGAGATAAGTCATAGCTTCAACATGAAGTGCTGATTGGCCTAAACCATAGTCGCAACCCCCAAGAATATCTGTGCCATTTGTATGTTGTTGATGAAGAACCCAACTCATTCCTGCTCTTCGGGTGCCTTTATTCCACGCTCCATCTATATGAATGACCGTTGTAGACATTGGCAAACTTTCCATACCTATATTTGCAAAGTGAAACCCTGGAGGGTAATCAGGTGTCTGCTCTGTTGGATGAAGAGAGCCCAAATATCCATCGTCTTTCCCCCTGAACACCTTGTGTTGTTTTAAAGCTAACTAAAGTTGAATTTGAAACGTACTTAAAACCCCAGTATGAGAATTGATTACTCTTGCGTTCCGTGTTATCCATATGACCCACAAAGTTACGATAAAAGTAACTATTCTGTCACTGAACTTCCCATCCAATCTTATAAAAAGTTGGATATAATTGAGAATCCAATCTTGCTTAGAAATATTCTCATTAAGGTTTGAGAGTATGGCTAGCATACTACTCCTCCACACATCTTGAGCCAATTTACAAAGGCGAAAAATATGTTATGCGTCTTCGCAATGGTCCCCACAAAAATCACAAGTGGTATCCAAATTTACTCCTCGTCTTTCCAGGCTTGTTTTGACTAGAATCCCTTCGACCATCAGCTTCCAAATAAACTACTTCCACTAAATCCGATTAAATCCGTTTACAACACGGCGTGCTCCAACCCGAACCGACCTGCCCCGACCCGACCCAACTATAATCCGACCCGTTACAACCCGACTAAACCCGTTTACAAACAAACCCGACATGACCCGAGCCGTTATGAACCCGACCCGATATTAACACGAATCGACACGAACCTGACCCGATATGAACCCGTGCCAACCAACCTAAACCCCAACCTGAACTGATCCGATCCGACAACCAAATGAACCCGTTTGAACTCGAACCGATATACCCGACCCGAACCCAGTCCGTTTGTCCGAATTGACACCCCTAAGTATACCCGACCCGAACCCAGTCCGTTTGCTCGAGTAGACTAATAAATATTGAGAAGTATCACATGAAAAATGGAATATATCAGTGAATGAATAGTGAGTTAGTTAACTGGGTGTCGATGGTATTCGGGTTTTCTATCTCTCTGTTTGTGAAGTCGACTCTTTATTCATGGATTTGTCAATTAGCTGATCTCAATCGTTTTTCTGTTCCTGACAAACATTGATATGGTCATCAATCACACTAATAATAATTTATTTTGCATACCTTGTTCGCATATGCTTTATGGTGTGGTTTCTTGTTGGTAGTTCAAGAATTCCATATTGTTCAGCCTGTTGGAAACCTAGAATTACTGTTTCGATGTCATTTGAGGTTATACATAGGATGTATACAGACTTGTGAGGCCATATAAACTCGTTGTACTAAAAAAGTGAATTATATGTGATCTTTATTTGTCTTGTTAATCCACATGAGATCAATTCTAGTATAACCGAGCACCAATAAATCTACGGAGCTTAGAGAGAGTTTGCTTGTAGTTTTATGTATGGTGTTAGGTACTCTCATGCTTGTAGTTTATGATTGATTTCATAGATGTGTTGGTTTGTGTATTCTATATTGTTTGCCTAAATAATTAACTATATTAGAGAGTTCTATCATGTAATTAGATATTCCATAATATTTATTAGCACATGGTGATTGTTTAGGCCCGAAAGATCGAATCGTACCGAAACATGTAACTTGTTTCCGTAAAATTACCCTAGATTTGTGCAGATGCGAAACATAGATAGCTTTTTTTTGGCACTGTTTCAATTCATTGATTTTTGTGGTCTCGTGGTAAAGCATTGGTTCTATATTTTAGGAAAGCATTGATTTTTCATTTTTGTGGTCTCTTATGGATGATTTTCAATTGAAATAAATAGATTTTCTCGTTCTGGTTTTGTCCGAAAATCTATCTTATTGCGTTCAAAGAGTTTGGGTTTTTGTAGATTCTAATGGTTGTTTGATCAATGCAGTCATGTCAGGAGTTGCACCTGAAGGTTCCCAGTATGATGCTCGCCAGTATGACAGCAAAATGAGTGAATTGTAAGTGGGCTTTTCTTTTTCCCCTTCTTCTGGGAATGTACTAAAATAGGAATGTTATTATTCTAGGACGGATATAGTACATGTTTCATTCTATTAGAATCTTCTAGATATCAACCCTTTGTTGTTTACCTCGTTTCTTGTTTTCATAGGTCTTCTCTGCCGTTTTTATGGCTTATAATCTCTTTACATGATTTCTTATTTATGGAAATTTTGATCTATATTGTACATGTCAATCTTAGGTTGATTTCTCCATTGAAATTTCCCATGCATTGGGAGCTAAACCAGTGAACAACCATTTTTTGTTATAAAACAGACAAGTACATCTATTGCCGGAAGGGACATTATTTAAAAACTACGCTCTTAAAATTCCTGATGGTTTGTTTTCTTTGGATTCATAAAGGTTCTTGTTTTATTTTGACCTGTGCAGTTTTCAGTACTGAACCTCTTGCTTGTGATCCATCAACGCTTCCAAAATATCCACCAACCAAGGAGATGGATGCCAAACGACGTGGTGACGAAGCACGAAGGTCAGTAGAAAGCATTATTTATATGTTGTATGATTGGCCCAAGTGTCATGAGAAACTATGTATTTAGCATGTCAATCATCATATCTCTTCTTTTCACTTTCTTATTGGAAGAACGGTCTTAAGTTCTTCTGTTCAGTTCATTCTAAAATTTTGAAAAAGGGATATTTAGTACGAAGTATATATTTTTTTGTCAATTTCAAATTAATCTGACTTGTATTCACAATTTGAAAAAATAGAACAGTTTTCTGCCTCTGGCCGGACTTGTAATCAGTCTTCTTTTGTAGATAATTTGTAATGTTATGTTGTTGCAAGTAGCAATGCATTCTTGAGGCCTAAATCAATATGGAATTTGCAGGACGGATATTGTTTCAGCGATGCATGGTGACAAATCCGCTAACTTAAGTGTGGTTGGAAAATGCCTAGAGAAGGTTTTAGAGGAGTCTCATTTTGCGAATAAGTTTGTGCTACCATATAAGGAAGTCCATGAAGACTCCAGTAACACTTTTTTTGGGATGGGTCCTTACATGGATTTCCCCTATAGAATATTATAACCGTAAGGTCTAGATGTTGGTGCTCCGGTATATCTTTCCGGCTTCGATACCATATTTTTGTTCTTTTGATAATTTCTGTAACTTTTAACATTCTGGAATTTTGTTTAAATTGAATGTCACTATATTTGCATTTTGTGTTTTGGTAGTATTAAAAGCTGCTTATTTTATTTAATCTGTAGATTAAATAAAATCAGCAGCAATTTTTTTTAAATATGCAAAAAGTCATTTGCGTCGCTCTTTTAGTAAAACAGCGACGCAAATGACTTTTCAGCATTTTTTCAAAAATGTCATTTGCGTCGCACTTTTAGCTATTGTGCGTGGCAAATGACTTACTTTTTTGGCGCTCAAATTGTCATTTGCGTCGCACATTTAGCTATTGTGCGTGGCAAATGACTTATTTTTTTGGCGCATGAAAAGTCATTTGCGTCGCATATCAAGCTAATGTGCGTGGCAAATGACTTTTCAACATGGTGCCTGAAAAGTCATTTGCCTCGCACATTTGCTTAATGTGCGACGCAAATAAGGGTCATTTGCAACGCACAAATGTGCGACGCAAATGACTTTTAGTCATTTGCGTCGAGAGCTTTTGCCACGCACAATGTGCGACGCAAATGCACTTAAATGTGCGATGCAAATGACCCTTTTTCCACTAGTGCGCGGATTTTATGTCCGATTTTGCCATGAATTAACTTTTGTATTACCAACCTTATGAAATGTTTTTTTTTAATTTACTATCTTAAAGTATATTTTTGTCTTGGAATCACTACTACTCTACGATTTTCTCATTTTAGAATTGAGATATTTCATTTGTTTCTTAATCGTTTTAAGTGATTCTAAACTCATTTTTCTCAGTTCAGGTAAAAATTTCAAAACAACACATTTGATACTTTACAAATATTTAAAATTCACAAATATTTTTTTAATCCATTTGATCTTTTACAAAATTTAAAAAACACGGTCTCTTTGGAATCCTTACGAATAAAGGAGGAAATAGACTTGAATCACTTAAAATAATTAAAAAATAAAAGAAATGTCTTAATTTAAAAATGAGAAAATCGTAAAGTGGTAGTAATTCAAACATAATTTAAGTTAATAAATAACAAAAAAAAAAAAGTCCATAAATAGTTAATACAAAAGTGGTGTATTTAATTATTTATGAGATTAATGTATAGATACATAATATAAGGTGGACAAACCTCTTCAAAATCAAAATATAGGGTGGACGAAGCACTGCATAACGGATAAGAGTCATAAGACATGTAGTTTACACGTTAATTATTACCTAATAAACACGGAATAATCCACAACTCCACAAGTAGCCCACTAGTTAACCAACTTGGCAATTTACCATGTCAAATACATTTGACGAGTCCTCACCAAAATTGAATCCCAATACAATTCAAACCCTAGATTTAACAAAATTATCGAATATTCAAATTTAGAACGGAATAATTGATTAAAAATTCTAACCGAATCTAAAACAAATAACAAGTCAAAAATTACATGTTCCCAATTTGAAATAACGAACTCTCTTGAAAGTGATATCTTTTTCAGCGCACTCATATACTTATTAATTAGTAGGAATACAATAAGCAATGGTTGTTATCATAGAGCATTAGGTCATGAACATACGTTACCCTAAAAAAAACCAGAGAGAGAGTGGACTTGTGCGAGAAGTAAAGAGAAACACATAAACAATAAAACAAAAACTAATTCATTAGAGAACAATTAAACTAAAAACAGTTAGCAAACTGTATTCACAAGAATACGTTTAATTAGATCCCTAATCACGTTAAGAAGCCATTAATTAGTAGAATATTAACCACTAATTAACAAGCAAAAAGTTATAATTAAAGTAAAAATCATCACCTATACACAATTAATCCTCCTCGTAACATCTTTCTCTCTCTTCATAGACTCTTTCTCTCTCTAGATTAACGATTAAATCAAGCGGCCATCATCTTCTTAAACTCCTCGAAATCAACATGACCATCACCATCCGCATCAACAGATTGAATCATCTTCTTACAATCCTTCAACGAACACTTCTCTCCAAGACTCTTCAACACATCGTACAACTCACGCGCTGAAATCTTACCATTGCCATCCTTATCATACAAGCTGAATGCTTCTCGAAGCTCCTTAGTGGACCCCGCATTGCCGCCAGATCCGGCGTGAAACTCCTCGAATTCCCTTAGATCGACGTAACCGTCGCCATCTTTGTCCATCTCGTCCATCATCTTCTTCACCTCTTCCGACGACGTCTCCGATCCTAGGGCTTGTAACAGAGATTGCAGTTCTGTCGCTGAGATCTTTCCATCGCCGTTTGCGTCGAATTTCTGGAATATGCTCTCGATTTCGGTTGTTGATTTTTTCTGAGAGTTTGAGTTTTTCGCCATTGTTGAGAGAGAAAGTGTGCTTCCGGCGAAGAGAGAGAATCGAGGAGGAGAGAGAAAATAGAAAACAAAAGGGTTTTTTAAGAAGGTAGTGAGGGAGTGGTTTTATAGTTAGGAAAAGGGGAGGAAGAAGACGCGGTTTTAGGGAAGACGCGGTTGAGTAACAACTTTGTTGCTATGATTGTGATTTTATTTTATTTTATTTTATTTTGGAATCTTTTTATTTTTATTTTTTCTGTTTTTGTAGTTAGTTGGAGAGTGGTAGTAGTATTAAAACAGATAGGTTTTTTAAGTTATTTCTAATTCTCAACCATGATGTGGGTGAGAAGATTCGAGTATCATGGACTCATGGGATGACAAAAGCAACAAATTATATTATGCTAAACTTGCTTTTGGACTCCATCTTATATCCCGGTATTAGAGCTGTCAAAATAGGTCATCGGGTCGGGTTGGATTTGGGTCGGGTCATCTCGGGTCATGAACAAGTCGGGTTGTATCAGGTTATTTTATTGCTCGGGTACAGGTCGGGTTCGGTCGGGTCATGTCGAATTTTTTTTCATTTCGGGTACACGTCGGGTTCGGGTCGGGTTCAATTTCGGGTTTGGGTCTTATATAGTCGGATTTGAATTGGGTTTGTAACCGCTAATCTCGGGTTTTGGGTCAAGTTCAGATCATATTCGATTACGAGTTCGGTCGGTTTGGGTCGGATTTTCGGGTTTGGGTCAGTTTTTGACAGCTCTACTCGGTATACTTAGACTTAGGAGTTTCTAAAGGTTTTTTTTAATCATTTGAAGAATTTTAAAGCCTTGTCCGGTTCAACATTTTACCTTATTTCCACTAGAAAAAAAAGAAGTACATGTAAATGTAGATAAGTTTAGAAAAAATATTAGTTATCCAAGTATATAGTTAAAATAAATTTTAATAAGCTCAGTTAAGTTATAAGTTCAGGAAAATATACGTAAATAAAACTGACACTAAAATTAAAATACGTATCATATGTGAGAACGGAGAACCAATGAAGTACATCAAACCTCATCCGGATGGATGTACACTTGTTCATGCATAAGTCATAACACAAGCATTAGATAAAATCAAATAACAAATTAAGGGGAAAGTAAATAAATCTATAAGTTCATATAATACGTTTAGATTAACTACAAATTACAAGATTTTTGGAGCTTAAGCCATTAGCCACACACGAGAAGTCCGGTGAGTTAGAAACTTTAGGAACATAATAACAATAATAACTTCCGAAAGCTAGCGTAAAGAAAACGGTTGATTGTGATAGACAACCAGAAGTAATTATCCAAGTTTGAAGGTCCATGTGATACGGGTAGGTCTTGTACTTTTCTTTGGGCTTTTTTGTTCTTGTTTTTTTTGTAAGTCCACTAACTAACCTCAATTGTGGCCATAATTCTCGACGCGTTTTTTGGGTATCGATCAAATTAATATCTTACTGCTATTAATTATTTCTTGGATTTAATTGGTGACACAACGGCCACAAATCCAGATTTTCCGGATCTACTTTTATTAATCCACTTCTTGGTTTTTAACTATTATAAAAATTCCATAGTTCCTTCCAAAACATTTATTTGGTTGATTATTATTAGTAAAGAAAAGGAAGAGAAAAGAAAAAAAAGGAAGGGATTTTTTTTTATATATTTAATATTTCTATGTTTGGTTCAAGGGAAGGAAAGGAAGGGAAAGAGATTTTATATTTCTATGTTATGGCAGTTTTTAATTTTCTTTTTCACCTACAATTCCTCCAATTTTGGGAGGAAAAGGAAACTGAAATTTTTACAAAAGATCTTTCCTCTCATTTCCTTTCCTTTTCCATCAAATTAATCCTATGTAATCTATACAACCAAACATGAGAACATAATAAAATCATTTCTTTTCGTTTCCTCCCAGATCCCCTCAAGGCTTAAGCAAAACCTTAGGCTTGTATATAGAAATTAAACTTAACTATAACATTTCCGTCCATTTAAAATCAGATAAGTTCTTTTTCTTAATTTCAGACTAAAATGGCTATGTAAAATAGCAATTTTGACTGATAAAATCTTAACCAACTAGTCGTTTTAAGTATCTCACACAAATTGCTAGGATACGAACAATTATCTTAAACCATGATCTCCACTTGTTCCAATTATTCCCTAGAAAAATTACCTTATTGTTGTTTAAGAGATCGGTCTTTTTAGTTTCAGATTATTTTTTTCCATATCAAATTGTGGGATGGGGAAAATTAAGACAGACTTTACTTGGCCTAACCGCTACTTGGATATCGGTTTTGGCTTCAAACAAAAATTGAATGACTATTTGAACTTACGTGGGCGTTAGTTTGATAATTAAGTTTGGTTCTGATGGAGAAACGTGTGATGCGTAAACAAAATTGAATTTATTAAGAGTAATCGATAAAATAAAAGTAAAGTGGTGAGTAATGAGAAGTTAACAAACCGCCAATACTTCCTTCTTAGCTGCCACGCTAAATGTCACGCCATACCCACTCAAAAGACAATCAATCAATTCACATATTCAATCACGCATCAATCAAGCAGGAAAAAAAAGAATATATATATAAAAAAGGAAATTTCTAAACAATATCCTAAATAATTACAATCTAACTTAAATTAAAATCAAAGTTTCGAAAATAGCCAAAAATAATCAACAATAGGAAGAAATAATATAATTTCTGAAATAAAACTAAAACAAGTAATATGTATATAGCAGACTATAAAAACTAAAAAGAATAAGTATATATAGGAAATGGTAAACACTGTACACGGTACGGAGGACATTAATATAATTTCAATCTCCATTATATATACTATGGCCTTGTTTGACAGTACGTAGGTTTTGGAGTTGCGGATAGGTCAAAACGCTAGTTGAAAAAAAAAATGAGTGTTGGGTAAAGTAGTGATTTAGGTAGAGGTTAGAGGTAAGATAAAATTTGAGGAGCTTTTGTGAAACGTTAGAAATATTAATATTTTTCATCTGATAAGTAGCATTGCAAGTTTTCTATATATCATCCCACATCTCTCAGTGCCGGTCCTGACATTTAGGGGACCCTAGGCAAACAAAGAGATATGGGCTCCCATGTTTAAATAAGCATTTTAATTTTCAAAATCTACTTTAAATAATATGCTTGTTTATGTTTTTACAGTACATTTTTTTATAGAGTACCCCTGTAACGCACCAACCTCTAATTCACGTAATTAAGCAGCGGAATTTACCTAATCGGTCGGGACATTACCGCCGTAACTCCCTCATGGGAATTACAAGACAACCATCATAACATAAGCTATTAAATCCTCCAAATTAACATAATAATTCGGAAAATTTGTCAGAAATGACCTTTTAAAACACAAAAATTGTGACAAAGGACCTTTTTTAAAAAAAAAGTTGTGACGTAGGGCCCAATTCGTTTTTTTATTTGTGAATAAGGACCAGAGGCTATTTTCCGATGTTCAATGCCAATTTTCGGCGGTGACAGGCACATGTACAGCACCAGGATTTTAAATCTGTCAGTGAATATAACTCCTCGTTATTCAAAATTGTATCATTACTGAAATATTGTGATCAAGCGGTCACAAAAGATCAAATGATAGAACTCTCTCCACATCTCATGCGAACAATATTATTTTGCAACAACAATACCGAGAGAGGGGCGCGGGCTTTAAGAAATATTCTGAGCTCATTTCTATACTATTGATTGCCGAACATAACAATGATCTTCTGTTGAAAAACCACAATCTTAGACCAACTAGGTATATGGCATTCAATGAATCAAATGTCGTTGAAAGCTCAAACCCACCTGAAGCAAATTTTGCTCATAGAGGTCGACGTGGAGGATATAACCATTGTGGTGGAGGGAGCAAAAACCACCGTGGGCGTGGCCGTGGTCTTGGTCGTGGCAGGGTTATCTCGCCCCTAGAAATAATAACCACAAAGGGCATCAACAAGGAAATCAAAAGAGGACCCCTTCAAATGAAAAAGACACATGTTTTAGATGTAGCATGACTGGCCATTAGGGGAAAACATGCCGTACTGCCAAAAATTTGGTAGATTTGTACCAAGCCTTCATAAAAGGCAAAGGAAAAGTTGCAGAGGCAAACTATGTAAATGAGGAAAATACCTCAAGGCCAAGCTTTGATGTGTCTGATTTCTTCGTGGATAACCCTGACAGTGGCAATGATTTTATATTTGGGGACAACAGTAACATATAGATAACCCATCTAAAATTAAGTCATGTATTGTTCTTATGTATTTTTCTTATGTACTTTTAGATTACCTAGTTATGAGTTTTTAATCAATAAAATTTGTATTATCATCATTTCTCTTAATTAATTGCATATTTATTTATGAAGATATGAATCTACCTGAAGTTGGTTCCCAATATTAATGCCTTCTGGATAGTGCAGCAACGCATACTATCTTAAAAGATAGAAAGTACTTTTCAAAATTGACAAAGTTCCAAGCAAATATCAATACCATTTTTGAGACAATAAAGCTAATAGAAGGATCTGGAAGAGCTTGCACTGTGCTCACAAATGGAACAAAATTGATTACTAATGACGCTTTATATTCGAGTAAATCTCGAAGAAATCTCTTAAGTTTTAAAGATGTGCGTCAAAATGGTTATCATTTAGAAACAATGAAAGTGGATCAAAAAGAATATTTATGCCTCACGACAGAAAAATGTGGCAAGAAACATATTTATGAAAAATTTCTAGCATATTCTTTAGGGCTATATCGTATAGATATGCGTCCAATTGAAATAAATATGATATTTAACAAGAAGTTAGATGACAAGAATTTTCTCACATTATGGCATGAACGTTTGGGTCATCCTGGAACAGGAATTATGCACAAGATTATAGCAAATTCAATCGGGGATTCAATAAGGAATGTTAAAATACCCGGATAAAATGAATTGACATGCTCTGCATGCTCGCTTGGCAAATTGATTATAAGGCCATCCAAAAACAAAATTTCCATTGAATCTCCATTATTTTCAGAAAGAATTCAGGGAGATATGCGGGCCAATTAATCCTGCAAGTGGACCATTTCGATATTTTATGGTATTGATCGATGCTTCAACACGATGGTTACATGTGAGTCTCTTGTCAAGTAGAAATGTTGCATTTGCAATTCTACTTGCTCAGATTATCAAATTAAGAACTCAATTTACAGACCATACAATAAAGAAAATAAGACTTGACAATGCTGCGGAATTTACATCCCAAACTTTTAATGATTATTGCATGTCGATTAGAATTGTTGTTGAACATCCAGTGGCTCATGTGGATACACAAAATGGTCTCACTAAGTCACTGATCAAGAGACTACAATTGATTGCAAGACCATTGTTAATGCGATCAAAATTACCTTTATCTGCTTAATTGGGGCCATGCTATTTTACATGCGACAGCGTTAATAAGATTGAGACCGACGACTTATCATGAGTCCTCTCCACTACAGTTGGTATATGGTCGAGAACCAAATGTCTCACATCTAAAAATATTTGGTTGTGTCGTGTATGTTCCCATTGCTCCACCACATCGCACAAATATGGGTCCACAAAGAAGACTGAGAATTTATGTTGGGTATGATTCCCCCTCCATAATTAGATACCTTGAGGCAATGACTGGTGATTTGTATAAAGCAAGGTTTGCTGACTGTCATTTTAATGCGATAGTATTCCCAGCCTTAGGGGGGGGGGGAGAAAGTGGACCCGCAAAAAAAGGAGATTGAAATCATATGGAACGCAACACAACTATCAATATTTGATCCACGAACAAATTCATGTGAACAAGAAGTCAAGAAAATCGTTCATTTACAAAGTGTTGCAAATCAATTGCTTGATGCATTCACGGATACAAAGAAAGTGACAAAGTCACATATACCAGCAGAAAATGCACCTGCACGCATTGAAATTCCCAGTGAAATAAGGCCATTGAAAATGAGTCTATGGCACAACGAAAACGTGGAAGGCTATTTTGAAGGAAATAATGCCCTTGGTCCAAGTATGCATTCAATGATAAGTCTAATAAATGCGGTTCAGTATTAATTAACAAGTTAATAATTCAGTGAGATCAAGTGAGCTGAATGCCTAGCTAGAGGCCGCTTCAGTTCAAGTGGAATTAATGATATTAATCCACAGCTTACTCTTGACTGAACCCGTAGGGTCACACAAATAGTACGTAAACGGATCAAGTATTTAATGGCATTAAATACTCCATCTATGGATATTCGGAATCGACGGATCTTGGTTTCAGTGGGAGCTGAGATCGTCACAAGCAAGAAATGAATACTCCGGAAACGATGATATTGCCGGAAACGGAAATATGGATCGTATCGGAAATATAAATATTATCCAAGTCGTAGATGTTGCCGGAAACGGAAACATGGTACATATCGGGAAATATTATCGGAAATAGAAATATTGCCGGAATCGGAAATATTGCCGGAAACGGAAATATTTTCTGAATCGGAAATATTATCGGAATCGGAAAATAATTCCGGAAACGGAAATATTAAATATTTGTTCGAAACGGAAATTAATTCCGGAATCGGAAATGTTAAATATTGTTCGTATCGGAAATGAATTCCGGAATCGGAAAATTAATCGGAAGCGCGTCGTACGAATTAGCATCGGACGAGCTTGCTAGACGAAGGCCCAGCACGAAGCCAGGCCCACGTCCAGCAAGGGAAACGCGCGCCACAACACGCCAGCCCAAGGCTGCGCCAGGCCCACCGCAAGGCAGACCCAGCGCGCGCCCAAGGCTGCGGCAGTCGTGGGCTGCGATGCTCGGGCTGTGCGCGCGCGCGCATGGCGCCCCTCGTGGGCTGCTGTGCGTGCGTGGGTGTTTGTGTTCACATACGAAACCTAAAACGTACAGGATTCGTTTAATGATTAAATTCCTAATTCTATTTGATAAATTAATTAAATAAGAGTTTCATTAGGATTCTAATTTAATTAATTCGTATCCTAATAGGATTCCAATTCTCTTTCCATACCCCTATAAATATGTGGCCTGGGTTCACAATTTATAACAAGTTTTCAAGTATTCAAAAGTGAGTTTTTGAGAGAAAAATTCAGACACATTCCTTGCTCAAAAGTGCCGAAATTTTTAGTACCTTAAGGGCGATTCTAGTTGGTCAATCTTAAGGCGGATCCGGACGTGCTGTGGACTATCTACGGAGGGACGACACTTGGAGTCCTAAAGACTTGTTCTTGTTCGGTTCGGGCGCAGCTAGGGAAGGCACGCAACAAAGAGTATGCATCTAAACTATGATATATGATTATGTGTAAATAATATGTATTCCTGGCTAAGTGGTTTTTCCGCATGATTTATGAATTGTCATATGTATCATAACCTAACATATTTGGTTCAAAAGATTCTAAGCCAAGAAAAGTAAACATGCCTGGTGGAGTAACAAATGAAAATCAATATTGATCTTCCAAAAGAAGGTCATGAAAGACCAAATGAAGAGGAAAATATAGATAAAGATGATCCTCCTAAAGAGGAGGAAGAAAATCATAAAGACGTCGATAACGATGAAATTTCAATGAACTATGTTTCAACCAAGAAGCATTATAACTGGAAAAATGTTATCGTAGATCAAATATTTGCTTACTCCATTGCAATTGAATTGATATCTGATAATGATGACCCTGAACCAAAAACAGTGGATGAGTGTCGTCGTAGACATGATTGGCCAAAATGGAAAGAGGCAATTCAGGCAGAATTGAAATCCCTTGAAAAATGAGAAGTTTTGGGGAAAATATCCACTACACCAAAGGGTGTAAAACCTGCCGGACGCAAATGGATATTTGTGAGAAAAAGAAATGAGAACAATAAGGTTACAAGATACTAGGCAAGGCTAGATGCCCAGTGTTTTTCACAAATACCAGGGATTGATTATGAAGTATTCTCCAATAGTTGATGCAACTACACTAAGATTTCTGGTAAGCATGACAGTTTTGAAATGCGATTAATGGACGTTGTGACCTCATATTTATATGGGTCACTTGACGCCGACATTTATATGAAAGTCCCCGAAGGACTAAAATTACCAGGAAACCACAAGCCTAAAGAAATGCTTTCCATAAAGCTGAGAAGGTCACTTTATGGACTAAAACAATCTGAAAGGATGTTGTATAATCGTCTTAGTGAATACCTTGTGAAAGAAGGATTCAAAAACAACAAAATCAGTCCTTGTGTTTTCATTCAACGATCCCAGTCAGGATTCACTATCATTGCAGTATGTGTGGATGATTTAAATATCATTGGAACTCCAATAGAACTTGAACAAACTGCAAAATACTTGATGAAAGGATTTAAGATGAAAGATCTTGGGAAAACCAAATTTGTCTTGGACTACAAATTGTTGAAAGAGGGAATTTTTGTCCATCAATCAAATTACACAAAGGGTTCTAAAACGCTTTTACATGGACTAAGCACATCCAATGAATTCCCCTATGGTCATTCGATCTTTGAATATGAAAGATGACCCATTCAGACCTCGAGATGAAAATGAAGCAACTCTTGGTCCTGAAGTACCATATCTAAGTGCAATTGGCGCTTTAATGTTTTTAGCTAACAATACTAGACCCGATATTGGTTTTTCTGTGAACTTGTTAGCCAGGTATAGCAATTCGCCAAGAAAGAGACCTTGGAATGGAATAAGACATTTATTCCGTTATCTACGAGGAAATCCAGATATTGGTCTACTCTATCAGTCAAGAAAAGATGTTACTCTCATTGGATATGCAGATGCTGGATACTTATCTGATCCACAGAAGGCCAAGTCACAAAATGGATATTTGTTCACTTATTGAGGTACTGCAATATCTTGGAAATCAACGTAACAAACATTGAATGCTACATCGTCAAACCATGCGGAATTGATTGCTCTTTATGAAGCTGGACGATAATGCGTATGGCTCAGATCAATGATTAGTAATATCCAAGAAGAATGTGGAATGAACTCAATAACAGAAAACCCTATCGCCATATCTACGAAGACAATACTGCATGCATCGCACAAGTAACGGAAGGGTACATCAGGGGGATCGAACGAAACACATATCCCCAAAGCTATTCTTCACACACGATCTCCAGAAAGAAGGAACAATAAACGTCCAACAGATTCAATCGTGTGACAATCTTGCATATTTGTTTACCAAATCTCGTCCTCCAAAGAGGTTTGAGCAGTTGGTACACAAAATTGGAATGCGTCGTCTTCGTGAGCTATATTAAATTGAGGGGGAGTATTATATGCATCGCACTCTTTTCCCATTTGATCAAGTTTTTTTTATCCCACTGGGTTTTTCCTGACAAGGTTTTTAATGAGGCACTATGCCAAAGCATATAATCACAAAAGTTGTACTCTTTTTCCCTAGCTATGGTTTTTTGTCCCACTGGGTTTTACCAAGCAAGGTTTTTAATGAGACAACTAGTACATCGTTAGGGATGGACATTCAAGGGGGAGTGTTAAATATGGCATAGGACGGTGCATGCCTACATGGTGAATGTCCTGCAAATCAATAGTAGCTCCCCATATTTGACAAATCACTTGACAATTCATATTGTATCATTGTAGTAAATAGTCAAATTTATCATACTACTATAGTAACTAGTTTCCCTATAAATACTTACCTTCAGATTGTTAGTTTCCCCGAAAAACTCAATACGATTAATAAATCAGAATTTAGAAACCTTCCTATCTACTAGTAAAACTCTCGAATTCTTGCTATTACCTCACAACAAAACCATTATAATCCTACAACCTTTAAAAGTGAGAACTTGGTTTTCACTATTCATGCAATAGTTCATTGACTAAAGTGCCCTTAAGCTTCTCCCATTTAGCATTTGTGCCATCGTGCTCATCTGTTGCCACGTTCCTTTGTGGGCTCTTTTCTTTTTCCTCTTTTCTCAACTCTGGGATCTTCTTCCCCCTTCCATTTTCAAAAAACCCTAGCTCTCATCTCTGCAATTTCCTCCGCCCCCTTCGCCTCCTCCTTCCAGCATCTTAGGGGTTTTGATTTGGTGTTTCAGATTCGACTGCGGATATCTCCATTCTCCTCCGGCACCCCACACTTTGATCTGCTCCCATGAACCTCTCATCTGTATGTTTCGATCATATCTTGAAGGTAAATCTCAATGTCATTACTTTTTCTCGAAGGTTAATTCTTTCATCTCTTTCCTTTTTTCTCCAGAATTATAATTCTACAGTCTTATTGTTTTTTTTAACAAATTCACCAAATTTCTCTCATTTTTTTATTGATAAATACGATTTGATATATTTTTAACAGAAATTGGGTTAATTGTTGTTGAATTATGGTCAATTTTTTTTTACCAGATTGAGTTCGATGTAGGAAGCGGTGAGCTTAAAGCCAATGTCGAGGAGTGGATCTGTACTGAAGCTCTATATACTTCCCCTTTGTCTTTCTCCATTGATTTTTTCCTTTGCGATATTAATAAGGTATAATTTCTCTATGATTATTAAGTAAGGAAGCCAAGTCTTCCAATTTCTCTATAATTATTTGCTGATTATTTGCACTGAAAAAAAATATTTGCTGATTATCTGTGGTTTTTCAACTGTCTTAAAGGTTTAACAGAAGTAAGAAAGGGAATGAAACCGGAGAAACTGCGAGCTCTTGATTCGTCTTCGTGCAAGGTATCTTTCTCAATTTTCTTATGTAATTTAATCTTTAATTTAGTTTTTGTTTCTAGGGTATAATCTGAAAGATTAAGGTTGTACCTTTTCACTTTAACATCTGTTTTATGGGTTAGAATTGAACATGGTTTTTTCAGTGCTCTTAGTAATTCAAGCTATGGAAACGTACGGATTGTTAATTTTTAATCAAGAGTGATTAGATTAATCTGGGTTCATAATCAGAGTTTAATAGTGTTTAAATGAACTCTGATGATTGACTCGCAAAATGGTTCGTGGTTTGATCATTGCTCAGATACAAGAATCTTAGTTAATCACTTGGAAATTATGAATTGTTTTGGATCAAGTTTCATAAATCCTCAAAATCCCCCAATTTTGGTTGTGCTCATTTCACCTTAATTCTAGGTATATGATCCTACTGTAGAGCTGTGAAGAGAGCATAACCGAAGTCAAACTATTTACACTTGGAGATGTTTAGGAAGTCATGCTTATTGTTTAGCACCTACCTCTTTGTTAATACGCCATCTTCTGTTTTCAAGCTGTAATTTTTCTTGGGAGAGGAGAGGGGGAGATCATTGATGTTTATTGTTGCGAGTTTTCACTACAAGAATTCATGCTTTTACCGACCGTCTCGTAATTAGTACTTTACCGACTGTCTTAGGCAATCGGCGCTTTCTTGTAGTGTTTGTGGACTCATGGATAAAACTTTGGTACTGATTAATTTACTTGGTTCAGATAATCAGCTTCTGTGACGGATAATTAGGCTGGAAATTTAGCTTTGGTGAGTAATTATGGGAAGCAGTGATGACGTGATGTCTCCTAAGTCAGAAAAAACATCTCCACCTGCAACTGTAAGATGAGAATTCAGGGTTCATACAATTTCTGATGAATGATCTTTTCCCTATCTTGTTTCGTATTTTCTTTTCATGGAAGTTTTCAGGAATATGAAAAGAATTGACAAAAGTTGCAATTAGTTTGTCCGTCTTTAATTGACCAAAACTTAGACATTCATGTTTGATGATTGGGCTATATTGTGTTTTCGCAGGAGCACAATGTCGTTCATATGTATCCTGACTGGGCGGCCATCCAGGTTAGTTGTTGTATGGATGAAAGCTGAGTTCCATTGTAAAACTATATCCTGAATGCACTTGTTCTAAAATTAAACTTTATGTTGTTTTTACAGTGAAAATTTTTTATTAAAAATGTTTGCTGATTTCTTTAGGCATATTATGGCCCTAGAGTTGCTGTGCCACCATATTTCAACTCAGCTGTTGCACCTGAACACCCACCTCCCCCTTATATGTGGGGACCTCCTCAGGTAACTATCATAAGCATATGTAAATATGTAATGAAGTGTATTCACCTTGCATCATTCCGTAATTCAGTAGTCTGTAATTGTTTTTTATCCTTTTCCCCTCCTTCTCTTCCTTATATTTTGACATAAATGTTTCTATTTTCCAGCCTATGCCCTATGGTACCGCCATATGGGGCACCTTATGATGCAATTTACGCACCAGGAGGAGTTTATGCGCACCCTGCAATCCCTCTTGTAAGGGTCCCCTCCCTCTCCAAAATAAAAATTTGTTGGTTTAACAAGTATTCCCTTCGTTCCTGAATAAGTGTCCTATTTCCACAAATAGCGTTCCCTAATAAGTGTGATATTTCTATTTTTCGACATAGTGGCAGGATTTGAGAAATGGGGGTACGAATAAAAATTCTTATAGTCTACCAAAAAAAAAAAAAACCGGGTCCAATTCCGCTATAAAAATGATCCAAAAAAGGGTCTACTTTCGGTATTAAAAAAGGGGTCAAAAATACATTCGTTGTAATATTTTTGTTGTCTGTGCAGTAGCAACTTAAGTCGACCGCATTGCATCTGAATTATATGTTGTATAAGAGTACAATTCCCTTCATGTGGCATACTGTATTTAGAAATTCTTGTTAGTTTTGAGAATTTGCTAATCTTGAAGGATAATTTGTGTTATTCATGTACTTTTATCATGCTTTTAAGGTTTTAAGGTGTTTAAGTGTGACACACTTCTTTCCGGTTCTCTACTAGGGTAGTGTTTTCATCTCTGATATTCATTGAATCGTGTGTGATTGCCTTACATGTTGATTCCAGGTTATTCTTTTATTTCAAAGGATAGAAGGTGTAAATGTTTGCCTTTTTCCATGCATGTCCAAGAGGTTGGATCATCCTGTAACCAGTAGAATCAAAGATGGGTCGATACTTTTTATCTTGATATTGTCAAGTATTTTAGGCCTGACACAAAAGAGATAAAAGAAGAAGCCCTTAAGTATTGTTTATCATGAATTTTTTTGGTATACTTTCTACCCTAACTTTTTAGTCCATATTTATTTGGATTATCATAGTGGAGATAATTTCTCTAATGTATAGCATTGTCTTCTTCTTTCTCTCATGTTGGATACCTTGATTATTGCAAGAGGCTTTATCACCTGATATATATGGGTTTGTCTATTAGTTAAAGGAGAAGAATATATTCTACACGGTCATCTAGAGACACAAAAATCACCTAGACCTGACGAGTTGCGGCAGTGGTATAAATTTCTTTTACACGATCCTTTCCCTACTCATAAGAATCATGATAAGTTTGTTCATGACATGCTTTATACTTGTATGTTTTACACTCTGGTTTCTCTTTTTGTTGTCTTTGGGAAGATTTGAAACATAGTACATTTTTATGCAAATTGCACTCTTGTTATTCTAATCCTCTAAAGAAAAGAGATAGCAAGTGAGCTAAGTTTCTCAGATAAGGAATTTCTGTAGAACATGTTTAAGTTAGCATGTAACCTATAGTCCCACTTGATTGCTTTATTCTTAGGGAGGTAACTTAATTCATTGAGTTCTTCACTTGTTATGTGAGTTGACATTAGGTTGCCAGCTATGTGATATAAGTAACAGTATTGCAATGTCGTGATGTCGTCAATGAAATGCCTTGTTTAGTGGTGAAAGTTAGTGATATTTTTATATTTCTAACTAATTATTTCTTTTGTGTATTAGTTTTTTCCAGATTGTTGGGGGTACCAAGGACAACATAAGCACTATTTATGGTAGGACTATCTGAAATTGCCGAAGAAAAGAAAATGTTAGCTACTTATCTAAGACCCCCGATGTAGTTGTGTTTTCTTTGCTCTTTTGTCAAGAGTTAACCTTATTACACTATGTTGCAGTTGTTTGCTCTTTGTTAGTTGGGCTTGTTTGATTTTTTTTATGATGTCTGTTTTTGCGTTGATGATATCGCCTTTG
Organism: Spinacia oleracea; assembly: GCF_020520425.1. NCBI lineage: Eukaryota > Viridiplantae > Streptophyta > Magnoliopsida > Caryophyllales > Amaranthaceae > Spinacia > Spinacia oleracea. The sequence continues at coordinate 116,657,902 of NC_079487.1, read as the reverse complement.
GTCGGGTCTTTTCTGTTCTTCAGTTCTTCTCTTCTAAGGTTATGTTGCTTCTGTTATGCTCTGATCTGATGTTCTGCCCTGATGAGTTTCTGATTTTTTTTTTTGCTCTCTAATCTGCTTCGTTGCTGCCATTTGTCCGGTATGTTTGTTGCGCTTAGTCAGGAAGCCTAAGCCGGAATGGTGGTGGTTGGGTTCAGTACTCAGGATGATTGCTTTTGGGTTTAGTATTTTGGCTCAAATGTTGTTGATGGTGCTGCTTAGTTGTTGTTTCCTTATTGTTGATGTAGTGGACTTGAGGGTGCAATGATGTTGTCTCTGTTCATTTTGGCAAGAGTGGAGGTTGGGTTCAGTACTCAGGATGATTGCTTTTGGGTTTAGTATTTTGGCTCAAATGCTGTTGATGGTGCTGCTTAGTTGTTGTTTCCTTATTGTTGATGTAGCGGACTTGAGGGTGCAATGATGTTGTCTCAGTTCATTTTGGCAAGAGTGGACTTCATTTGACTCTTTTTGGGTGTTTGTAGCTTTTTGTTGAGCGTGTCTTTGCTCTTTGTTTGTTTTGGTAGTTGTGTATGTTTTGGTTTTATTTCTTATTGGTTGGTGGGGTTTTTTTCCGACCCTTGTAAATACTTTTTTTATTACAAAAAAAACATTTAACAGTATAAAGTAATACATTTCATGCTTTCATGGTGATCTATTAAGATAGAAAACAATCAAGAGATGATGTGCGTCTTTGAGGTCTTGATCCACACTACTTGGCTTAGAACATCCATTTCAAGAAACAAGGTTTTGCAATGGACTTTCTTTGGAAGTTGTTTTTTTTTTTTTTAAACAATAGGAGTTACCTTACCCATCATTTTGGGTTTTCTTAAAGGAACCATAAACCTTTTGTAATACTTGTGCCCCAAAAAACTTTTGTACAAAAGCTACTAAATGTAATTAATTAGTACAGTCTGCTTATTTGAAATTAAGTTAAGGATATGGATATTTTATAGAGGAATATATATTATATATTCCTTGAAAATACCTTTGAACTTCCATTGCAAATGTACGTAGTAAGTTGTCCTATACAATTAGAAGGTAGAAGGTAAGATTTGTTGTCTTTTAGTATTGTATAGTTCTATTATGAACGCATTTGCTCTTGTTATGACAAGATTAGCTTAAGTGGGTTCCTTAGACTCGACCAATATAAGTTTATGCAAATTGTGGTTGCTACCTTGGGGAATCAAATTAAGATCAATTTTGGGAACATGCTTAAAATAACAATAAATATGCACTTTTCTAATGAGTAAGCATTTCTATTGTGACTATAAACGTGCAACGTAAATAAATTATAATTTCACTAATTATATCAATTATAATTTAATAGATTTTCCTAACTTGGGGGAAGGCGCGCTTTTCATATGTATATAATGACCAAGCTAAGTATTGACTGAGTTTTGGGTATTCTGTAAAAATTCTTGGCTTGAATTGTCCCCTGTCACCAGGTATAAACTGAGATTTCAATTGTTCTATTTGCCAATATTTATGTGGGATCTTGTCGTGGTGTGATGTATTTGTAAATATCTGTTATTACATCTCTTTATGATTCTTAATTTCTCAATCTTTTCTCACCTGTATGGTCATTATATAGCTTTTTATGTTGGCCTCTTCATGTGTCAGTAGTAACATTTGAGAGATTGAAGAAATATCAAAGGGAGATTAGTGCACGGGTTATGCATTATTATATTTTTTGCCTAGATTTTTCTCAAGTAGTCAAAAGTTTGTGCTAATTCCATGTCTTTTGATACAGGCATCGATAGTGAAATTTCCTTGATATCCTAATGCCGTTGCATCCTCCATATCAAGCAGAATCATGGTGGAAGTTAAAAGTTGAATGTTATTTTGTTGTTAAAACCTCTCCTCTCTGTAATGTTTCGATTTGTTTAGGTTGAAATGAGTTTGTCTAAATATGTTGTATTTTTCAAGATTTCTTGAATTATTGTATGTATATAATTTATTGATTATGGTTAGTGTTAAGAGTGATACTTGTATACTTGTATAGTTGTACATGTTTCACTTGAAACTACGATGAAAATTTTAGTTTGGTTTATAAAATGGTTGTTAAACTTACAGTTTTCAATAAAAGTAGTGTTTTTTCTTGTGACAACAAATATAGCAACTTTCAAAGTGTAATTGCTAAATTATGGCGATTATAATTTCACAAAGTTTATTTTTGCTACCTTGGGGGACGGCGCGCCGGCCAACAACTAGTGAATATTAAATTTACCAAATTTCCCCATATTTAAAAAAAAAAAAAAAAAAAAACTCAAAAAAATAATAGCCAGAATTTGACTTCTCCCACACCACATGGACAACCAAATCAGCAAAACTATTCTCTCATCTCCGAACAAAGCTTTCTCCATCAGTCAACACTCAACACCTCAAGCTCAAGATCACTCCAAAATTTCCCCAAAATTTCCAGCAATATTTTTGAGCTCCATCACTATCATATTTTAGTATTATTACAACAATTTACAATTATAAACTAATTTTTTTTTTTTTAAAAAAATGGCTCTGTATTTATCCCCATTTCACTTCACCTCTCTTTCTTGTAAGCCTGATTATGCCTCACCCTCTAAATTTTCCGGCGCCACCGTATTTTCCCGACGAGATACTCCCGGAACTCTTGATTCTTTTCTGTCAATTGATTCCGGTCGCCGTTGTATCTTGAAAGGTATATCGGATCTCCTTTCTTCAGCAAATTTTGTAAAATTTTATTTACTTATTTTGCTTTCTTAGATTTTTTTTTTGAAGTTTGGTGAGTCTGCTTTGATCAATGTGACAGTTGGTAGTTATATTATGAGCATGGAATTCGTTGAAGTAGTTTTTTTTTTAAAAGGAACAATTTTTTTGCCTTTTTTTAATGTATAAGTGACGTAAAACTGCAATCATCTTTATTTTTTTCACCTGGGATTTAAGGTAATAAGGGAAATTTGGTGGAGTACTCGATTATGTTGCGCAAAATGTGGAAATTGTGTAAAAGATTGGCATGGAAGTTGTGTGACACAAGCAATTGATTAGTTGAAAAACTTGAAATGAAATTGGGGTTTGCAAAATTCAGCTTTGTTTATGTTCCATTTCATAGAAAATAACTTTAATTTATGATTACTGGTGTATATACAATAAAGTTTGGATCTTGGGTTGATGATCATCTGATGTAGAGGTAAAGGTGTTGAGACTAATTACTGCCCATGTTGCTGCATAATGAGGTAAAAACTAAAAATTGGTGGATCTCTTGGAATGGACACAGTAATCACCTTTTTCCTTTTGGGCATTTGGTAGAATTTAAACTAGTGATTTTTACTTGGGTATGCAATGGCTGAGGGATAAAGGGGAAATGTTATTAGTTTGTGTGAATATGTTTCCTTGGACGGATGACTCAAAAGCTGAAAGGGAAAGTATAACCGTTGAGGGGTTTGATGTCTGTAAATCTGTAATAAGGGCATAAGGCTCGTGTTGGTTTTATGTTTTTCTTTTTTCATGCTATGCAAGGCTTATTCTGAGCATAGTAAGTTTTGAAAGTTACACACTTTCCAGTTTTCAGTGTGTTTTGCTGTGCATTTGGGTTGGATTTTGTGCTGTCGGTTTGGTAAAATACAAAGAGTCAACAAAGCGGCTGACATCTGCTTTCGAAATAAGAGATTTCTCCTTCTCTTATTCAGTTGTCCTTTTTAATGATCCTATTGTCGTTTTCCCCCTCGGTTCTACACTTGTACTCTTGCAGAATCCAAAGTACAGATCCTAAAATTGTCAAGTCAGATTCTTTTGAACGTTTCAGGACGGGATGGAATGTGTGTTCTTGTATACTTGATCTTTTTCTCCTGTTACTTATAACACATGCTTTTGATTGAGATATTGATCCTTTCATTGTTTGTTTGTAGCTAGAGCACAACCTGGTAGTAATGGGTCAATTGAAGCAAGTGAGTCACCCCTAGTGGTTTGCTTTGGTGAAATGCTTATTGATTTCGTGCCCACAACAAGTGGGGTTTCCTTGGCTGAAGCACCTGCGTTTAAGAAGGCTCCTGGCGGTGCCCCTGCAAATGTTGCTGTTGGAATAGCTCGTCTTGGAGGCTCATCAGCTTTCATTGGCAAGGTAACAACACTCCTTGTTTTGTTTAGCTGGATGTTCCATGGTTTCATGTAATTTCTGCCTTTCACTTCATTTGACAGTTTTTTCTTGCCACTCTTTTTTATTTTTCCTTTAAAATTTTAGATTTACATTCAGAGCTAATTTTGTTTGTAAAGTCCTTCATTGTAATGTTCTGTTAGTAATTATGAGTATCACCTTGACCTTGTGCATTAGCTAGAGGTGAAATTCCTAAGACTGCAGAGTATTAATCTCATAATCTGGAACCTTTTGGTGTTTAAGTTCCCTGCTGCTCGTCATGCATTTGTAGACCGTTATATCTAGTTCGGAAGTTTGTGTTTCAGATTTCAATGCTTTACTGCAGTGCTTTTAGCTTTACCCTGTATTATGAGGCTCGTGACAGATACATGATTTGAGTGTCTAAAGCTCAACAGAAATCACGTCAGCAGTTACGAATAGAAATCTGAGTGGATGAGTGAATCGATAAATATGACTCTTATGTCCTATATAAGTAACAATAGCAAAGCGAAACTTCCTTTGACCTGCATGTTGTTGTTATTCATCCTAGAATGAACTATGAACTGATATGAGAAACTTTTATTACTTCAACACACCTAGAGAAACTGAATGTTTTGGACGTCCTTTTAGTAGCTGGCCTTATTCTGCTTGTTTGTATACTGGCGCATACTATAGACTATAGCTGAAGAAAAGTACCTGAGTGAAGTCAAAATGTGATGCTCCAGATTTCTCCAATTTTGCCTATGTGAGGATAAAACAACCAAATGACTCGGTTGTTTTGGGGCTAGTTACACTTGAAGACTCATGAAGCTACACAATACCCAGATATAGTTGGAAGAAAAGTTCAGAATGTGGTGCATTATGTGTGGCTTTCTCCCTTTTAGACTTGTGAAAATTTACATGTTTTGTCCATCTTGAAGAATATATTTGGTTAAAACTTGCTGTCATTTTGGCTATCTATTTTCACTGACGCCTCATGTTTATTTTCTTTTTCTTTCTTACTTATGCACTCTTCTGTCTATGCATGCAGGTTGGTGAAGATGAGTTTGGCTACATGCTTGCTGAAATTCTGAAGGAGAATAATGTGAACAAAGAAGGAATGCGATTTGATCCTGGCGCCCGAACTGCTTTAGCATTCGTGACGTTAAGGAAAGACGGGGAACGTGAATTCATGTTTTATCGTAATCCTAGTGCTGACATGCTGCTTCAGGAATCCGAGCTCGATTTTGAGCTCATTAGGAAGGTATGACTCGTAAAAAAATTCATCCTTTGATCAAATGTAGAGATTTCCTAAATATAACGAATTCACCTATATATATCAACAATTTCGAAAAGGATAAAGGTCCGCAACTTACGACCTTTAAGCCGTGTCACAATGATGACATGGCATGTTTATGTGTCATGAACGTAATTGGAAACTAAAATATTTAACTTATATAACCTATTATACATGTTACAAAAAAAAGGTAAGAAAATATTAATATTCTAATTTATTATAAATATAATAAATGTTTGTTTCCTTCTTTGTATCAACTACTTATTTACCTATTTTCATAGTAAAAATATTGCATTGATAGTAAAAATATTTTGATGACGCATGACCTACGTGGCGCCTATATGTACCATTTAAAATCCGATACGTAGGATTGCGACAACTAAATATTGTCGCAACTTGCGACCTTTATCATCAACCCAGGAAATTAAAGTTGAAAAAAACATGGAGTTTGAACTGCTTGGTATACATGGATGGCAGTCATGAGACTGATGAAAATCACAGTTCTTTTAAAACCTAAACAAATTTGGGGGATAAATGTTATGAAACTGAAAGCATAGCAATGCATTCATGTTTAGACACGAAAGAATCACGAACTGTTTTCCTTTTGTGGACTATACAAAATCCAGATCCCCTGAGTGAAAAGTCTGCTGTCAGCCTAAGAACTCAAGACTAAATGGTTCTTATAGTTTTTCTGCAGGAAGATTAAGAATTTAAGTGATATGAAGTAATAAGGTATCTCCTGAGTCCTGACTGTTAACTACGTTGACAGGCAAAAATATTTCATTATGGTTCAATAAGCTTAATTACTGAACCATGCAAGTCAGCTCACATTGCTGCTGCTAATGCTGCAAGAGATGCTGGTGTGTTGCTTTCATATGATCCCAACCTAAGGCTCCCATTATGGCCATCCGCAGAGAGTGCGCGTGAAGGAATCCTCAGCATTTGGGACACTGCCGACATTATCAAGGTTCAGGCTTAAATGCTGCCTTTTATTGTAATCAAAGCATCTTACTTTAAATGATATAATATGGAAAGTTGGCTCTGACAGTTCATTTGGATATAGATAAGCGAAGACGAAATTTCCTTTTTGACTCAAGGAGAGGATCCCTATGATGATAATGTGGTACGTAAACTATACCATCAAAACCTGAAATTGCTGCTTGTGACCGAGGGAGCAGATGGTTGCAGGTATTATACCAAGGTAAGTCTTTAATCTTTAAGGGTATCAACCACCCTGCCCCCAAATAAATTGAGGGCGAATAAGAATTTCTTTTTCAGAAATTAAATGTTGCCAAACGTAAACTCTGGCTCTCCCTTGTACACTTTTTGTTGTGCATATTTCAGATTTCTCTTTTCTGTTCTTTGAGCTCCCATGTCCTCCCGAAAATAACACACGCACCCCTCAAAATAAATATGAGATTATAAAGAAAATAAAAAAGATTCTGAAACAGCATGTTTGTATGCAATATGTTTGCAGGATTTCAGTGGTAGAATTGAGGGGATGAAGGTAGATGCTGTAGACACAACAGGTGCGGGTGATGCCTTTGTAGCTGGAATGCTATCCCAAATAGCTGCTGATACTAACTTGATTCAGGTAATGTTCAGATACCCAAATTCTGTTGTTGAGAATCGTTAAAAATAAATTAGTTGAAATCTTCAAGTCTAAACAAAAGTGTATTTGAAATAAAATGATGTTTGTCTGGAGACAACGTGACCGTGTTTATGCACACTTTTGCAGGTGGAAGATCGCTTAAGAGAGTCTCTCCGGTTTGCCAACGCCTGTGGTGCATTGACTGTTACAGAGCGAGGTGCGATTCCCGCTTTGCCAACTAGAGAAGCAGTGCTGAATGCAATGCTCAAGTCTGTGGCTTAAGTTGTTGTGGAATCCATGTAATTTTTGTACTATTATTCCCCCATTATTTTAGCCATAGTGAATAGTGATGATCAATAATGGTATTTCTCGTGTATTGTATATTAATGTCTAGTATTTTGTATTGTTTGAGTTCTGCAGTTTTGTTTGCTTACCCCTTACTGGGTTCTGAACTTGTGATGCTTCAGTATGAATAAGAGAATTGTGCTACTTTAATTAGCACAATTAACCTTATTTGATGCCATTTTTATTCCTCGGTTCATTCTCGTGCAAGAGCTTTAAAGTGTCCATTAGACTACCGCGAAACTGATTCAGTTTAATTTCCTAATGAATAAGTTAGGATGCGGGTTTTAAATCGTTAATATAACCCATTGTATAGATAATCTTCCTGGGTTAAGATTTTTTTTTTTGGGAAAAAAATCTGTAACCACAAATAGGGAGGAACTATTTTTGAGTGTTATAAGCTATGTTTAGCAAGACCAATGAAAATATATGTATGTAATTAAAACCACATGTTCAACTCTAAGGTGATCCGATTTGTAAGCTGATGTATCCTCTAATAAAACATGTATTGTATTGTATATTTGTATATAAATCTGAAACAATTCTATTTGTTCCAAAGTCTTAAAAGTTCTTATCAAACACCTAAACTCAAGGTTGAAAATATGGCTGCTGAGGATACACCCCAAGACATTGCTGATAGGGAGAGAATCTTCAAGCGTTTCGACACGAACGGCGATGGCAAAATATCGTCCTCCGAGCTCGGCGAAGCCCTCAAAACCCTCGGGTCTGTCACCTCTGATGAAGTTTGCAGGATGATGGCCGAGATCGATACTGATGGTGATGGTTTCATTTCGTTTGATGAGTTCACTGACTTTGCTCGCGCTAACCGCGGACTCATTAAAGATGTTGCCAAGATCTTTTAGTTTATGGAGTAGTTTCTTAATTATTATACACATTCATTGTATTTCTTTCTTGGTAGAAATTTCAAGCATCATATATTCATAATTCATAGGGGGACAAACACTATAAAGCACAAGATTTCCTTAATCTTTAAATAGTTATTGTATCATTTTTGTTAACTTTTAAATATGTAAGCAAGATTCTAATCTGCATGTGATCATGTCTTCTTGTTGGAGGTTGGAGTTATACATCAATTGTAGTTCGTAGAGGTGGCCATTATTTTACATGATCTGTAAACTCGATCAAAACCCGCCCGAAAATATAGGATCCAAACACATTTTTTTTAACACCCTATTTATGCCGTCTGATCTGCCCTAAAAAAAGAAGGAAATCGATTTTGACACTCCTCTATGTGAGTAAGAGCACAAATTTTCGTGCTCATTCAATGGGAGTGCCGAAATCAATTCCTCTATCCAAAACCCGTATGCCAAAATCAATTTCTAAACAGATCGAATAGTCATCAGTTCATCACTCATAAAAACATTGTACTGTAATTCAAAGGTCAAGTGCATTGACACATCATATCAAGAATTCCTTGCATTAACAATAAAAGGAGTGAAATTGAATTGTCAAACAAAAATTATAGAGCAGACTCAATCACTCGGAATTTCTGGACAAATTTTCACAATGTTGAGTTCCTCGGTTACCCAATAACTTCCTAACCAGAAGCTCGACCCCTCTCGAGCAAGATATTGAGAATATTTATGTACACTGATCCTATTTCTATACAAACATTCACCACCTTAGGCAATAGCTTGCCAAGTTTTATCTCAATAGTCAACTAACAGACGACAAGAAACAACGCTAGTGTAGCAAAGAATGGTACAGGAGTTCACCCCGCCAGACGTACTTTTGTTGGTGTCATCGGCCATATAAGAAATCATCATCTTCTAGCTCAGAAACTCCAAGCATAGCCAAAGCCAAATGAGACTTCATTTCGCTTTTTGTACGTTGCAGTATTGGAGGAACATAACTTCTTCGACTACCTAAACTTGCCTTACCCTTCATAAGACAACCTTCTCCTCTTAGAAGAATGATGGTGTCGTTAATGCTTGGCCTACAAGATTCTTCGCTGTTCAAACAGGCAGCTGCAGCGCGAACTATTCTGGTTATAAGTTTTGAACTTTTAGGAGTAACTTTGGCTCGTGGGTCAAGCAAACTGTCTAACGCTGAGTCTCCCTGCTCCATCAGTGGCTTTGCCTGCAACAACAAGAAACAATGGTTTACTACATTTGATTTACAACTGGAAAGCAAAACACGGCATTGTCATCTTCCAAAAAAAATCCACATTTACTCTAAAAATACTAAAAGCCCTCTTCAGAAATTGGCAGCACAATCAGAAACACCATCAACGTTTTCTTTCAGTTGCAATAGTGATTAAGTATTCATGGAATATGTTATATCATACAGAGCTGCACATTTGTATAAATATGGTAGGTCCATTATGAAGGATGAAGGAATTTTTTGACAGAATTTTGTTTTCAGAATTTGATGCCAAAGCACTGTCAAATATAAATGTAAAGGAACGAATGAGGCATGTCTTTGTCAAACTAATTATACACCGTACAGGCAGTTAGCGTTAGTCGAAACTAATTATAACCCTCTTAGTGCACACTTGTAATCAGGAAAAATAGAAAGGAGCGAAGGACCACTTTATCTTAACCAAGAACTAGTCAACTACCACAGTTGCAACTCTTCTGGTCCAATACTCAATCAATGAATCAAAGCAAATCGGGTTATGTGCCTTATGGCCTTATCAAAGTTAACGGTGCACCATTTGTTTTCAGAAATATCCAAAGAGGACCATATTATCTTAAGTTTTAACCAAAACTAGTCAACTACCACAAATTCAGCTCGTATGGTCAGAGGTACTTGCTGAAAGGAATACAAGATCAAAACAGTGACATACCCATTGAACCAAGTTCTCTTCTCCGGATGGCCTTAGTGATTCAATTGGCTTTCGGCCTGTTATTAGCTCTAAAAGAACAACTCCAAAGGCATAAACATCAGTTTTATCCGATACCTTCCCGTGCTGGAAGTACTCAGGAGCCAAATATCTGCAAAAATCAATATTCATTAAGTCAGATAAACAAGGATAAAATCCTTGCTTGACAAGGAAACAAGTTGAAGATCCTATTTTTTTTTTCTTTTTTAAAAATTGACAATAAGATTTATTTGCAATCCGTACCCAAATGTTCCTTTCACAGTTTTGCAAAGGAAAGGGACTGATGGTGCTGGAGTCCATGTTGCTAACCCGAAATCACATAACTACAAAAGTCATTAATTCATTTTAGACAACTTATCATATACTATAATCGAATAATAATTAAAGCAAGGAAAAAGCAGCAATTCACCTTGGGCCTTTTCTTGGATGACAAAAGAATATTGGATGGCTTTATATCTCTATGAACAATACATTTTTCAGTTCCATTGTGTAGATATGCAATAGCTTCTGCAATTCCTACAGCAACCTTATACCTTGCAGACCATGAAAGCGATGCGAAACCCTTTACACCCTTCTTCTTCCCTATAAATGATATCTCCAGTATTAAATTTCATCCAACATAAACACCACCAGAATGAAATAAAAAATGTCATAAAACTACAAAGAAGCGCGCTAGCTATACCGTGCAAATGTCGTTCTAAGCTTCCACTGGAAACATATTTGTAGACCAAGAACAAGCCTTCCTCTGGATCAATACAAAATCCCAAGAGAGGAACAATATTTGGATGTTGAAGAGAACTTGCAATCATCAATTCTCTACAAAATGCCTTGGGAGTTTCCTTACCCTCTTTCTCTAACCTCTTGATTGCCACTGCTGTTCTCAATAACCCAACTCTACCTCTAAACACATAACTCAGTGCACCTCTGCCCAATACTCTGTCTGATTTCAGTTCCAATTATACACCAAAATTAATCCAATGAATTCATAATTTTATACCAAAATCAACAATAATAGAACCCCAGAATATATTCAACCGTAAACAATATCTAATGGAAGTTTTAAAAAATTAACAAAAAGCCAGAAAATAATGAACCAGACCAAAGCAAACCCATTCAATGATGCATCAAATGAATAAGGAAAATAACTTTTGCAATTAATACAACAATCAGCAAAAACACAGAAAACATTGAACCAAAATAACGCAACCCGTTGAATTAAAACAAAAATCAATAAACACCCATAAAAGATTGAAGCAATTTAAAGCAACCCATATCATTTTAATACTGTAAAAATTAACAAAACCCCAGAAATGATTAAGACAAAAAGGAGGAGTTTAAACCCATGAAATTACCTTCAGAGAAATTGCGGGTGGCATAACGAATTTCATCAAAGCTAAACCTGATCAAAGAATTAGTAACAGGAGAAATACTCTTCTCCAATGATTCAATCCGACGCCATTTAAGCTCTTTGGAGTTAGAATCACTCGAAATATTGTCCAAATTCACCATTAAAACAGTAGTAGAAGAACCCAAATTTGCAGTCTTTAAGGAATCAAGTTCAACTTGAGAGCACAAACTGAACCTAAAAGAGGAGTGAACAGAATGAGGTTCACCATTTGCTAAATCACCACCTGATTCTGCAAGCAACCATGCCTTATTATGCTCTGAATTACTATTCTTTTGCCCTTCAATTTTACTCTTCTGTGGCACAAAACAACCAAACCCAAAATCCCAAATCATATTCATCAAAAAAGATCTGAACTTTAACTCATTGTAATTATCATCACAGTAATCATCATCCTTAGTATCATTGTAAGTAGGGATTAATGAGAGAGAATTTGAAGAATTTGTAAAAATTTGTTGGTTTTCAGTGTAATTACATTGGGAAAACCCCATTTTTTGTTTGGGTAGATCTCAAAACAAACTAGACAAAAATCCCAGAAAAATATAAAGAAGAAAGTGAGCAACTTTACTTGAATGAGAGGAACAGAATACAATGGCTTTTTCAGAAAAAGAGATGAGAAAAAAAATTAAAGTATGCGGGGGAATTTGTCTGGTGATTAATATAAAAAAAAACTTGACTGATTTGATAAAATGATTAAAAATAAGATATTAATAATTAAGAAAATGTTGGTTGATAAACATTTAATTAAACGAAGAGGGGGTGGGGGAGATGGGCTGTTGAAGATGCCTGATGTTGATGAGAATCAAGACAAGGAACACCTACTAGGGTCTAAGGACCGTTACTCCATTATTTTTTGGATGGTAGTGAGGTTAGAGAGAATGGGGGGAAATGCTGGGAATAAAAAGGGGTTGGGGGATCGTCGATCTCTGTATTGGGTATTTGTAGTGTGTTTTCGGTAATCTAAACATTAATCGTGTTGGTTTGGTGTGGAGTGTGAACTAAACTTATTTGGATAACAGAGATTAATTACATGATCACAAATTCTTATTTTACAATGGGTGTACAATAAATATTGTACACCGGAGTAAAAGTTAACTCAAAATGCTTAAAAGTTAAGCATATATATGTAAAAGTTATCTATTTTTAAGTGATAAATTTTTTCATTTTAGTAAAACTTATTTCTTCAAAATCACTAATAATGTATAAAATTAATAATTTAACCCTTTAAAATATTTATCTATCAATTTTTTTTACTAATATAAAAGTTAATCAAAACTAAGTTAAAGTTACAAAAAAAATAGTTAAAGTTATCTTGGTGTACAATAAATTTATTGTGCACCTTGTGCGCGCAAGACCTTTTGTTACATGATTTATCATTAAAGATTTTTTGAGCCATCATATTTCAAGCATTAAGAATAATGAGCCAACACAAATTCTTATTTACATGGGGTGTACGATAAATATTGTACACCGAAGTTAAAATTAACCTAAAATGCTTAAAAGTTACCTTATACGGGTAAAAGTTATCTATTTTTTTCAATGTAATAAAAATATATTTTCAAAATTACTAATAATGTATAAAATTAATTATTTAAACTTTTAAAATATTTATCTATCAAATTTTTTTTTTATAATATAAAAGTTAAAGAAAACTAGATAAAAGTTAGAGAAAACTGGTAAAAGTTATGTTGGTGCACAATAAATTTATTGTACACCTTGTGCATGCAAGACCTTTTGATGAATCAAATTCATTAGGCCTAAAAGGAAAGTACATAAATGGTAATGTCTCCATAATGATATGGATTAGTATGATAGATCCATAATCTAAATTTGGATGCTAGTTATAAATACTTAGATTGGAATCAAGTAAACTATTGAGGGAAAAGATTTTTTTTGACATTGGATAAAGTTACAAAGAAAAATTAAGAATAACCAGCATGCCCAACACCAACTGGTGAACACAAGTCGCATTCCATCCTTAGATGCCCTCTTGGCCAGAACATGCGCTGAATGAATCTGGTCTTGATGCACTTTATTGATCATGCAATTTTTAAACCCCTTTCTGATATCAAAAATGGCTTCTATTGTCCATGTAAGCTGAATATTTGGCTTAACTTGTCCCTGCAAGTAAGAAACTAAAAACACAACAATGTCTTCATAGGATGAATCATTTGCCCATTGCCCATTGTAATGCTCGCAGACAAGCCATAGCCTCAACATGAAGTGACAAATGCCATAAATCGTAATCACAGCCCGGCCCCAAGAATTTTCGTGTCGTTCGGTTGTTGAAGAATCCATCCCGTTCCAACTCTTGAAGTGCCCTTATTCCACGCTACACCTAAATGAATAACCGTAGTTGACATTGGTAAAGCTTCCAAATCTATGTTTGTAAAGAAAAACCCAGTGGGTAATTAGGCATATACTTTGGAGGATGAAGAAAACCCAGATTTTCATCTTCTTTCCCCCTTGAACACTTTGTGTTGATTCAAATCTAGGCGAAGCTGAATCTGAACCACAGTTATATCCCCAGTTTGTGAAAAGAAAACCCTTGTATTCCGTGTAATCCAAATAGCCCACAATTTGCAATAAAAGAGACTATCCTATCGCTGAACTTCCCAGCCAAGCTACTAAAAAGCTGGATATATAGTTGAGAGTCCAATCTTGAATAGAAAGATTCTCAAATAAAGTTTGAGAACACGCCTAGCATACTACTACTCCACACATCTTGAGCCAATTTACAAAGGCCAAAAATATGCATGTTGTGCGTCTTCGCAATGGTCAACACAAAAGTCACAAGTGGAATCTAAACTAATTCCAAGTCGTTGTAGACTTGCTTTAACAAGAATTTCGTCAACCATCAGCTTCCAAGTAAACAATTTCCGTTTTGGAAGGATTTTAAGTACCCAAAGTAACTTAAAGAATGGAAGAAATCTATTCTCATCTAGATCATTTAGAGGATAATGTTGTATGTCATGCAGTCTCTCGAAGAAAAGCATATCCAAATTTGATTTCTTAACTAATTGGTTCAATTGCTTAACTAATTGGTTATAGTGATTAACTAATTGGTTCCAGTGCTTAACTAATTAGTTCCAGTGCTTAACTAATTGGTTCCACTGTTTAAATAATTGGTTTAGTTACTTAATTTATATGATACCAAGGTGGTCTTGTACGTGTAAGACCGCCTTATAATGTAAATCATAAAATATACTTTTAATTTGAGATCAACACAAATAAGCAATTAATGACTAAAGCCTCTTAGTTTACACTTGATTATTCTTTTTTACACGCCCTTGATCGATTGCAATTTGAATGTTTTTCCAATGTATATCGGAATTCTGAAGGCAATTTTTGTAACTGGGAAGAGTGGAATTGATGGGGAGAATGATAAGATGGAAGAGATGGAAGAGGAAACATAAGTAGTTGTTGGCTAGGGGTCCACCAACGTTTTTCCTCAAGTGGTGTCGAATTCTATTTTTTATTTTTTATTTTTTAAGGTGTTTAAATATAAAAAATAAAATTAAATAAGGTGTTAAATTACAAAAACTGATTTATTTAAGGTGTTGAATGACAAAAGATCCTAAATTAGTAGATAACCTAGACGCAAGATTTTTGCCTGTCTTGGTACTCGTATATGGATCCAAGCTTTAATGGCAATAAGGCAACAAAAAATACAGTAAAATTTATCATTTACTCTTTAGCAAAACTCGGCGTAGTAGAAACTACAATGGAGAGCAATAGATCAGGACATTTCGGTTCGAGGTTAAATCATCACTAAGCTAATTTAAATTATCAATTAACTTATTGTTGGAGATAGCTCTTAATAATGTCATAAATTTAAAGAAAATAACTCTAACGGTTGTTGGTAGGAACTTGCTTGCAGTTTTCAAAAGTTAATTTGAAGCTACTAGCTTAACCATTGGAGTGATTTCAATAAATTAGCCGGCGAAGCAAATTTCCTACAAAAAAGTTGTCTAATAGGAAATTAAGTAATAATTATAATAAAATTAAAATTAAATGGTTAATTGTAGAAGTGGACTCTTTTATATATCTAGCTAGTTCGATAAATTAGTTTGCCATTGAAAAACTAACTAGATAGAGATTTACTTAGCTTATTGAAGTTACTCTAAGATCATTTTATAGGAGGTTAAATGCTTACACTGTTTAATAATTTCTTTGCCACGGTGGAAAATCAAAAACCAAATTAGAGGTCAATGAGATGTGAAAGAGAGTGGGGTAAAAGAAGTCTTTATCTACCTAAGAAAAGAAAAAAGAAAAAGATATGAAAGGTTGTGACTTGTAAAGATATGGGGATTTGGAAGTTGGGATATGAAGAATATAATACTAGGGAAATTAATAATAGGGAAATTAAATTAGTAGCAAAAATAAACAAGTATGATTAGTAGTTTGGTGACCAACCGACATCTTCTCATTCTTCATCCCTGAGCAACTTAACATGACAGAAGAGATGTTCTATGGCTTCGCTACCTCCGTACTATAGTCTATTTGTTACACTTGGTCACAATCCACGTTGATAATAAAGCAGTGATTGAAATATTTCCCTTGGCTTAATACTAAGTTGGATTTTATGGGGATACTAGAAACAACAATTTTCATATATTGACAAAATGGACTTTTTAGACAAACATATAAAAGATTATTTGAAATGGATCTACACTTTGACAAAAATAAGAGAAAGAATGTTAAGAAAAAAACTTCACTCGTAATACAAAAGATAAAAAAATTTACCTGCAAACTTAACTGAGTTGAGCAATGCAGTCATGAGTTTCAAAGATGAAGGTTCAACATCTACTAACAACGCTCGGGGTTTAGGGACACTGGGAAATAATGGTAGACCATAAAGAGGATTCTCACCATTCATGTTGGTGTGTTTCAAGGCTAAAAGAACTAGAGAGTTAAGTTCTTGTGTAAAGGCACTTGAAAGAAAATGAAGCGCTTGTGTAATAATTTTTTTTGGGGGGGTTTATTTATAAAAGCGAAGAGAGGTTGAATTGAAAATAAGAATAGTAGTAGCTACTCCTAAGATCGTATCAAATTCATGTATTGCGTACGCAGTTCAATTTCTTTCTCCCGCGCACAAACGGTCCTATATTTCAAGTATCAACTATCTTGAATTAAGCGCGCAAACTTAGCGCGCCATTTAAAACTTAGCGCGCCAGTTAAAATCGTGGTTATTAGACAAGTCATCAATTTTACGATAGCTTTCTATAATAGCATTAATATTGTATTCCTCGATTACCGGGGCTATATTTTATTACTCGATTGTCCGAGGTATATTTTTTGGCTCATAATTCTTTTAAGGACATTTTAGAAACGACCTAATATATTTATCGTTTATTGTTAATCGTGGTTATTAGACAAGTCATCAATTTTACGATAGCTTTCTATAATAGCATTAATATTGTATTCCTCGATTATCGGGGCTATATTTTATTACTCGATTGTCCGAGGTATATTTTTGGGCTCATAATTCTTTTAAGGACATTTTAGAAACGGCCTAATATATTTATCGTTTATTGTTAACGATGTATTAGTTAATTTGTACATAACTTCTTTTTTTGTACATACCTAGTTTTCACAATATATTTTGGTGTAATGGATGTAGGTATTTGACATAATAAAATAAACGATGGTGTTTATCATAAAACTTATTTTTTCTACTAAATTGTGCTTGCGCTGCCTAGTTTCTATTTTTTCTTGTAACTAGCGAGAAGCACGTGCCATGCATGTGTTGGACAGAAAACATGCTTTTATGAAATTTCTAAATTTGTCAGTGCATGCATATTAGCACATGTCTAACTAATTAAGGTTATAAGTTCATTTAAATTTGCTAATTAGGCAACATGTTTGAAATAATGCCTCAAAATTATCTTAAGAACTACCTACATTACATTGATACTTAATTAATTACAACATCGTGAACTTTTTTGGATGAACTCTTATCTAATACAGAATACACTACTACTCTCACAATCAATCATATCCTCTCCATATTGTTTTAGCCTTTTAGAAGTGACAATATTAGTATTTCCGGTCATATTTTTTTAGGAGTCACAATTACATATTTGGTAACTTTTACACTAACTCTCCAATTGTTTATTATTTTTATTTTCCTATGACCCCACTTAAGTCATAAATAATTCTATTTTTGATAACTTTTACACCCCACTTATTTTTTTATATTTCTTTATTATCAACTACCACACTTACATAATTATTCTATCAAATTCAACTACTCCGTATGATTCCTTAATACTTATGCCGATCAACATATGACACTCCTAAAAAAATACGGAGAGAGTATGAAACTTGATTCATGATCAACACTTGATAGTTATAAAAATAAAAATAAGATCTACGTGCTGGGGCGTTACAGTAAGGGGCTTGACCGATTTAAGACATTATTCTAACATTATGATATACCAGCTGGAAAGGTGAAATTGCATTCCTCTTTTAATTTTTTTTGACAAAACCTCTTTTACTCATGAAGAAGAAGCAATAGTGTTAAGTTGTTAACCCGTAACTTTATCAGCAAGACAGCGAATTGCCTATGTTTTACTATGTTGAAAATTAACGGGCTACACCTTTCTTTTCCTTTGTTTTGTAAATGTAGTCATATGGAAGACATGTGTCTTTAAAAACACAAATAAACTGATTTGTAATTAGCTTGCAAGATAAGGGGCATATTTGGAATATAAAATTACGCAAAAATAAAAGAGTGATCGGCTTTTTTAGATAAGAAGAAATAATTTGTTAATTGTTAAATTGTTAGCATTACAAACATGTAGACAATGGAGATATTGGATACGGGGAGAATGTGTACTTCATATACGTAGATGTTAGGAATGGTACAGAAATCCTCACTTCTAAACACAAGCAGATAATAAAGTTCGAATTTATAACCTTTAAGTCACAAGATAAGCTAATTTTCCACCATTTCCATTAAAAAAGTTTGATTAGTTTTTTTTTTTTCTGTGCGTAGGGCGGTTAGGGTTGGGGTTGGTGGTTTTTTTTTTTTTTTTTTGTATTTTCGGAGTAGGACACAAGAGTGAAGAGTGAAGAGTGAAAAGACTAAAAAAAATTCTATGCATTGAAAGCTTGAAACGGTGGCTATAAAGGGATGTGTAAAAGACTGGTGAAGGTTTAAGTATCATTTCTTGGAACACAAGAATTGACCTAGCTACTTTTTTTCCCCTTCAGTCTAATTCTTATTGCTCCCTCTATCTTCAAATAAATTAACTACTCCACATTGCTATTTAAGTTTTGAGTTACTCTAAAATAAAAATGGTAAAAGATAACGAAAAACGAAAATAAAAATAAATTTAACACGAAATAAACTGATAGTTAGTGTTGGTCCCCGTAGAAAAATACGATTAAATGAAAGTGACTTGCTCCACCCAGCTGGAAAACTGAAGACAAAAGTAGTTCAATTTTAAAATTCTTATCGATGATCCTAATTAGATAGGTTTCTTATGGCCTAATTAAACATGCTAAAATGCTAAATGAATGTGAGTTATATCTATACGTTTTTATTTAGTGCTTAGTAATGCATTTATCACCTCCGTTTTTTCTTAATTCCGTTTAAAATATTCCATTTGAAGAGAGAAAATATATTGAAACTCAAATATTTTATTTGTATTAAAAAGTGTGGAGAAGATGGATGAGACAAACAAAAGCGAAGGGGGTATTGGATAGGGAAATTTTTAAGGCAACCAAACATACATTAAAATAGAAAGTGTAATAATTGTTACTACGTACTAATTAGAGGCAGGCTTTCGGTCTAACCTAAGTGGGCTAGGCCCCCAATCGATATTTTTTTTAGTGAAACTCAATTGTGTCCTCGTAAAATTTGAATAATGTATAAGCTTTATATTATTGCTTAATTTTTCTACTGTCTGAACTTGTAGTTAAACTGTTAAGATTTGCCACGATGAGAATGAAGTAATAGATCAATGAGTAGAGCTTGTACGCATGACATGTGTTATTATTTGTGAATGCATTAAAATTGGATGACATTGGCGGATTTAAGATAGATAGGAAACATGATGTAATGTCACAATCAAATTAATAGGTTAGAATTGGATATATACACATTACTACTATTTCCCCAACTTTGGTATATTTCGGCTAAACCGAACCGAATTTTAGATAGAAGTTTATGGTTATTGGGTTACGTATTTATTGGGAGACCCTAGGTATGGCCTCAACTTAGGGACCAATCTATTTTTCTGTTACAAGATTAGTTATGGACCCATCCTTTAATTAAGCTTAAAAAATGATGCATAATGGAAAAAAAATATATATATACTCCATATTCAAAATAACTTGTATTTTTAGAATTTAATTGCACATGGAAATAATTGAAGTAGATTGGTTTTAAAAGGGAATTAAAAGAACATTAGATAAGGGGTATTCATTGAATGTTCGTTCCGAATAAAAATCATAATGCGGTTGTAGACGGGAAGTGTTGCACGCCAATCTCATGTTATTCACATATGAGTTTACTATATCTATTAGAAAATGTTCCGGTGTTGTAAAGATGGAAACAATGGGCTTCGAATGAAGGCCCTTTCGTATGTGTTGAAGATCTTGCTTGTTTGAATGAGTAGAGTCCGAATTCACCTGCACAAGAGCAAAGTCACTAGCCTCGGGGGTGTTTCCGAGGAAAGCCCCTCCGATGCCTAAGTAAGAACGATGCTCGGATTCTAGAGAGAAGTTCTCTAGAAGAGTAGTCTTAAGGCGATAAATTGGACGTACCTTGAGGTGTGAGCCTTGGCGGCCTATTTATAGTGTTTGCATAATAAATGCCCATAGGTCATTTATTGCTTTTGGGCCTTGGGCCTTGATGGATGGCTGACTAGCCATTGGTAGGTTTGATGCTGTTTGTTTAGAGCCATTGGGCTTTGGACTTAGTGGCCCAATTGAGAATCAATTGGGAGCCCAAACAACATGCCCCCCAGACCCGGTCCATTTAGAATTAAATGGGTGGGTTTCCAGCTGTCAGAAGTCCGAAAGTTCCCTCTCTTTTTTGAAAAGGGATGATTTGCATTGATGACAAGTGTTGGGAGTTGTATTGTGTCGTGGAGATCGTGGGTTGAGGAAGTTGATGCGCCCCCCTTTCTTTTCTATAAATACTGGGTGCTTTGCTCCTTTCGAACTTTTTACTCTTTCTTTCAAACCCATTCTCTCTCTAAATTCCGGCGATCGCAGTTTTTAAGTTTCTTCAGATCTACGAAATTCGGCCAACTTTAGACTTCGGGAACTTGTGTTGTTCGTTTTATCGGCGAATTCCGCTTCGGAAAAAGGTAATTTGTTTCTGAATTCTCCTTTCTTCTTCGTTCTTCCTTCTACCCCTCAATCTAAACCCTAGACCGAGATTTCGCGACCATGGCAAAGAATAGGGGCAAAAGCAAGTTCGTCGTTGGCTCCTCTAGTGAGAGGGAGAACGTGCCTTCGGGGAGGTTACCGAAAACTTCGAGGGGTCGGCCTTCGGCGAGGCCGGTGGAGAAGCGTTCGATTGGTTGGGATGCTTCCGAAGATGATGTAGTTGGTGGGTCTAGCGTGTCTGAACGCGCAACTTCTGGTGAGAGAGTTGGTTCTTCGGGTGCTCGTCGTCGTTACCCCGAGTTTCCAGTTCATTGGACGGAAGCTGATCCGAAGGGCAGGTATGCCTCAATTTTGCACGAGACCACCAAGATCGACGGTCCGTTGGAGAAATCGGTCAGTGGTGACTGGTTGGTGGAAGCGAAGTTGGGGAATTATCATCGGAAGGCCGAGGAGCTATACGGAATTCAGCATGCCTTGGGGTACTGGTGCGAGCTTCCTGAACAAGAGCGTCCTCGGGTGACTCATCCACCGAGGGGGTTCATTTCCGTGTACACTCATCATTTGGAGAATGGTCTCCGCTTTCCTTTGGATTCGTCCGTATCCGAGCTTTTGGTGTCGTACAACATTAGTTTGGCCCAGCTCACACCCAAATCTATGAGGCACATAATCGGATTTAGATGGGTGTGTGACTTTGTCAATTTCCCTTGCTCTGTCGCTATTTTTCGGGATCTTCACGATCTGGTTCTCAACCATGCTTCCAAGGGTGATGGGTATGGTTGGTGGACCATCGTCAACAAAAATTCCCGAAAGAGGGGGGAGCCGAACTACATTACGGCGTACCCTTACCTTAGCTCTGACCACAATTGGAAGACGGAGTGGTTGCTCGTTCGTGTGCCGACGGATCCGAAGCATCCCAACTTTTATCGTCCTCCGAAGTGGTTCGTGGCTCCTGATCCTGATATGAGGGGTGTGGCAGCTCCGGATCGGAATCATCGCCACTATGTGGACCTCCTCCAGTGGTTCTTGGCTCAAGAGGATAACTATCGACTGCCGTCTAGCTGGCTCCCGAACCTTAATTACATTTTGCGGGAGGACATTCTTGCTGTTGCCGGTCTCAGCAGGATTTTTGACAGGGGTAGGTGTCTTTCGGCTGAGACCGTTTTTTCAGTGAGTTTGTCCTTCTCTTTCCTGTTTCGTTTTGCTGACATATTTTGTGCTTTGTTTTTGCAGAGTACGGCTTTAGCTGCATTGATCCTAAGAAGTTGGGCATTTCTTTGGATTTGAAGACTATTCACGACCCGGCTCCCGAGTACAAGTTCGGAAAAGATAATCCTCGTAATCCTCGCCTGAAGGATTACGTGTTGTCTCCCTCGGGGGTTGCTCGGATATCCGAAGTTCGAGCTGATCCGTGGGATTCCGCCTCCTCTATTGAAGTTGTTCCTGTGAAGGTTGTGCTTCCTGTGTTGAAGACAACTTCGGATCCGGTGAGTGTTCGTTTATAGGCTCGGTTTTCTGTTTGTCTTTTTCTTTTTGGTTGGCCGTCGGCTAACGTCTTGGTCCTGGACCATCTTTTTAGGGTCCTGGGACTGACGCTGTGCCGCGTGCCGTTCCTTCGGTTTCATCTCCGGCTCGGATATATATCTCTTTATCTAGGAACTGGGTACTTCACGCTTTTTTTCTTTATTTCTTCCTTTTTCTTCTTTTACATTTGTTGACTCTTAGTCTCTCCTTTTTAGGATCAACGCAAAAGGAAGGGTAGCACTCTTTTAAGGCCTTCCGCGCATCCGAAGAAAGCAAAGGCTTCTCAGTCCTCGGAAAAGGTATTTTTTCTGACTTGGAGCTTTTTGTAGTCCGCTCTCTCTTTTTCCGAAACTGACCTTTGAGCGTTTGCCCTGTAGGAAGCGGTTTCGGAAGTCATGCCTCCTCCTAAGAGCCTTCTTCACTTCATGCCCTTGCCAGGGCAGAAGTTAAAGAGTGTGGTGGTTGCTGAATCGCCGCCCGTGGACCAGCCGCTGATCGAGGAAGATGTTATCCCCTCTCCCTTGAAGCCATCTGCTGCTTTGGGGGTCGAAATCCAGGATATCACCGAGGTAGTGGAGGCGATTGAAGCCGATTTTGCTCCTGCCTCGGATGTCCCTGAGGTAGCTGAGGAGAAGAAGGAGTCTGCTGATCTTCCCTTCGAAAGAGAGAAGAGTCCAGACAAGGAGATGGTAGATCTCTCGGGCCCCGAAGCTGCGGTTCCCGAGGTTCAGAAAGAGGTTCCCTCTGCTGGAGAGGAGGAGCAGCCCGAGCAAGGTCTGACAAGGAAGAGGCGCCACTCGACTTTGGGTTCTACTTCCACCTCGGCCTTGGATAGGCTGATCCATGCTGATCCCTGTTCGGATGTTCCGCTGAAACGGATCCCCGAAGAAGTAAGGGAGGCGATGGCTCGGTATGCCAGGGCTCCGATTTTGGGAGAGGACCCCTTGGCTCACGTGGGATCCTTGGTGGGCCCCGAAGCTGCTCGGGAGAATCTGCTTCGTGCTAACCCGCAGTGGAGGGTTCCTGGGGCTGAAGAGAGGAATCCGGCTATGATGGCCCAGTACTATCTGAACGAGGTAATTGCTGGATTTTTCTCTTTGAGTTGTGTTTTTGTTTTATGCTTTTCCTATTTTTGCTCATCTTTCCCTCGTTCCCAGGCTGTTTTCTGGTCCTCGTTCGCTTCCGAGTGCAGCTCGGTTGAGGAGAAACAATTGAGGAAATATCGTGAGGCTTATGCTCGTGATATTCCCATTTTGGACCAGAAGGCTGGGCAACTCCTCTCCGAGCTTACGGAAGTCAAGCAGCTATACCTTCAGTATAGTCGCGAGGCTAGAGAGTCTGCTGAGAAGATCGGGGCCGAGGTTGGCCAGCTCATCTTCCGAGTTGAAGAGGATGCTGAGAAGATCGCTTCCTTTGCTGAGGAAAAGAAGGATATGGCCGCTAAGTTCGCTAGCGAACTTGAAGAAAAAGATAGACTCTTCTAGGAGATGAAGTCTAAATTTGAAGCGGCCGATAAGGAGAGTAAAGAGGCAGAGTTGAGGCTTTGCCATTATGTCCAGCATCGGGAGCTGATCCAGCAGCAAGCTGATAAGGTGCCTGTTCTTCGGCTGAAGCTCCGGGAAAAGGACGACTATATTCGGAAGTTGGAGCAAGAGCGAGTCGACCTCTACACTGCTGATCAGTGTAGAGAGCAGTACTGGAATGGCATCCTGGGTGCTCGGCGCATGTTTGCGAAGCACATGCCTCACTTCCCTTGGAACGAGAAAGTTCCCCTCTGGATGCAGGCCGAGGACCACTTGGTGGAATGCCAAGCTGATCGAGATGAAGCTGAAGCTGAACGCCAAGCTGCTCTTGCAGAGGCTCGGGCCCAGAAGGCGACTTCCGAGGGTGATACTACTGCTGGGGGTTCTTCGAAGGATGCTCCCCTAGGGGCTGCTCCTGAGACTCCCAAGAGTTAGGGATTCGGGCAGTCGTCTTCTTCAGAGTCGGTCGGTTCCAGTTGAGGACTTCCGAATATGTGCTTGCTTTTCCCCCTTTTGCCTCGGCGCTGCGTTGTACTCATTTCTTTTTGCTTTCTTAGTACTTCGGTAGGCCGGTATTGTCTGTTGATGGCTGCCGATTTTAACTGTTTCATTTTGTTTTCAATTTTTGAGGTTTTCAATGTATTTGTACTTCCCCCAAATATTGAATGAAAAATGAATGTTTGTTACTTGGCTGCTTCTTTTCAATTTTGTACTTTCGCAATTTTAAGTCTTTGAATCCGTAGACTTTCGAGCTTTTCTTTCTGTAGACTTGCTGAAAACCTTTTGATCTTGCGAGCTCTTTAAATCCGTAGATCTGTTAAGAGACTTTTTATCTTTGCGAGTTCTTCAAATCCGTAGATCTGCTAAGAGACTCTTTAACTTTGCGAGTTCTTCAAATCCGTAGATCTGCTAAGAGACTCTTTAGTTTTGCGAGTTCTTCAAATCCGTAGATCTGCTAAGAGACTCTTTGGTTTTGCGAGTTCTTCAAATCCGTAGATCTGCTAAGAGACTCTTTTGTTTTGCGAGCTCTTCAAATCCGTAGATCTGCTAAGAGACTCTTTAGTTTCCAGACTCTTCAAATCCGTCGATCTGCTCAGAGGTCTGGATTGTTCTTCCGATCTCTTGTGGTTCGGAAACCTGGGCAAGAGATCGCTAGTCTGCCTCTTAGTTATGTCTTTGGCGATCCGTGGATCTGAGCCGAAGTTTTATAACTTGATTCGAGCGACTGTTTGTTGCGAACAAATTTTATCTGGGTATCGCGAATCCGAGGATTCTGGACGATTCCCTGTATGATTTGGTCATTTCTTGCATTTTATCAAGGAATGGGCAAAGTCAACCTGTTTTTAGTCTCGGATTGATCAGATCCAAGGCTGCATGTATATATAAAGGGACAATAAATATAGAGATAAGTTTAATGAAACTCATGGTGCCAATGGCTTTCCTCTTCTCATTAAACAACTTACTTGGTTTACAGACAGAGATCATACAAAATATTTCTTGAGAACATCGGTATTCCAATGGTTCTTCAAAATTGTTCCATCTAACTGTTTCAGCATAAACGTGCCTGGCCTTTTTTCGGAATGGATGATGTATGGTCCTTCCCAAGTGGCTGAGAGTTTGCCATGGATCCGTCCTTTCTGAACCGAGGCGGCGTTTCTGAGTACTAGATCACCGATTTTTAGGGGTCTGGCGTTGACTCTTCGGTTGTAATGCTTGTTGACCCTCTGCAAATAGGCTGCGTTGAGTGTCCTTGCATCGTTCCGAGCTTCGTCCAGTAGATCGAGAGCTTCGGACAGAAGTTGGTTGTTGCTTTCTCCTTGGAGTCCATCATACCTGTTGTATGCCTGGATCCTCAGGCTTTCTGTTCCGATTTCCACAGGGATGACAGCTTCGGATCCATATACGAGGTGGAACGGTGTTTGCCCGGTAGCTTCTTTCTCAGTGGTCCGAAGGGACCATAGCGTTCCGGGTAGCTCTTCTAACCATTTGTTTTTGTCATCCTCGACTCTTTTCTTGAGTGCATTGAGGATGAGTTTGTTGGCAGCTTCGGCTTGCCCGTTGCTTTGTGGGTGGCAAACTGCCGAGTAAGCTAGGTGTATGCCGAACTGTTTGCACCATTTTTGCAACGGGGTGTTGTCGAACTGTTTACCGTGGTCGAAGACCATCAGTCTTGGTATGCCGAACCTTGTGATGATGTTCTGCCATATGAACTTGCGGACCTGAGGTTCGGTGATGGAGGAGACAGCTTCAGCTTCGATCCATTTGCTAAAATAGTCGACTCCTACGATCAACCACTTCTTCTGGTTCGTAGCTGAGGGGAAGGGACCAATGATGTCTAACCCCCACTGTGCGAATGGTAAGGGATACAATGTTGATTGTAGGGTTTGAGCTGGTTGATGGATGGCTGGTGCGAACTTTTAGCATTTCTCGCATTTCCTTGCCATCTGCTTTGCCTCGGAAACCATAGTGGGCCACCAGTATCCGGCCCGAAGGGCTTTATGTGCCAATGTCCTGCCTCCGATGTGGTTTCCGCATATCCCGAGGTGGATTTCTCTTAGGATGTAGTCAGCGTCTGTTGGACCCACACATTTTAGCAGCGGAGCAGAGAATGATTTCCTCATGAGCTCTCCTTCGGCGCTGATGATGAACCACTTGTCGAATCTTTTCAGTTTTCTCGCCTGCAGCTTATCTTCGGGAAGTTCTCCCCTTTCTTTGTATGCAACTACTGCGTCCATCCAGCTGGGTTCGGTACGTAAACTGCATACTGTGGTGGGTAGCAAGTCAATGCTTCTCTCTTGGTGAACTTCCACGTGGACCGACCTGTTTAGGTCGATGAGTGTTGAGCTCGCGAGTTTTGACAGTGCGTCTGCTTGCGTGTTTTGTCCTCGGGGGATGAGAATGACTTCAAAGGATCTTAACTTTGACGTTAAGGATTTAATTTTTGCTAAGTAAGCTGTCATGCTGGGCCATTTGGCCTCATACTCCCCTCGGATCTGGTGTGAGCTGGGAATCAGTTTTGAGGCAAACATGCTCGGCCTCCAGGGATAAGCAAAGCTCTATCCCTGCGATTGCGGCCTCATATTCGGCCTCGTTGTTAGTTGCTTTGAAGCCGAACTTCAATGCATACTCTATGCTTTTCCCCGTCGGGGGGATTAGTACAACTCCTGCTCCTGAGCCGTTTAATGTGGAAGATCCGTCAGTGAAGACCTCCCAAGTGCTTTTCGTATCATCCAGTATTTCCTGGTATGAGCACTCGGCCAAGAAGTCTGCCAACGCTTGTGCTTTGATTGCTGTCCTCGGCTGATATTTGATGCCGAACTCTGATAGTTCGAAGGCCCAGGCAGCCAATCTTCCTGACCTCTCTATTTTGTCGAGTACTTTCTCGAGCAGTTGGTCAGTTAGTACTGTGATCTGGTGGGAGTCGAAATATGGCCTCAGTTTTCGTGCAGCTACCACTACTGCATATGCGACTTTCTCGATGAGCGGGTACCGGGTTTCGGCCCCTGTGAGTGTTCGGCTGGTGAAGTAGATTGACTGTTGCTTCTTTTCTTCTTCCCGAAGAAGCACTGCGCTGACGGTTCCAGGGCTAACTGCGACATATAGGTACAGGGTTTCCCCCTCCTTTGGTCTGGCCAGTGTCGGCAGTTGAGCTAGGTGGGCTCTGAGTTGCTGAAAAGCTTCTTTTTGCTCCTGTTCCCATATCAGTTCGGGATCCACCTTCCTCGGGACCCCCTTTTTCTTGACTGGTTCTGCTTCTCCCCCGGGGGGGTTCTTTGGTTTCAGTGCTTTGAAGAAGGGGGCTCCTTTGTCCGAAGCTTTTGATATGAACCTTGTTAGTGCGGCTAACCTGCCGGTTAGCCTCTGCACATCTCTTTTGGTCTTCGGCTCGGGTAAATCCAATGCCGCTTGGACTTTGTCTGGGTTCGCGTCAATTCCTCTTTCGCTCACCATGAATCCAAGGAACTTCCCTGACTTCACCCCGAAGACGCATTTTTTTGGGTTCAGCTTCATGCTGTATTTCCTCAGATTTCCGAAGGTCTCTGCCAAGTCTTTGACATGGTCTTCCTCCTTGATGCTTTTTACGATGGAGTCATCCACATAGAACTCCACATTCCTCCCTTTCTGGTCGGCGAAGACATGATCAACTAGCCTCTGGTAGGTGGCTCCGGCATTTTTCAAGCCGAAAGGCATCATTTTGTAGTTGAACACTCCTGCACTTGTGATGAATGCTGTCTTTGCCCTGTCGTCGGGGTGCATGAACACTTGGTGGTAGCCTGAAAAGGCATCCATGAAGCTGAGCAGTGCATGGCCGCTGGTGGAGTCAACCAATTGATCTATCCTTGGCAGGGGATAGCAGTCTTTGGGGCAGGCTCGGTTCAGATCTGTGAAATCCACGCACATTCGCCATGAGCCGTTCGCTTTTTTTACCATCACCACGTTGGCCAGCCACTTCGGATACATGCATGGTTCGATGAATCCGGCCTCTTGCAACTTTTTCACCTCCTCGGCGATGGCTTTGTTTTTCTCCGAGGAGTAATTTCTCTTTTTTTGCTTGATTGGCCGAGCTTCAGCGTTGACGTCCAGCTTGTGACAAATCAGCTTCGGATTTATCCCTGGCATATCTGCTGCTGACCATGCAAAGATGTCTTTGTGATCCCTGAGTAGTCGGATCAAATCGATTCGGAGCCCCGAGCTTAGGCCCTTGCCTATTCGGACGCTCCTGTCTGAATCTTCTTCGAGGAAGATATCCTCCATTTCTTGATCTGGTTCGGGAGATAGGGTTTCGAGGCGGGCATCAACTTCTGCGGGAGATAAGCTGCTCGTGCTTGCTCTTCTCCTTTTTGCCTCGCTTTCCTCTCCCGTAGCTCCTTTTTCTTCCTCGGGGCCGTCCCCTAGTTTGGGTTTTCGGACAGCAGTGTGGCAGGTTCTTCTCGCCACTTCTTGATCACCTCTGATTCGTTCGGCGAATCCTGCATCCGAGACGTATATCATCAGCTGATGGTATGTGGAGGGGACTGCTTGCATCTTGTGAATCATGGTTCTTCCCATGATTACGTTGTATACGGAGTCGCAGTCCATCACCAGAAATTCGTCCCGAAGGGTTTTTGCTGCCTGGCCTTCACCCACTGTGACTGGCAGGGTGATCTTTCCTCGAGGGATAGCTGCGGATCCGTTGAATCCGATCAGAGGATAACTGACTTTCGTCAGTGCTTCCTCTGATTCTTCGAGGATCAGCTGCTCGAAGCAGTTTCTGAAGATGATATTGACGGCACTTCCTCCGTCGACTAACACTCGATGTACGTTGTGGTTATTGAGGTCCATGGAAATGACTAGAGGATCGTCATGTTTGTACTGGACTCCGAAGCAATCATCAGCAGTGAAGGTCATGTTCGGGGGATGTGGCTGGTTGTCTCCCACCGTGCTGAAGTTGACCCGATGGGAGAGGGCTCTTAGGTGTTTCTTGCTGGCCTGGCCAGACTTCTGCCCCCCGAACACCACTAGGATGTCGTTTTTCTTGTGTCCTGTTGCTTCGTAGACCCTCTTCTGGGGTTGCTCATGTTGTTTGCCACTGGCGGCCTTTTCTTTTTCCTCTCTTCGGTCTAACAAGTATTGTTTCAGGTAACCTCGGCGGACGAGGTCCTCGATGTTGTCTTTCAGCGAGTTACATTCTTCGGTGTGGTGACCGAAGTCGTCATGAAAGTCGCACCATTTGTTCTTGTTTCCCCGAGCTGGGTTGGACTTGAGCTTCCCCGGTAGTTTCCACTTTTCATCATTTCTGTTGAGGCTAAAGATCTCTTTTCGGGGCAGAGCTAGTGGAGTGTAGTTAGTGTATTTGGGTTGAAGTTCACCCCTTCTCCCGTCTTTCTTCGGGCTCATTTCTCTAGCTCCTACTTTCTCCTTCCCTTTCCTTGAGCCGCCCTCGGGCTTGCTCTGGGTATTCTTTGTGTCTCTCGGATCTGACGATCCTTTCAATCTTGCAGCGGCCTTGTTGAACTCTTCTGTTCTGATGAACGCATCGGCCATTTGGAGCACGTCAGCTATTCTGGAGGGGTTCTTCATTGAGAGCTCGTCACGGAATTTCCCTTCCTGGAGCGCGTGCTTCAAGGCGAAGATGGCCACGTCTGGCTGCAAGTTTGGTATGTTTGTTGATTCCTTCATGAATCTGGCCATGAATTCTCTTAGACTTTCGTCTCTTTCTTGTTGGATTGAGGTCAGTTCTGCTGTGGTTCGCTCGGGGCGATTATTGCTCACGAACTGTGTGCAGAATCTCTTTTTCAGCTTTTTCCAGCTCTTGATCGATCCCTTCGGCAGCGACCTGAACCACTCTCCCGCCACTCCGGTTAGCGTGGTTGGGAAATATTTACACCAACATGCTTCGGAGTAGGGACTCAAGAACATTTGCTGCTCGTAGGAGATGACATGATCCCTCGGATCTGTGATCCCGCTATAGGTTAGGTGTGCTGGCAGTCTTACCTTCGGTATTTCTTCCATGATCAGCTCGTCCGAGAAAGGGGATGACGTGGGAGTCATGATTCTTTTCCCGAGTCTAGCCCTGATGCCTTCGTTTGCCGAGGTTCTGTGATTAGAACGTTCGGGCGTACGATGGGGGCTAGGGGTTCGATCATGCCTCCTGTCTCTTCTTCTTTCTCGGCTACTGACCTCGGGTCGTTCGCCAGATTTGCTTGGTTCGCCTACCCCGAGTCTCGTGTGGATCGAAGGTCTTAACCTTGAGTGGACCGAGGGCCTCAACCTGCTGAGCACCGAGCTTCGGATCCGAGTGTTACGAGTAGTCGATTCGCTTTGGAGAGCTGTTGGAGTAGGCGATGGTCTTGCAAACCAATCTGGTTGTTGTTGTGCCCGGTGTCCCACGTGCTTTCCATCCATCTCGACGTCAGGTGTGTTCCTGTCAAGGGGAGGAGCTCTCTTTCGGGTCTGGACACTTCTACACTGGGCTGTTCGTTCAGCCTTCGCCTGGTCCTCCTCTCCTCTCTGCGGTCTTTAGCCAATCCTTGCTGCTTCTCATTGAAGAGGAAGTTTTGCATGATGGTCATGGCCGCAGTGAGCTCTTCCCTAGTTGGGATCGGAGGTCCTGCGTTTGTGGCGGTCGTAGCTCTGCTTGGCTGTGACCTC
This sequence comes from Spinacia oleracea, assembly GCF_020520425.1. Lineage (NCBI taxonomy): Eukaryota > Viridiplantae > Streptophyta > Magnoliopsida > Caryophyllales > Amaranthaceae > Spinacia > Spinacia oleracea. Next base: position 116,626,779 of record NC_079487.1, on the reverse strand, counting down.
GCCATCGATTGAGGGTGCTCCTCTTGGTCGGATTCTGAATCTGACCGCACCATCATATCGTCATCATTGTTGTTAATAACCTCATTAACCATTTTCGCGGAAAGAGGTGATTGATGTCTTTCAAAGGCTTTGAAGTGTTCTTCCCCACAGACGGCGCCAAATTGTTCCGGTGTTGTAAAGATGGAAACAATGGGCTTCGAATGAAGGCCCTTTCGTATGTGTTGAAGATCTTGCTTGTTTGAATGAGTAGAGTCCGAATTCACCTGCACAAGAGCAAAGTCACTAGTCTCGGGGGTGTTTCCGAGGAAAGCCCCTCCGATGCCTAAGTAAGAACGATGCTCGGATTCTAGAGAGAAGTTCTCTAGAAGAGTAGTCTTAAGGCGATAAATTGGACGTACCTTGAGGTGTGAGCCTTGGCGGCCTATTTATAGTGTTTGCATAATAAATGCCCATAGGTCATTTATTGCTTTTGGGCCTTGGGCCTTGATGGATGGCTGACTAGCCATTGGTAGGTTTGATGCTGTTTGTTTAGAGCCATTGGGCTTTGGACTTAGTGGCCCAATTGAGAATCAATTGGGAGCCCAAACAGAAAATAAAGCAAAAATGTATCATCTTAAATCTTGACGTTGATTGTTTTTATGATACAACACAACTAATTTTTTCCTGCCGCCTTCCTACTTCGGACCCATTTATATATTCTCTAACGTTTAATAACTTGAAGCAAGTAAGACTTTATTAGTATATACCACAATGAATCTCAGTTTTCATTTATCTTCTATTATCCAAGGGAGTGTTCAGGGTTATCTAGCTTTTGGCGGTGATAGATGACACTAAAATCAATAAATTACGTCATTTACGTGTAACAAACCATATCGTCATGACATAAATAATGTTTGTATTCATGAACTCAATTCCGTAAACAGCATACGGAGTACATAATACTCCCTCCGTTTCTAAATAAGTGTCCAGTTCCTATAAATTGCGTTCTCTTATAAGTGTCCAGTTTCCATTTTGGGACATACATTTTTCTCACTTTTCTATACACTTTTCTCACTTTTTCACACACTTTTCCCACTTTTCTATAAATCATTATTATTTTTTCTTACACATTCTACACTTTTTCCACTTTTCAATCCTACATCCCTTTTTATTTGTACTTTTGACATTAAACAATTATCTACTTTTTCCTTTCCCCAAATAAAACATTCACAATCATTACCTCTTACAAACAATTCAGTTTTATTAAATCCCGCGTAAATATCCAAAGTGGACACTTATTTAGAAACGGAGGGAGTACTTATGTATAAATAGATACGGTGTAGAAAATAAGTTAAGAATGCATAATTATAATTAGTAGTTGAAGTATTTTTATAATAAATTTTACACCCGCAAAGCGTACATTAAGGCTATGTTTGGCAATACTGACTGAAAGATAAGTCACTTGAAACTGAAAAGGTGGTGACTGAAACTGATAAGATGCTGAAATTTATAAGATAGTTGAATATATTACTGTTTGGTAAACTGATTATTTAAGCTACCTTTTTAATTAGTTGGTAATGTATACATTCCACATTATATATTTATTTTCTTTTGATTACTAAGTAAAATAGCAGTATATGGCCTTCAAATGTTAAAATTGCTAATTACTCTTTATCAATATTATTTGTCTTATAGCTACAATTTTGTGTGAAATTTTTTCATTGACACAGTACATGTAATCCATCAACTAACACATACGAAGTATATATATCAAAAGTCAAAACTATGCAACAAACCCCATTAAAATTTTATCAGCTTGCCCTCCTGCAACTAAGCTCAACAGAGTCAGCAATCAAGTATTTTGGAGTTGATGAGATTCACTTTTAAAGAACTAATGCGTGAAAAGAGCATAATTACATGAATTTCAGTTGCCTGAAATTGAGACGTGTTTAACGTTTCAATTTCAGTCAACTAAGTCACCTTAAATATGATTTCAGCTACTTGCCAAACACTAATATTCTCTTAAGGTGACTTAAATTTCCAGCACTTAATTATTTAAGGTGACTGAAATGTGTTGCCAAACAGAGCCTAACACTACAAATTAAACATGCGAACGTACTTGATTGTGATTGCAAAATGAAGTTCTAGCTATTCATTAATTCATAGCATGCATAAGCGTGTAGCTCACCAGTGACTAGTAAAGATCGATTAGGCATTTAGGTTAAAAATAATAGAAGTAGGCGAACGATATATATCATTCTATTTCTACAGAGTGGTCAACAATATAAACGAGGTATATAGTTAATTAATTCTAGGCTAGCTTTTGTAGACTTGTAAAAGAGGACTTTATAATATGCACACCAAATTCATTTCAGCAAATTAAAACAACAACTCAAAATTTAAAACTTTCTCTTTAATTGGTTGATACTACGAAACGTACTTGATTGTGATTGCACTTTGCACTTTGCACTTTGCACACGCAAGAAAACAAGTCCAAATCAATGTTGCTAAACTAATTAAGTGTCTCTATTTAAACCAAGTTTAAGTTCTGAGGATGACAATCAACCTAAGCACTCCATTCATTAACAAGTTAATCCAATGTATTTTTATTCTTTGCATTTTAATTTTATAGATCGATCAGGTGCATAATGGTTTTCAGTCGATCTCTCAATCTCTTCCAACTAAGGGGTCAATTTTTATTACCTAAACTTTATAATTTGATGGACGATGATAAAGGTCGCAAGTTGCGACAACATTTAGTTGTCGCAATCTTACGTGTCGTAGTTCAATTGGTACATATAGGTGTCACGTAAGCTACGCGTCATCATAATATTTTTACTATCAATTCAATATTTCTACTATGAAAATATGTAAATAAGTAGTCGATATGAAAAAGAAAACAAATTAGAATATTAAGATTTTCCTGCTTTTTTTTATAACATGTATAATCGATAATATAAGTTAAATATTTTAATTTTCCAATTTAAATAATGACACATAAGCATGTCATGTCATCATTGTGACACGGCTTAAAGGTCGCATGTTGCGACCTTTATCATTTTCGTAATTTGATATTGTGATGATGGTTGTTTTCTTCTACGCACTACTGATCAACAATAGAATATTATCCAAATATACCCACACCACTTTAAAATCCATAAACCAGTACATACTATAATTAGGATGATCAATATTTGTGGATGTCAATTAGTTTAGTTGATAAAGTCTTCAGGGTGGTAATCAAGACCCGAGATCAAATCCCGTATACATAATTTGTCGTCTTATCCTTTTGTGACTCAGGATGATCAATATTTTAACGAGGGGACATAATTAAGATAGGGTCAATAAAATATTTCCCCATACTCTTAAGGTGACCCTGACTAAATTAATTAATAAAAATATAGAGACATTTCAATATTTCATTATCTTATTTGGGAGCTGAGGTACACAACAAACACCCATAATGATTAATGAGTGGCCAGGTCACACCCACAAGGATCAAAATATAAAGTCTCTCTGTTCATATACATGCACATACATTCATGATCCATGTTCTTAATTAGAGAACTACATTTTGTCGCTAATTTAATTAATTAATTAATTAACTAACTAATTATGCGTTTTCCATGATGAGTTGCCACCGAGAGCTAGTAAAGCTTTTTAGCCACACTAATTATTATGCTTTCATGATTTAGCCTAAAAGCTCATATTCAATTTCCATTATGAGAAAACAACAAAGTGTTTGCTCTGACTAGGATTCTCGTAAAGATTTCGTGATTGTTTACACACGTGCGCATAATCTATTTGCACATGGCTTTTAATCTTTGTAATTGATACAATCTAGTGTTTTATAAATCCGCCAAAACTACATTTTTCAGAAATTTTGTGCATCAATAATATCCTAAGCTAGTTATCATAATAATCTAACCTTTTGGAGTTTCTTATGATGCCATGATGGTGTACCCCACCTTTGTTAACAAAGAATACGGACACTTCACTTTGAAGAATTTCGTGACTACGTAGTATAATGTAAATGTAAATGTAAATGTAAACTTTGGATACCTCTCAAATTTACATGGTAGAAGAGAAGCCGTCGCTCTTTACTACGGAGTACAATCTTTTGATTATTGATATATCAAGTACGTTTATAGGGAGGATCGAACATTAGATTGGATAACAAATGTTAGTTTTCAGGTTAAATCGAGTATGCATATTAGATTAGGTCCCGTCGTGCACATATATTAATAAAATTATCATTACGCCATTTTTTTTATAAAATATATGAGTAATAAAAGAATTGTTCAAAAATAAAATTACTCTGTAGTACGGAGTACAAAAAAAATTTGATCGACTTTCAAAAGATTAATATATAAATTTTTGTCAAATATACCGAGTCTTTTCCATAAAAATTTGTTGAAATAAAAAATTAATTAAAATAGAAAATAACTTTTTGCGAGAAAATTTTTCACCAAAAAATGACACATGTTATTCATGGTATCTGTTTTAGTATAATGTAATGTAATTAATATATATATATATATATATATATATATATATATATATATATATATATATATATATATATATATATATATATATATATATATATATATATATATATATTGTAATAGGCTAATAGCCCACAACTTAAATTCTTTCAATTTTAAATAGTGTTACTTAGGTGTTACTACTCACGATAATAGGGGTTTCTAATGTATTTTATCTAACATAAAATATTAACATTTTTATTTTTATTTTTTTATTTTGTTGCAGAACTTTTGGGAATAGAAGTTACATGTGTGATATGATCATTTTCTCCTTAGATCACAAGTATTAAGATATACCAATTGCATGTTGGTTTAAGGGTGATTGAGGCTGCACTTGGTAGGGAGGATCCTGTGTTCGATCCCCCGTCAGGGGCGGATCTTTATTGTGGCTGGGGTGGGCCTGGCCCCTCCGCCCGAAAAATTTTGTAGTGTATTTTTAGTTACGATCCCCCCTAAAATTTATGTATAATTGTATAATTATATAGTATATTGCTTGATTTTTTTCTACCGGCCCTCCTCGTAAAATCGTTCAAGGTCCGCCACTGACCCCCGCAACAACAACAATTGGGAGGGGACTGAAACCTATCATCCCAAAACTCGTTCGGAATCCGGATTAGCCCTAAAGGTAAAACGGGTGGTAACACCAAAAAAACAATTATTAAGATATACAGACTTCTAAAAATAAAGATATGCTCTTTAAGCGTTGAAAATTTGAGATATTCTATGTAAAAAAAAAAAAAAAAAATTGAGATATGATTAAAAAATTATAAACCCTTGCGTAACAAAAATAATGGTACGTAGTGTTAATTACGTAATTAGCGTGTTAAATTTATTACTTTATTCTAATCAAAATATATACTTATACTTCAGTATGAAAGGCATTGTTTCTAGAAGACTAGGTTGTGAAATTTTTCCAATTTGAAGTAAACTTGTTCAGTTGTGCAAAACATGATACGGAGTACTACGTACTAAATACTTAATTCTGGGGCAAAAATTGACATACAATGAAGTTGGAAATTTGGGTCTATCACGTATTCACGTGTGCATGCATGAAATTCTTGATAGAATTAATTATGGTTCTGATCATTTAGTTTACGTGCTTCTTTGCCTCAAAAATCATAAAAGCTCAAACCCTTGAATTGCCTTCACCGTTACTCCATCTTATAAGATTCAGTGGCCTCTGGAAAAGTGTCTTCAGATATATATCCATAGTAACCAAATTCTCCATCTGAGTGGGCTTGATCATTCGAGTTTTCCGGAACTGGAGCAAGAGAGTCTGATTGTTGACCATCATGATCCATATCATCAACTGGACCATTACCTGAGTGACCCGAACTTTCAAATGGCACTTGAATTGGAGAAGCCCAACTGGGGTTGTTATCATTGGGCTCATTCGACACCGTATCATCATGGGCCGCACCAGGAGAGATGGGCTGGTCCAAATCACCAGTCCAATATCTAGGGAAAAAGTCCCCCATTCCAGAATTCGGGGTACTAGAAGACGAAGATGGTTTTTTTAAGCTGTTTGGTGAAGTGTGTTGTGGGGACTGGATATTTAAGTGTGGGTTTGGAGAAGATGAATTGGAAATTTCTTGAGTAGGTATGGGTGGAAAATGAAAAACTGGTTCTTGGACGCAACTATGGCGAGATTTGGATAACATCGACTCTCCAAATTCTCCTTTAGGTTATCCAGGCTCTCATGAATCTCTTCAATCTGGATCGTCGAGCTCCTATCACTCGCAGTGTAGGGATATCCCCAGAGAAGAATTCCAGAATTTGTACATATTTCAAACAATCATGGAAGATCAGATTCAAGCAATAGAGGAAGCTAATTGCAAATCAACTGTCAACGGGTTGGACGTGATCACAACTCAGAAAGAGGGACAAAGGGGAGATGAGAAGACTATCAGCACAAAGGTGGAATCGAGCAGCCCTTTGCGACGAAAAAAGAACAGGGGAAATAGAACGCCAAGACCAAACAGGAGAGCAAACCTATATTTCCCTGGTGGAGTGGTGAACCCTGCTGACTGGAGGGCAAAAGACGCAGAGAAGAAGAAGCAGCCAGTGTCTGAACCATACAATATTCGTATGAGGATGGGACGCCCACCAACAAAGAGAAGAAGAGAGGAGCTCCCCTGTCAACCTATGAAGCCATGTACGGCGAGAAAGAAGTGTAAAATTCATGATTCAGCAATTGTTCCGATCCCTAAGTTCAATGAGATAATAACTGACTACTACAAAGCATGCTTCAGTGGTAATTTTGTGATAATAAGAGATGATGAGGACGGAAACAGACGTATCTCCAACAATGAACAAGGAAGGTCTGCAGCTTCTGAAGATGGAAGAGATGAATCAGCAGTTTCTGCGTCACTCAATGGCTTGGAGGTTGAGCCTGATCAACCTCAAGGAGCACCATGAAGGTACTGGCTTGGAACTGTAGGGGTATTAATCAGTCGGATGACCCTACAGTTCCATTTCTTATCTGGATCATCCGACAATTTTCACCTGACATAGTATTTCTAATGGAGACCAAGGCATGTAGTGCAGTAATTAGTAAAGTAGCTTTTTCTATTAACTATGTTAAGTATGATTTTGTTGCATCAACCTCGAATGTTGGAGGACTTGCTGTTTTTTGGAAGCCAAATGTTAGGCTGGTAGTCAAGGAAAAATCTATGAATTTTATCTCGTGTAAAATATGTGATGTAATGACTGGCGGAATGCATGAATGAGACTTAATTTTGGTGTATGGATCGCCGTATGTAGGAGAGCGTTTTTCTGTTTGGAATGAACTAGGTGGTGTGTTAGCAAAAATCACAAATAAAGTATTATTGCTAGGAGATTTTAACCAGGTGGAGTTACTGAGTCAAAAGAAAGGGGGAAGTGAAACTGTTCCAGGTAGAGACTATTTCATGTTCTGGAGAAATTATTGGAACTTGATTGATTTGCCATTTTCGGGGGTGCCATTTACTTGGTGCAATAATCGGGAAGGTGATGATTGTGTGTATGAGAGACTGGACAGGGGATATGCTACAGCTGAATGGCTTCAATTGCATGCTGAAGCTCATATTTTAAACCTACCAATTGTAGTGTCGGACCATTCCCCAATTTTGTTGGACACCTCCCCTAGACATAGGATGCAAAAACGAACCAAGAAGATAGAAGAATGGTGTCTTGATTTTTCTAGACCGAAGGAGATCATAAAAGAAAAATGGGCATCCCAGCATAAGGGATCACCCATGTACTCTTGCTCTAGGAGATTAGATTTGATTAAGAGAGAGTTGTTTATTTGGTGTAAAGAATTCAAAATAGCAAACAATGTCATATGGGATGATGTGGTTAAAATGTGTTCGGAGAAGCAGAAGAAAATAGAAGAGGAGAATGATGGGAAAGAGTTGGGGTTTAGGAGATGTTCCGGGTACGGAACTGGGGGAATGGTCTAGATGTACCTTGCCCTGTCAAGCAGAGCAAACGTAAGCTAACCTCGGAGGTTTTACCGAGGAAACCCCCTCCGATGCTTAAGTCAGTATCATGTATTATTTAGAGAGAGAAAGTAGAGAGAAGGTGGAGCAAGTACCGAGAATAATGTCCCCTCTCATAAATGAGGTGGGGGTATTTATAGGCGTCCTATTCAGTACTTTGGCTTATTTAGATGTCGCCACGTGTATGACGATGATGTACAGATTTGGTCTGCCTGTGAGATTGGTCTGCCCTTATAGGTTTGGTCTGCCTGGAGATATGGGCATCCATGGTAGGTTTGCTCTGCCTCATGGTCTTTGTCTGCCCTGGTAGGTTTGGCCTTCCCGGAGATTGGTCTGCCCTTATAGGTTTGGTCTGCCTGGAGATTTGGCCAGCCATGGTAGGTTTGCTCTGCCTCATGGTCTTCGGTGTTCCCTGGTAGGTTTGGTCTGGACTCACTTATACGATCCCGTACAACTAGTTCCTCAAGAGTTGGCTTGACCTTAGGGTTAAGCCTGCTCTTTGGTGCTCTTCATCTTTTTCCTGCTGTTCATGCCTACTCTTGATGGTGATGCATATTAGACCACGTACAACTAGTCCCTCAAGAGTTGGCTTGACCTTAGGGTTAAGCCGATCTTCAACTCCGACCTTAAGAGCATCAAAGAGCAGGCTTAACCCTAAGGTCAAGCCAACTCTTGAGGGACTAGTTGTACGTGGTCTAATATGCATCACCATCAAGAGTAGGCATGAACAGCAGGAAAAAGATGAAGAGCACCAAAGAGCAGGCTTAACCCTAAGGTCAAGCCAACTCTTGAGGAACTAGTTGTACGGGATCGTATAAGTGAGTCCAGACCAAACCTACCAGGGAACACCGAAGACCATGAGGCAGAGCAAACCTACCATGGCTGGCCAAATCTCCAGGCAGACCAAACCTATAAGGGCAGACCAATCTCCGGGAAGGCCAAACCTACCAGGGCAGACAAAGACCATGAGGCAGAGCAAACCTACCATGGATGCCCATATCTCCAGGCAGACCAAACCTATAAGGGCAGACCAATCTCACAGGCAGACCAAATCTGTACATCATCGTCATACACGTGGCGACATCTAAATAAGCCAAAGTACTGAATAGGACGCCTATAAATACCCCCACCTCATTTATGAGAGGGGACATTATTCTCGGTACTTGCTCCACCTTCTCTCTACTTTCTCTCTCTAAATAATACATGATACTGACTTAAGCATCGGAGGGGGTTTCCTCGGTAAAACCTCCGAGGTTAGCTTACGTTTGCTCTGCTTGACAGGGCAAGGTACATCTAGACCATTCCTATAACGCCCCGACTTTTCGGCTCCTTAATTAGCGGTAATAAACCGCACTTAATTGATCATTAGCAGCGGAATTAGGCCTAATTAATCCTGGGACCTGTGGGTATGGGCCCACAAATAAAATAATCCTTAAAAACACTCCATAAATAATACAACTTTTCCATAAAATAAATATAAATCAATATTCTTATAACAACCTCAATAACATGATTTCCATAATAAATAAATTCTCGTCTCGATATCTCCAAAATAAATTACCAACTCCAGTAATAACTCTCATTTGAGCAACTTGAGCTCCTTAATCGAACCTGTACATCATCGTAAAAATAGAAAACAGGAAAAACACAGAAAATACAAAAATGAGTGGAAAACTCAGTAATATTACTCCAGCCCGTCAAAACGGTTTTATTTTGAAAATCATTTGGCACATATCAATCATTAACATTTATTGTTCGGAAATAACTAACTCAATCTCGTTATCTGGAAAACTGTGTCGGCAAGGAATCATTTCCTTTACAGCTCATTGGCAAGTACAGGCTTTGGCGGGACTTTTCTTACATCTTTTCAGGGGGGAACTGTTTCCCAGACTTTAACTTTAACATGGCCTCTACCTGTAACTTGCCCATTTACTAGTTCAGTTCACTTTTCCAGGCCGACAAAAGCAACATCGTATTTCTTTAAAATAACTTTATAAATATCGTCATTATTCCCGAACAAGGGCTTTAACATCATAACATAATAACATATTATCATAATCGTACTTTTAAACATTAAATCATACATCATGCCATTAGCACATAAATCACATAATAATCATATAATCATACATAACACACATACGGGCATATAAAGCTTAAATGCTGGACATAAAAATTATATAACATATACGGGCACATAAGATAAAATGCTAGACATAATAATTACCTCGATCGATCCTTAACTAAAAACGTTTGAGCCGAACACCTTATACTCCAAATACTTCCCGTAGTTTCCAACCTCAAAATTATAACAACAATATGCATTAATCATAAGATTCTTTAATTAATTTAGTAATATGCCAACTTAAAATTATGATACTTAGAACTTAATAAACTTTTACCTTTATGGAAAAATAAACCCAAAATAGTTCTTTCTTTACTAAACTCACGGTCCACTATCTTACTCCATAAGATTGTTGGCTCCTTAACATAAAACCATGGCCCACACCTTTAAAATCCAAGTACTCAATAAAACAAGACCATGAAAATTCAATCAGAGAAAGAATAGCAGTAGTCACGCAACAGCAGCAACACCCGTAGAAAAAGGGCCACAGCGGCATGGACACGGCGACGGGGAAAAGGTGGTGCCGGGTCAGGGTTCTGGGCACTGGTCCGAGGCGGTGAAGGAAGGATTCGCTGGAAACAGGTGGTGGCAGCGGTGGAGCCGCGGTGGTCAACGGAGGAGAGAGAAAAATGGTGGTCAAAGTTAATGGGGTAAAAAGTTCCAACCTTTAACAATGGTGTTTTTAATTTGATTACTCAAATTTGAGTTGGATTTGTAAGCTTGAAGATGACAGAAACTTTAATGGCTATTTATAAGCTTTCTTGACATGGTGAGTCATGAAATTGATAAATAAATTGGACATTTGGCATTTCAAATTAACAAGGTTTTGCCACGCATAAAGGAGAAAGAATGAGAAATGAGTTTTGCTTTGTTCTTGGACTGAAGAATGAAAAGTCAAGAAGCTTGATGAGAAAGTTCTCATACGTGTAAAGGAGGAAGAAGAAGGCAGACAAAGAAAAAGATGGTGTTTGGTCTTTAATTGACTTAAAGTCAAAATGAAATTTCCAAACCCCATAATAAAAATCAGATTTTTGGGAATAGATGGGCTTGAAAGATAACTCACACATGAAAAAGAGATTGGGCTTCTATTATTATGTCACAAAAAAAGTAGACATAATAAGATAATTAAAATAGATCGGAAAAAAAATTTGGGACGTAATTACGTTAACAATCGTAATTACAGAATAATAAAATAGGCTTGAAAATACGGGGTGTTACAATTCCCCCAGTTCCGTACCCGAAACAGGAGAGAACAATTTGATCAAGCTTTAATCAAGCTGGCTTATTGGAAGCAACGAGCGAAGGGAAAATGAGCCAGATTGGGGGACTCAAACACATCTTTTTTCTATCGCTGTGCAAAAATGAGGAAAACAAGAAATGAAATCAAGTTACTGCAAAATAATAGTGGGGAATGGACAGCTGATAGTGATACCATAAAAAGCCTCCTTCTTGGATATTTCAAAGAGCTATTCAAAACGAATAATGATGAAACTGAGCACTTAGAGATTCCAGAAAATCTTAGTAATCTTCTTGTGAAGCTCAACCAACAACAGAAGGAGATATTGAGCAAGCAATTCGATGATATTGATATTAAAAATGCAGTGTTCCAAATGGGTGGGCTGAAAGCGCCCGACCCAGATGGTGTCCCTGCGGTTTTTTTTCCATAAGGCTTGGGAGATAGTGGGCAGTGATGTTGTGGAGGCGGTTCTGTATTTCTTTCGTTCGGGATATTTGCTACGGGAGTGGAATTATACTCTCATTGCTTTGATTCCGAAAGTGGAATGTCCGGATAAACCTTCTCAATTCAGGCCGATTAGTCTGTGTAACGTTATTTACAAAATTGTTTCTAAGTGCCTCACTAATCGACTTAAATTAATTCTTAATGGTTTGGTTAGTCCGTTTCAGAATGCCTTTGTGCCCACACGCCTAATGGGAGATAATTGTTTGCTTGCCCATGAAGTCCTCACTTATGTTAAACGGAGGAAGAAAGGCTCGCGAAGATTTGCGGTATTGAAAATAGATATGAATAAAGCCTATGATCGTGTGAATTGGCAATTTATTGGCTGGATTCTAGATCATATGGAATTTCCTGCGGTTTGGAGACACTGGATCATGCAGTGTGTCTCAACGGTTTCATATTCAATTCTTGTCAATGGTGAGCCAACAGAGGTGTTCAAGCCAAAGTGTGGGCTACGACAGGGAGACCCTTTATCTCCATACCTTTTCATTATAGTCATGGAAGTTCTATCACGGATGATTCTACAACTTGAAGAGCAGAAGAGAGTGCAGGGCATTAGAATCACTAAACACTCTCCCTCTATTTCTCATTTATTTTTTGCTGATGATTCCTTGTTTTGTTTTCAAGCTAACACTTCAGCATGCAGGAACATTAGAAACACAATTGATTTGTTTTGCAAAGTCTCAGGAGAAGCAATTAACTTTGACAAATCCAACGTGATTTTTAGTCCGAAAACGCCAAGCAATATTAAAAACGAGTTGAAGCAGATAATTGGAACTCCATGCACAGATTCACTGGGGAGATATTTAGGATGCAATATTGAGGTTGATGGAAGATCATCCCACGCTTTTGATCCCTTGGTTGAGAAGGTCCAAAAAAAGATCTCTTCCTGGAAGCACCTATCCCTCTCTCCTGCAGGTAGACTCCTGCTAATAAATGGCATTTTAGCTTCTTTGTGCTCAAATGTTCTTGCAGTATTTCTGGTCCCAAAGTTGATCTCCAAAAAAATAAACTCCCTGTTAATGTGGTACTGGTGGAGGACAAGTTCGATGCACATGGGTATTTGTTGGGTTAAACGAGCGAAATTGGAAGTGCCCAAGGGTATGGGGGGGATTGGGCTTCGTAACATTGTGATGTTTAATCAAGCCCTATTGGTGAAGCAGGCAATCCGTATTTATCAAAACCCAGACTCGCTCATCGCAAAAGTCTATAGAAAGGCTTATGGTGCGTCACCATTGGAAGCTGGCTTAACAGGGAAAACTAGTGCCAAAGCTACTTGGGCTTATAAGGGTATGAGCAGATGCGTCTCTGCGGCAAAGTCAGGGTTTAGTAAGATTATTTATAGTGGTGATACAATTATGGCGAAGGAAAGATGGCTAGCCTCAGGCATACCTCAACTGAAACAAGGCATACCGTATGACAGACTTAATACCACTGTTAACAGTCTGTTTAAACAAGGAACTAGAGAGTGGGATGCTGTAAGGATTTGGAACACATTTAAAAAAGAAACGGCTCATGAGATACTAAGTATCCATATCCCAAATGAAGAAAAACAAGATCAGTTTCTCTAGGTTGGAAATGGCCATGAAAAGATGTCATCAAAATCAATCTATGCATGCTTGTTGAGGGAAAATAATGAAGATCATTGTGATTATTCCAGCTCGAAATTTTATAAGTTACTGTGGCATAGTTGTCTGCTACCCAAATGGAAGATTTTTGTGTGGAAGTTGATTAACAAGGCTCTTCCATTGCGCCCTAGAATGATTAGAAGAGGCATAATGGTGGATGATAAGTGCCCTTTTTGTTGTAAAGATGTAGAAACAGAAGACCATTTGTTTCGAGATTGTGAGATAGTACAAAGAGTTTGGTGCGCCAGCAGCTTGGGAATCAAGATAAATGGAGCTGCCCATATTAGATGTGGGGATTGGGTGAAGAATTTCTTGGCATACTTGTGGAAAGGTAATAAGGATGGAAGGCATGACGACATAGAGTTTGCGGCGGTCTTATGGGCAATTTGGGTGACCCGAAATAATTTAGTCTTTAGAGGTGGTGAAGTAGACCCAACAGGTGTTATGTGGATAATTGAAAACCAAAAAAGTATGGCATGGGCAGCCATAGACGGAATCAAGAAAGGCATACGCAATGGAGGAGATGTTGCGCAGGAGGGCTCCAGTTCAAAGACAGATGGTGTTTTGATTAAAGAGAGTATCAACGATTGCAACATTCATATGCAAGTGGATGGAGCATGGAAAAAGGTGCGTAGAAAATTCGACCCTGAGGCAGCTATTGGTTGGGTGATAGAACGAAATGGATCTGTTATAGCAGAAGACGCTTCCCCTATTAGATGTAATAGCGCTCTGAAGGCGGAAGTTCTTGCTTTGCTTGATGGGATTCAGCAAGCTAAAAACCGAGGGTGGTGGGATCTGCATATTATGACAGATAGTGCAATACTGGTAGCGGCCTTACGTAGTTTTCCAAACAGTCCTTTTGAGATTGCGGCTGAATGTGCTGATATTATTAGAATATCTCTAGGAATGAGAAATGTCTATATTAAGAAGTGTAGTAGGAATAGGGTTAGAAGGGCTCATTATCTTGCAACTATGGCAAGGAAAAATGGGTCTTAGGCTTCTTTTGTTTACTTAGTTTTAACTGTTTGTTTCAACTGCCAAAAAAAAAAAAAAAAAAAAAAGATTCAGTGGCCTCTCATTAAAGAACCATATATGTTGATATGCATGTTCATCGGTTCATATGTTATGATAAAAAGTTGATGATGCCATGTTGATCAGATTCTATTCCAAGTACAATACTGGATACTCCCTCCGTCCCGGAATACTTGACCTGTTTTCCTTATCGGGTCGTCCCTTAATACTTGACCTGTTTCTAAAAATGGAAATATTCTAACGATATTATATTATTTCTCACTCCACTCCTATTAACCCACCTACCCCCTACTCCATACAAAAAATAATTAAAAATTCAACCTCTACTCTCTCCCAACCCCACTTCTTTACATATTTCCCACTAACTACATTAAAATAATACCCCACTATCAACTACTACCTATTAAATTAAATAAGTCAATTCAAGTCCCTTAAACTCTGTGCCGGTCAAACCGGTTCGAGTATTTCGGGACGGAGGGAGTATATGCGTAATGCAACACCTAATCAACTACGTAGCACTATATAATTAATTATTGAGTTAATTTTTATATCTACCGTGATGGGTCATGCTTCGAATTGGAGTAAATAGGTCTGGAGGTCCCTTAACTTTGCCAAAAGGAGCAGTTAAGTCCCTCAAGTTTCAAAAGGAGCATTTAGGTCCCTCAAAATGGATGGAATAAACTATTTTTATTAACACCGTTACATTTTCCGTTAAGTTCAATTAAATAATAATAAAACTGATTTTAAATAAAGGGAAATCAATTTACATGTGTATAAATGATTTAAAATAGCTTCTTTTGATTTTGACTTAGCTTTTTCAAGTTCCTTAGTCTTTTCATTTGCTTTTTCACCATACACATTTCATCAAAACTGATTACAAATAGTTCTTACACTTAACTTATTAAACACAAAATCACAACATATATTAATAAAGGATAATCTAGTTACATGACAATGGTCCTTCCCCACTGTACAAGGCTAGTAAATACCCGTTGCCAACCCAATCCTCAAAAGGGTAATACACTTGAACCATAACATAAGACCAACCGAGTAACGGATACCATTTATGCACAATTTGATCCGACTCACGTTTGTTCGGCCCGGGATACAGACATTCTGGGATACAGACCAACTGCCTCGCGTACCTTCTGTTCACATGCCATCCATTCGTTTCATGTACTGCTTGAAGCCTTGGTTTGATGGCCATGATCTAGAACTCTCGAGGTGAGGCCCCACGAGGTGGATCCCTTCACAACACGCCTTTGTCGAACCCAAGCTTCACTTCATCGAAAAATGATTTCCTCACCATTCGATGATCTGCTTTTCAGGATTCTCCAACATTCACAACCCCTTTGAGAATGACTCAACAAGGGGTCATGGAAGCATGACATTGGAAGGCTACTTAGACAGAGAAACTACGGTCGTGTTTTTTTTATGACTAATTTTTATTTTCTGATATGGGGGGTGATATTTGTATACGAAATCTTCTATGGTTAAGAAGATATTCATTGTGTTGTGATGAATTGAAAGGAAAAAAAACTGGGTTGTTGAGTAGAAGAAGAAATATATATGGAGTATTGAATACAAACCAAGATATAAGAGATGAATATTGTTGTAATGCTTTAAGCCAACCCCCTTGTGTTTATATAGTCAAGGAAAACCAATGGAAGATAAGCTGTTTCTCACATCTCAATGCTTCTCATTAAATACTTAGGAGTAGTTAGTAGACCAAGGAAGACCAAATTAAATATAGTCTTGTTGTAATGCTTTAAGCCAACCCCCTTGTGTTTATATAGTCAAGGAAGACCAATGGAAGATAAGCTGTTTCTCACATCTCAATGCTCCTCATTAAATACTTAGGAGTAGTTAGTAGACCAAGGAAGACCAAATTAAATATAGTGCGTCTGAAATGCAACTTGTATCTAATACAAATGTTTAAATTTCCAGAACAGTGGATACATACTCCGTATATGTGCCTAGTTTGAACACATACTCCGTATTAAGGTTCATTACCTTACTCGGACGAAGCTCTTTTACGTCCTCTTATCTAACGAGTATGACCATTAATTGAATTTCGTTAAATAATACTCTGATGAGCGAGCTTAGCTTTGAGACGAGATAGAACACAAAATGAGGCTCATTAAACAAATCAGTTACAAGCTCGTTTATGATCTGAACACAAACATGCTCGTTCATGTTACAAGCTCGTGAACAAGCTCGTTTATGTTCATTTATTTAATTAATTAGACGGGCTTGAACACACATCGAAACTTGATAAATAAATTAGATTCAGGAGCATGAAATATTGGACATATCGGTAAGTGCAACGTCTAATTGTAAATTGTAACAAAATTCATAATTCACGTTCTACAAAATTTTTAAGTGTTTTATTTGCCATGGAATGTTAAATAATACTCTGTTTTTTGAGAGCCTCAACGGCTATATTTTTGTAAAAAGCTAACTGAAATGAATTTCCCTTTATTTAATTATTGGTAAATGGTAAATGTAACTGTTTTTTTGTCGTTTAGTGCCTTTTATTTAGTTTCCTTTTAATTCAAATGCATTTTAACGGACGTTAGTGACGGAAAACAAAAAGCAGCGGATTCCATCCAAACGCAGGGACCTAAATGCTCCTTTTGAAACTTGAGGGACCTAACTGCTCCTTTTGGCAAAGTTTAGGGACCTGCAGATCTATTTACTCTTTCGAATTGTCAAATATATATTATATAGAACCAGATCATCTACGACGACTATGATTTCCCCTTTAATTCATATGTACTTTGTAGTACTTTTTAAACGCTTAATTACTTACAATGATATGAAGATAGATAAAATGTTAATGGTGTTTAGTTTACATACAATGACTTTGGAAATCTAAAATGTACACTCCGTGAATTATATTTCGTATAAACTAAATTGAAAATTACTTTTGAATTATAATTTTACTGTTCAACTTAAGCCAACAATGTGAGCGTGCCGGAGTGGTTATCGGGCATGACTAGAAATCATGTGGGCTTTGCCCGCGCAGGTTCGAATCCTGCCGCTCACGCCTCGCGTTGTCCTCCTCTTTTTTTGTGAGAACAACCAATCGCTAGAAGCCTAGAAGGAGCTTTAAAAACAAAATCGCTAGAAGGAGGGGTCGAACCTCCGACCTTGTGGTTAACAGCCACACGCTCTAACCAACTGAGCTATTCCAGCTTTGTTGTTAGTGAGATCCCACAATTTTTGATATTCAATATGATTAACGTGTACCAAGCTGAATTTTTAGGGTGAAAGATGTGGCTACTCCCTCTTTGCCTAATGTACTGAAATGCAATTATATTTTACTCCCTAACGAGATTATTAAGTTGATAAAGCCTTAATTAAGTCTCACGGATAATATGGATTCATGTGGAGAAACACTATAAAATATTAAAAAATGATCCTCGTTCATATTGTATGCTCTGGTTGAAACATGTAAAGGAGGTAAAGATATAGAAAACAACGAGCATCACTTAGGGGTCGTTTGATTCAATAAGTTGGAATGGATTGGTATGAAATCTCATACTAGAGGGGTATAGACGTGTACCAAGCTAGGGTTCAACAATGGAAAAGGGAGAATAGAAGAATAACGTGAAAAAGAGTTCTAGGGGAATTAAAACATTAGGGAAATAAAAGCATAAGGGAAATAAATGAATTCCCTTGAAGTATTTATATGCTTCCTAAATTCTAAACAAAATAGGAAATAACAATAATTACATAAGTTATCATTTAATTCCACGATCACCAAAACGAACGAAAAGCCCGCACGGGATTCAGTTGGGCGGAGAAACCAGCGGGCCCGCTGGTGGGTCGCTAGTTTTCGCGCCCAAGGGGAAGATTCGGGCCATCGTTTTGGGCTACGGCGAATCGGATAGTTGAGTCACCTTGTTTATGTCATAACTCTTGTTCTACAATGCCTATAGGGACGTGTGACATGTCGCTGGAAAGCTCTTGAAGCCTTCTTTCTAGCCCAATCAAAATCGTCTCATTCCGACATATAGAACTTGAGATATCATCAAAAGAGTGAACGCTTGTCCATTTTGATGCTTAGAAAAATAGCGTTTAGCTTCGTTGTTGACTCAAAATTATCCCTAGAGACATGTAATGATCCTCGAGTCAACATTCCATCCGTTCATCATCCAAATCAACTCATAACACTCCGAAAGCATCTACATGACCGTGAAATCACCTGAAACCTTAAAGTAAACACAAACGGGGCGTAATAGAGTACGACAATGATAATTTATGCAAATGTGACCCTAAATGCAACTAAAATGATATAAATGCCTAATAATGCAACCTAACTGTGCCTAAAATACCCTATAAAAATATGACTCGTCACTAGAGCTGTCAAAAATCGACCCGACCCGAAAACCGACCCGAACCCGACCCGAAAATACTGGGTCCTGAACAAGATTTTGTGACCCGTAACCCGATTTTATCCGAACCCGAGCAACCCGAAAAGGAATGGGTCAAAACCCGACCGAACCCGTTTTGGACCCGACCGATTGAAAATCATTGTATTTATAGTAATAAATGAGATTATGAGAAAAATTTAAGCATAATAGACACGTTGTTTTTACTATTGTTGTGTGTAATATGATTTTAATTTGAATTATACGCCATTTTATGGTTGAATTTGACTAAATATAAACTTTCTTAGGAAAATTTGTTAATTTGTCCCAATATTTTGTATTTTTATAACCTAAATTAATGAAAATATAATGCGCGTTTTAAAATCTCTCAAACCGTTGGGTCAACCCGAACCCGAAAGTTCTGGGTCTTGAACAAGCATTTGCAAACCCGAACCCGAAAGTGACCGACCCGATTTAACCCGAACCCGAAAGTAATTTTTTACAACCCGACCCGACCGACCCGTTTGACAGGTCTACTCGTCACTGAACCGGAAACGTTGTGGTCACGGGTCATCCAAAGCAAATACTGTGACAACAGGTGCGATGTAGATATGTTCAAGCAAGAGCAGATGCTTCTAACGCGTGGAGAGGAATAGTAGAAAACATAAATATAGTGCAGAAGGGAGTGAACATGGCAGTTGGGAATGGTCGTCGTAGTTTCTTTTGGCACTACCGTTGGGCAACAGATGAGCCACTCCTTAATCTAGCTTTCCCAGAGCCACCAATAGCAATTCAAGATGCCACTGTCAATGATATGTGGGATGAGAATACATGTTAGAAAATTGAATTATTTGTTGATTACTTGCCTTTGAGTAACTCAAGGAAAACAACCCATGAGCTTGTGGATGTTGATGAAGCAATCGATGAGATTTATTGGAATGGTTCTCCTTTAGGAAAATTTATTATTAAATCGGCACTACAACTGATCAAAGAGGATGAAGTACCTGCTATTACCCACACAAATGGGTGACAAGACATTTGGAATCTTGGAATTCCGCAGTGTCTGCTTCTTTATGTGGTTGGTAATGCCAAGGAGGTTGGCTACGAATGAGGCTCGCTTTGTGAGACGAATGATGGACGATCCTAGATGCAGGGCATGTGGATACGTGGAGGAAATTCTTGAACATATCCTATGGCGTTGCCCCGCTGCTACGTTGGTTTGGCGCCAGGTTGGGGTGTCCAATGAAATGAGGGGACCTCACGAACCACTGGAAGTATGGGTGTTGAAGAATTTAGCTAAAGAAGCTAACAACAGTAGCGAACACTGACTCCAAATTTTTGCAACGACTTGTTGGTGGTTGTGGAGGTGGAGGAACGAGCGAGCGTTCAATGAAACCCGAGTATTTCGATTGATCAGGGGGCTTATGTTTCACCTGCGTAGGTGAGATAGCGAGAGCTATGGAGAGTGACGAGAAGATGATATGTGGTAACAAGAGAAGGAGGACATAGGAGTTAATTCGCTGGACATTCCCAATAGAAGGTTGGGTGCGTCTCAATACCGATGGGAAAGCAAAAGTTAATCCTGGTGCGGATGGCGGTGGAGGTTTGATTCGCGTGCATCGGGGATAGGTCCATGAAGTGTTTGCAATAAATTTTGGTACTTGTTCGTGCACGAAGGCTGAACTCTTAGCGGTGCAACGCAGGTAAGTGTGGCCTGGCAAGGTGGCATAGGATGGTGCATGTGTCGGTTGATTCATAAGTTATTGTTAGACTTCTGGTTGAGAGTACCCCTCTCAACTCTTCTTATATACACATTGTTCAAAGGTGCAAGGCACTGATTTAGAAAAGCAAAAGGAATGTGACGATTGTGCATTGCTATAGAGAGTTGAACCTGGTAGCGGATTGGTTGGCCAACTATGGTGTCATCTCGACCAGAAAATTGAGCTAATTAGGGCGGTCTTGAAGAACCTTCGGACCATTTTATTGGAGGATTTTGGTGGTCGGACTTGACCAAGGATGGTTACGGATGTTAGTCCACGCTCGGATTGAAGCATCCACTCATATCAGTGATGAAGTTGCTTGGGCTTTGCTTTTCGTTCTGTTTTATTGTTGTTGCTTTTTCCTTTCTAGTTTGTAATATTTTCCTTCTTGTTGGGCCTGATCTTCGTTTCCACAAAAAAAAAAAAAACAAAATCATGTGACCAAATTTTTCATGGGACTTGGGGTGACATTTATAATCGTTGATGCTTAAATTGCGACAAACATTTCTCAATAACACTCTATTCACTAACTCGCAACTTTTCGTCTTCGAAAGTGTGAAAATCGATTCAATTTCTTCCATAAATTCAACAATTTCCCCTTACTTCCTTGTAAACCCTAGCACTATTTCCACTAAATTTCAGTTGCACCCCATTTCTATGGATGAAGAAGCTGGTTCGCTGCCGAGCTCACTACTACTGCTACCCCAGCAACCGGAACAACCTCAAAGTAAGTTTATCATCTCTCCTTCCGTTTATGTTTCTGAATTTGTTTTATTTCTTTAAATTTCAGCTTCGGTGATTTCTATTGATGGCTAAAAGCGGAAGAACTTTTAATTTCATAGTGTTTGTTTTGGAACTGTGGTTGTGATTGGAATTTGTTTAACTTCAATCTATTTCCACTGATTTAGTAATTTCTATGATTGTATAATGATTGATGAAGTTGAATAAGATATGGGTTTATAGGGTTAGTGGGTAATTGTTGAAATAGCAGCTAGAAATTAGGATGAATAAGTAGGATAAGTTCTTGGAGTAGTAAAGTCTGAAACTTGAAGAAAGGAAATTGGGGAGGAGTGGTTCTTTACTGATGTAATGTTATATGGGCGAGCCTGAGTCATATGTCATGTTGATGGCGATGTCGGCTGCATGAAACAATCCGGTGGTCAAACTGAGCTGAGTCTAGATTTGGTTATTTACTGATGTCTCATTTAGGCCATTTTCATAAATATGGTATTTTTGTTCCTGAGACAATGGAGAGAAGTGAAGAACATAGGCTTCATGTAGCCAAACATTGTTATTTGGGGACATTATGTGTTTATTGGAATCGGACAATTCTTAGGTGATTTCTAGAGGCAGTGTTCTAGCTGCTGTGTTGCACTATGACTGTGCAGTTTTCACCTTAAAACAAGAGTTCTAGGGAATAGTGAGTATATGTTAAGGTAAGGTCTGATAAGTACTGCTTCAGATAAGTTCCAAGAAGGTGCATCAGTTATGTCTGATTAGTTCAAATAAGCATATCTCAAAGTAGCTTTTGGGGCCTTTTTCACTTATTTTCATGAATTATATGAGAAGCTTTCTGGATATTCTTGCTATAATTTACCAGTAATATGTGCTGCTTGGATGCTGAAGCAGTGCTGAACACATGGTCTGCATAAAGTATTCAGTGTCTCTTTTTTATATAAAAAAAAGAAATGGAACTGTGGAATGGGTCACCGATACCAGTTATTCCATATCATGCCTTAGGAATATATTTTAGGTAGTGGGAAAATTGGAGACGTGAAGAATCCTCGATGAGATGAGGAAGTCTTATCTGTGGTTTGACATCTGACTGGAGACTCTGGAGTCTGGACACCTTATGGATAGTTAAGCTACTGTTGTATGTCAAAAGTTGTGGTGCTAGTCTCTTAGAGAGTATAGAAGAAGTTCAACCTAGAGTAGTTGGTGGGTTTGGAAAGCATCCGTCTGTTTATGTTCAACCTGGAGTGGTTGACGGGTTATTTTGGAAAGTATCCATCCGTTTATGATTGCTAGAAGCCTAGAAATGTAGATTAATTTGTAGCTTTCCCGTACAAGGCCTGCTGGTATAAAAAAAGGAAAATCTATTTCTCACATTTTAGGTTGGCTTTTAGATATTGTATGGATGATTACATCTCCCAGAGTTTCTGTTAAGTAGTGCCAAGTGCAGCATTATGACGTAATTTAGTCCGTGGAAAATTTGTGGTTATAGGGTTTTGTTCCTTTTGTTCTCATAAACCTTCACACTCATCCTGATGAAAATTTGTGGTTATAGAGTTTTGTTCCTTTTGTTCTCATAAACCTTCACACTCATCCTGATGAGCTCACTGATGATAGTTAGAGAACATATTGTATGTCTTTGTGAAAAATAAGTGCTAGTGGAGATGTAAGATGTAATTCCTGTGATCGAACCTGTCTTCATGGAGTTGTTTTGGTTCAATTCTTGTTTACTGTTGTTGATTAACGATTATGTACTGCAATCATATTGATCATACACACTTATTGGCTCAGTTTCTTCACTCATTGGTTAATCTGAAATTCAGAATCTTGTAATAAGAAACTGCAGCTAATTATATATGAAGTTGTTTGAGATTTGTATGTAAATGGGTGGTTCTCTCTAATTTTGCAACGCAGGAACTTTGTTATGTACGAAGAATGTATAAAGAAAGTTGTTTTTTTTTCTATATTTTCCAAAGCACATGCAATGCAACTAATTAGGCCTAGAGAACTAAATTAAATAGAATACTCATTTTATCAGTTTCTTTTATCCAATCTTTTTCATAAGCTAAAGATTGGCGCAAAGAAGGGGGAAAACCAAGGAAGCAAAGAAAGCTAATTATAGATGAAAGTAGGGAGGGGAACTCAGTGAAGATTTTGGTGTGGGAGATTGTGGTGATGGTGGGAATTTGGTGACGAAAAGGAGTGCTAATGTGACCGCTAGCATGTAGATTTGTCCAACTCGTGCAACAACAAATATGAGGGATAATGATAATGGACTATCAAGTGCTACTTGAATTATGAGTTTCCCTTGATAGAATATGTAGTTAATCACATAGTATAGAAGTGTGTTAGTTCTCTCACTATTTTCGAATGGGTGTTCCGGAAATAAAGACCTAATAGAAAGTTGCAACATCTAGCTGGTTGCCCTTTTTCCTTTTTAAGCATTTGGTTAATGTCACCCAACTTTTTGATTCCGTAACAAGGATAAGAAAGAATGAGTTGTTATTGATATGATTAATTACTTTGTTTAAATAACCATGATCTAGAGGCTTAAAATTTTATGTTAAAATAAGCTCCAATGCATAAACGTGAAATTAATCAGTTTTCTTCCTCTGGTTTGTAACAACTAACATGGTGTTTGAACAAGCCAGATGCAAGGAATGTGTGATTGATAAAAGTTTATGCTAAACTTAGGGGTTGTTTCGTTGACATCTGAAAATGGGGGAAGTTGAAATCATGTGAATTTATAGATTGCGTAGTGGTTTGATTGACATAAAAAAGTAAAAATGGGGAAAATTTGGAATTCATGGGAAGTTAAAATTCCTACAAAAGTACAAAACATGGGAAGTAAATTACCCAACCCCGTGGTCAATCAAAATTCATGAGAATTTCTAATTCTCATGTTGTCAACCAACAACTTAAGGTAGTGTTTGGTAACTTGATTTCATTTGAAATCCTAGAATTCAAATATGGAATTTGAAATGCTAAACTTGAATTCCAAATCAAGTGTTTGGCAAACACCAATAATTTCAATTCGATAATTTCAAATCCACCATGATGTTTGGTAAACAAGTTTTATTTCCATTTATCATAAAAAAAAATTGTACAATAGCTTCCTTTTTTTTTTTTGAATAATACGAAATGTAGTATACACGTATAATAATGCCTACATCTAATTAACCTTGAAGTCCAAAGTTCTAAGTTCCAGTAAATAAAAGAAAAAGAACAAAAAAAGAAAAGAAAAGAGAGAAGAGAGAGAAAGTGGTGTACAAACATCAGGGGAAATCGATCATGATTAATATTTTCTTCGATTGAAAGTGAACGACGATATCAAGATGCAATTGGTACTTAAATTTAATTATTAAAGTTACCAATTGAAGCTTTCTACATACAAAAGGTAATGAACTGAAACATCAGAATTCAAGATCTCATTTTGATTAGATGAATAAAATAGAAATAATCTAGCAAATCATAATAATGGCGGCAATTTTTCTTGGCGGAGGAATGGAAAATTGTTCTAACGCCGGCGACGGAGTGGGGAAAAGTCCTTGAATTTCACGGTGATAGCAACAAAGTAGATGGTTAGAGGTGGGCGTCGCAGTCGTGAAGGTGGAGTCACCTAGGCAGTTGTTATGCAGGTGGATGAGGGTGGTTATTGAGGTGGTCGATGTGAAGGTGGCTGTGGAGAAGGAGGCGGTTGGCTACAAAAGAAAAAACATAGATGGAGTGGTGGTTGAGGGCCTGTGAGGCGGTGTGGGTTTGGGAGGAGAGAGAAAATGAGTCGTAAAGAAAATTGGGTATGGTGGAGACTCGGACTCAGGAGGGAGAGAAGGGTGTGAGAGCCACGAGACTTGCATCATGTGGAATGGAAATGACAGTATTGGAGATGGAATTTCAAATTCTTAAAAATAGACTTATTCTTTTAATAGTTGGATTTGGCCAAATTCCAAGTGTTGCCAAACAAGTGAATTGGGTCAATTCCAGAATTTCAAATGAAATTCAGGTTTCCAAACAGGCCATAAGGAAATTCCTAGGAATTTAACAAATTTCCCTTGAATTACAACTTCATGTGGGAATTAAATTCCCATGTCAACCAAACAAGCCCTTAATCATACCTTTTTAAGACAACAAGATACAAAAAGCTTAGGGGTTGTTCGGTACCTTAATTAAAAAAAATGTTGCTATTAGATCATTACTCGAAGTGCAAATGTAAACTTGTTGATCTAATAGCAACATTTTTTTTAATTCAATCAACAATCAACCGAAAGTATCAAAGTTATGTTCTACAGTAATATCATTTCTATTCAGCAACAATTTGATTCAATTAGTGAATTTGCAATTCCTTTGGTTCTCATTTAATTCAACAATATGTTCCTAAAAAGATAGATCCAGTAATGTCTTCCTCAAACAATAAATCCAATATTCTCTTCCAACAAAAAAGTCCAATCTCTTCCTAAAAAAAAATCCAATAATCTTCATCTTTCATTATCAATTATGGGTTTGAGGTTTCCCCTCATTTACATCCATGGAGTTTGTAACCCCATCAACCATTGGAAGTTCCCAATTCAAACACAACATTTCTTTCTCATGTTTACAATTTGACCATGGCCAAGCAATTATCATACCCAATAGGCCTTTACTTTATTTGTGCTCCTTTCAATCCACAATACGTTAATCTATCCCCTTATGTTCAATAATCTTATTTAATTCATCTCTATTTGGAGCTTGTAATCGCATATATTAACTCAAACTTCCACTTGTGATATTTAATCGGCGTCGGCATACTCCTTTTCTCCCTTCCACCTTCCGGTGCCATTGAAGAATTTGTAGCTCATATTTTGATCTTTTGGAGGAGAGAGAAAAGTGAGGAAGAAAGAAGGATTTAGAAAGGAGAGAGAAAAAGGAGATTGGCAAAGAGGTGATAACATGTTTTTTCTACTCGTAAAATCTAAAACCACTAAAAGTGGTTTCCGCCATTTCGTAAAAGGCCCATATTTTGTTTTATTAAGCAACTTTGCCAAACAAGTTGTGATTATGTTTTTTGGAAAAAGAAACGAAAATCAAGAAACCACTAGATTAATTACTTTAGTTAACTGGTTGATTTTATGCTTAACCATCAGGTCGAGCCGAAAAAACATTAACTAGTGTAAATTAAATTACCAATCGCTTTCATCAACTGATTAATTATGTGGTCTTATGGACACACCATCTAATTAGTTTTCGTGAATGATAGTTATATTTTAGGTCCAGGATTTTGTTAGGAATCTTGAACTGTATTTTGATGGTTTCTACGGAGTAATATATTATCTTTGAATGATTGATCAAAATCAATGAGTGAAGGTCCTCCACTACTCATCAACACTCATGAACCGGTATGTAAACAGAGGAGTTGTGGCTAAACTTGCATCCCCATATGTGAACATTATTTTATAAAATTGCTCTTGCTCTTGTGATGTTTTCTTCCAATCTTATTTTCTCTCACCGTATGTTTCAAATATTTCTAAGGTGTTTAACGGTTCCCTTGGCTGTCTAGACTCTAGACACAGTTTTCTGTATGGTTACACCTAGGTTTCTGCATCGTAAAGTATTTTTTTTTCACAAGTTTTAAAGCTTTCCATGACCATGGTAATACCAACTGTTGTCACTCTTAGATGCTACAGGTGTGTCATGTCCATTCCATGACAGTGGAAAGGCAAATGGGAAATAGTACTTTAGTTTACAGTTAACTGTAGGAAAGAAAAAGATGTAGCGTCCAACTTTAACTTGTTGTGAAAATGCAATTGTTTCCTTGTATGCTTTATCAACATTGGGGAACTCGTTTGGGTTAAGAGCATTGTTATCAGTACTAAAAATAATATAACAGGTGTTGTTGGAAAAGTTGCACACAAATTTCTTGTACTTTGTATGGGACTTTTGTGTACTACTGATGATGATATGCTTTAGCCATCTGAGACCAGGTTAAATGTTTCCAATAGTCAAAGGTTACAAGCTGTTAGTACTTCCCCCAAGCTGATATGATTTGTTGTTGATCATAACCAGCTTCTTGTGCCTCTCACACTAATGCAGGTTTTCCGGAGAAATTTTTGTGCAAAAGTCGCTTGCAAGAGTTTACCCAAAGAGCAAGCATACCGTTGCCGATTTATCATACCAAATACAAAGGGGTACCACCACAAGCACCAAGTTTTACGTCTACTGTTCAGGTAGATGGAGAAACATACACATCTGCTACCGCATGTTCTAACAAAAAGGCAGCTGAGCAAGATGCTGCAAGGATTGCATTGGAAGGCATATCTAAGAAGATAAAGAATTGCATATCCAAGAAGACAACTGAAGGAGGATTTCCTCCAATTTATCAGGTTCATAACATGTCTTAAATGTTTGTGCTGTAAACTAATATGGTTTATGCCTTGGACCTCTCATGAATACAGAACAAGGAAATTACTTTTTCACTGGCTATCAGTTTAGTTACAACAACCAATTTTTTTTTCTAATTGGTGAATGCTTGATGATCACTGCCCATGCTTTCCCAAATGAGGTAGATAAATGTCCTATACAGTGCTTACCATCCTTCATTTCTGCGCAAAACCAAAAACTTCTTACCCAAATGTGGAGAGGCCATACTACAAAAATCGTCGCTTTGTGTATCACAATCTCACAGGGTTCAGATATCTCGCATTTTGTATCCCATGTTTTCACATCCCCATATGGCCATATGTATTCAATGAATGGTTAAGCATGCTAAACTCCAAACAATTTAACTTTGAACTTTGATATGTAGTGTTATAGTTCAATAGAGAATTTGAAGACTACAATTATAAATTCTGAAATTGATCTTAATTTTTTTCTTATTTGATTTGGTTATTGTGCCTGTCTTTGATTTTCATCTAATCATTTTCTTGTACTTTTCCTGTTTCAGGATAAGGTATTTTGCAAGTCCATACTTCATGAGTTCTCTATGAAAATGAACATAGAAAAACCAGAGTATGATACTGTTAGATCAGAGGGGGTAATTCCTGTTTTCATTTCCTCTTTGGTTTTCAAAGGAGTGAAATATGTTGGCCAACCTAGTGTGAATAAGAAAGAGGCCGAGCAATTAGCAGCACGTGCTGTTATATTATCCATTTTGGGTATCTTCCCACCTTCCAGTACTATGTATTCAAGATTTAACCGTGGTACATGATTGTATATTTAGCTCTTTTTACATGGTTTCTATGTCTTTCTTGCTTCTGAATTGTGCAGCCAAGACTGGAGAAGGAATGCATCTATCAGAGATTATCAAATCCAAAGCTAAACTTTTTTCTGCAGTGCATCAACATAACCATGTAAATGTAGATTCTGACAGTATAAGTCAAGCTGAAGATAATGTGAATGGTGGTGCATTAGCCCTCCTAGAGCAATCGAGTAAAAAGGAAGCAGAAGCTGACCAAGCTAATGACGGGACTGGAAGTGTTGTTGCTCTATCCCTCTCAGAGCAATCGAGTGAAAAGAATGACCAAATTAGTAATGGTATTGGGTGCGCGGTGGTGGAGGTTCTCCAGGGACAGTCTCATGTTCTGCTTAGACATGAATTTAGAAAGCCAGTGCAAGAGACAGAGACTATTTCTGAACCAATTACGCTTCCCATTGCATTTGTACCGTCACTTCAAGTTGAAAACTCTTTGAATGCCTTTGGGGTGAAAAGGAAGAGCAAGAGGAAGAAAAAGGCTAACAAGAAAGCAAAAACAGAAACACAGTAAGTCTAAGCTTTTGTTTTCTGTATTAAAATTAATCTTGCCCTGCAATGAAAAATGTGTGTCTCTAGTTGCTTGTACTTTTGGCGCTATAAAGACTAGTAATTTGTATCTGGGTTTTGATTTTACAATACTACAAAATGATTTTGGATCAGATGGAGTGTTTTGGTAATATCTTTCGGTTCTTTAAAATCTTTATTCGTGCACTATGTCTTCAAGGTCACAGGTCTGTGAGTCTGACATTCAGTTCCAAAATGAACTCATTTGTCAATTGTTATCTACTACAAACTTTTTCCTCTCTGAACTGTAACACACTCATAGTTAAGCTCCCTCTACTACCTGTTCTTAGAAAGTGTAGCTTTGAAAATATAACAAATATTCTTAGACGGATTTAGTATTAAGGAAACATAAGAAAGGTAGGGGAAGATCTGTTCTTCAAGCTTATGCTGCTGTCATGAATACATGACATGTGCTGAAGCGCGTATTGGCTTATAACTTGTTTATGAACTCCCATAGCAGTTTTCTTTGCTTTAAATTATAAGAACCAGTGGCCTAATATTTTGTCTTAATAGGTAATACAGGTATGAACCATGTTGTATTTTGAAGACAACTCTCGAGCAAGTGGATCCTGATGTGAATAGACTTGTTAACATGCTTTTGTTTTGTCAAATGTTACCAGCTGAACAGCCTGCTCCGAGCCTCCGGTTACAACATTATGTATGTAAGAGGTTGTTTAGTGATTTCCATCTTTTTGGTGTATGTATGTATTAGGATCCAGGCAGTCAAATAGTTTCTTTCATCGTGCTTGAACCTTGTTTTGTACTATGTATTTTATTCATATTTTCAGGTTACCTAGACATGCTCAGCTGCACACCCTGAGTTCATATTACATTTGCAGTTGGCCATCAAAATAACTATTTCCTCCGTTCCGGAAATATCGCACCATTTGTTTTTACACTATTCACACTACGATCTTGGTCATTTTTTGTGATTCGTACGTAAGGAAATTTTAGTCATGTAGGTCATGTTAGATTCAAATCGATATATATTCTCTAAATATTGATTTTTTTTATACTCCGTAATTTCAATAGTTAGAGGAGTAAAAAGTCAACCATGGTGCGATATTTCGGGAACGAAAGAAGTAATAAATTCAAAATTTATCAAAAACTGACTCTGCATATGGACCATTTCTTTATTTGATTTGTAACCGAACTCATATCAGATTTGACAGTCTCACATATGAAGGGAAAATGCTGGTCATCAAAACCTGGACTGTGGGCCAAACTGATTCTGAGTTGGGATTTTTTGGCCAACTGTCCGGCCTAAGGAAAGGTTGGGCAATTTCTCTCTTACAAAATACAAGTAACAACATTTGGAAAAAACACGAGCACTAACAGGACCATCACAAAAGGCTCAGTAGCTACAAAATAAGAAGAAAAAAAATGAGTTCACGGAATATTACTACGTATAAGTACATCTTAGTTTCGAACTATCCCAACCCCATTCTCAAATAATTTGGTGAAGAGGTTGTAATATAAACGACTACTCTCTTATATGCACGTGATGCGTGCAAATATAATAAACATTTGTGTTATTATATTTAAACCTAACATAACATGTAAAAAATATAATATAAATGCGATGTATGCGAATATAAGAAATAGATAAGTTAAATAGATCCGAACGCATTAAACAGATTGATTAAAATGGTAAGAATTTATTTAAGGTGCTAGATTGATTAAAATGTTTCTTTAGACTTTTCCTATTGAATAGATTGTCATTATATTCTCTATTCTATAAGTGTGGAGGGTATTTTAGTAATCATAAGGGACACCAAAAGTAAATATACTAAAATAACTTCAGCTCTTCACTTATATAATAGAGTTTAACCGGGTGAAAGATATACTCTCCATTCTCATGAGAGAAGAAAGAAAATCCAAAGCCAAAACCAATGAGTAACCATGCTATCAAAAATATGATTTATACGCCTACAATGTTTGAAATTTACTCATGAATCATGATCATATACTTATTTTAATTCATTTTCCTTGTTTTGTTTTACTATTTAACGGTTCATAACAAGTCAACAACATTGCAACATTTTATTTTCCACAAAACCATATTTTAGCAATCGATTAGAAGAAGAAGACAAAATATGACTGACTCAATCCAACTATCCAAGTATTTGGTTGTATCCTTTTCTTAAGTCGGGTGATACATAAGGAGTACTACGAATTACCTCTCATTTCAAAGTATTTTTACGCCAACACGTGTTTAAAATATGAAAATTTTGACAGTAAATACTCATTATTATATACATCTAAACGTTATCATGTAATATGTGATTAAGTTTATCTCGTTATGTATTTTCAGGATATTAACATTTATAAGTTTTTCACATACGGAATTTGATATATTAGTAGTTAATTTTTGCACCGGAGTTCGTGCAAATATTAAGTACGTGTAAAGAACTTTAAGGAACGGTCATAGTTAACAAACAACTACTAAGTAACAATACATGACTATACTCTATCATTTTACTCCCTCTATCCCTAATCGTTTGCCCCATTCCCCGAATATGCTTCTACGAGTAGGAAGTACCAAAGTATGGAGTAGCTACAAATTAAGGTTAAGGGGCTATTCGCACAATAGTATGAGGTTGCATGGAATCAGGAATGATATGAATGTGTTATTTGATTGGAACTTGATTCTTAATACCACGTCTTTGGTTCGAATTGGGGATGAGATTTTTCCTTTTATTTGATACCAGGTAGGTCTGAGCAAAACCCACCTCCCCTAGGTTTCTAAATCTCATACCTTAAACTAAGGTATGAGTTTAAAACTCTTAAAATTTTCAACCAAATAAATAATTCATCTGTCTCTTTTTGTTCTTTACGTTTAGAATTTTACACGCGTTTTAATGACTAATTAATGTGCATTGAGATTCCTCTATTTTTTTTTATTTAAACAATGTAATTTACGTTTATCTATAATGTTAAGTTTTCACTTTTATCAAAATTCTGATATTGGAAAAATGAGAAAAATTTAATGTCCCAAAGAAAAGGTGTGAGAGATTAAATGACTCAATTAATTTAATTGGTTAAAATAATCTTTGGGCACAAATTTTAATAGAATATTAAAACATTTATGTGATAATATAAAAGGAAATGTAAAGAACCTCTTAAAACACCCAAAACATAAAATGTAAAAAATAAAAAGAGAACGAGGGAATAGTATAAATTTAGATCATTCTACAAAGTAAGTCCATACCTATAATTCGCGAATCAAACACCCCTAAGTGAACTCGTAACACCGATTATAAAAACATAGAAAATTAATACGTCGAAATTAGCAAAAACACACAAATGTTCATATTACATTAAAGAACCTTGGAAGTTAACAAAGAGCCAACATGCCTAAGCACAAAGTACAACCACCTCTTAGATGTTAGCACCCTCATTTATTACTGTGATCAACAATATTTTATTAATTTATTTTTGTAATTTGCAAAATCCAAGGGACAAAATTCAAATTTTGTATTCATTTTCTTTTTAAAATTAAGATTTTTGTTCTGATATGGTTCATAAATCATAATGAATTAATTATAATTCCATTCATAAGATTTCTTTAATCATGCCCACTGCTCAATTAATATATCTCAACTTTGCTAGTGGCTCAAGAAGGATTTTTTTTTTTAATAAAAGAAATTTTTTGTTGATTGTCAAGGGAATTTTTTTATCATTAAATTTGTGAAACTATTTTGTGTTGCTTTGGAAATGTTTCCATGAATAAGTTAATGAAATTAAATATTTTTGGAGTGAAATTTATATAATGTGATTATATATGCTTGGATATATTTTCTAATCTAAACTAAATATACTCCTACGGTATTGATCTGTGTTAAAGTTACCATGTATACCCATAACTAAACATATTTGGAGGTCTCATTTTATGATAAAACCGTACGTAAATTTATCATTGTGGGATTATATGACATTTTAAAAAATGGGAAAAAAAAAAGATTAGGTTTATGGTTGGTTAGTATGTCCAACTTTCGTCGACAACGTACCTTCAAAGCCAAGTTGATTTTGACTTGTATGGAATAACTATATAAGATCCATATGTGCAATTTACGGAATCCTTTTTATTTTATTTTTTTTGACAAAAGCTACATCATTGCATAAATTAAATAGGTACTACATTACAAATTAAAACACGGTTGATAGGACCATAGAATTTCTTTCCAACAGGATACCATGAGTCTCCTATCACTACAAGAAATTGTATTATTAACGACGGGAAATCCCGTCGCGAAAGGACAATAATCGTTGATTAACGACGGGATTTCCTGTCGCGAGCCC
This sequence comes from Spinacia oleracea, assembly GCF_020520425.1. Lineage (NCBI taxonomy): Eukaryota > Viridiplantae > Streptophyta > Magnoliopsida > Caryophyllales > Amaranthaceae > Spinacia > Spinacia oleracea. The sequence continues at coordinate 116,593,292 of NC_079487.1, read as the reverse complement.
GTCATAAAAGGGGGCCGTCGTTAATAGAAATCCCGTCATAAATCTGTCATAAACCCGTCGTAAAAGACATTTGCGACGGTTATTCCCGTCATTGTTTGGTTGTTTGCCCCGTCGCAAAAGGCTTTTGCGACGGAATTTTTGACCCGTCGTAATTAGATTGTCGTTAAAGATACAAATTCTTGTAGTGTATGAGGCAAGACGAACTCTTTTTGGAACCGATATTCTTTCTGCAAAACCAAGAGTTAGTAACAAAAGAGGGATTTCTACCTTTCGAAGTTTTGTCAAATAATGCATGGTATTTTTCATAAATTCACCCCTTGTGAAATGTGTTCATGAATAAGTTTTCAAAAGCAATTTGATATAGACAAGTTTTTATTTTAGGTGTTGAGTAGTAGCATAGAAAATAAAATAAAAAAGGATTAAGAAGAGCATTATATCCTAGAGACAAGCTAGGGAAGTATGTGCTCATCTTTCAATGACCGATAAATTGGTCCCCTGGCTAGCTACGTTGTATTGCCTCTTCCTTTCGTTTCTTGTTACTCAAACATGTGCTCGATCTCTCTAGCTTCAACCTCATGATTCATGGCCTTGTCAAACTCACTCTTTTTTAATTTTCACCCAAATATCCGTATTTCTTAAATTTAAATTTTCTTTTGATTAACTCCTGAGTATACATCATGAATCATGGCTGTGTAGAATAGTGTAGAGCGTGTGTGTATTCATAGTTGCATGAAATATATTCCTAACATTGTGGTGAACAAACAAACAAATATGTACTTATATCAGACCACGTGTTTAGTAGACGGTAATAAATAATCATGCCAATTGTGTTGTATTTGAGTATAATATTGCGAAGGGACTAGTAAATACATAAAAGTTATCTATTTTTTACTGATAAAATTAATTTTTCATTTTAATACAAAACATTTCTTCAAAATCACTAACAATGTATAAATTTTTTCATTTAGCCCTTTAAAAAGTTTATCTATCAACTCTTTTTTTAATAATATAATAGTTAAAGAAAATTGGGTAAAAGTTAGAGAAAACTGGGTAAAAGTTATGTTGGTGTACAATAAATTTATTGTACACCTTGTGCATGCAAGACCTTTTAAACATATGGTAGGGTTTCCCAAGGGCCAAGGCACAATCATTAATTATTCATTTCAGTCCAAAATAATAATTGGGTGAACCGTGTTTTACCAGTATACATAATAGTATACAGTGTGGCTAGATGTAACTAGTTCAGTTAGTAAAGTGTTGAATGATTAGGTATCAAAGACATATCAAATCCTGTCTACACTAATTGTCAGCTTGCACTCTGTAGCTCCCTATACACCAAAAGAAAAACTCAATAGTTTGAGTATCAAACATTATTATAGAAGCTCTCAATGAAAACAAACTAGCTTAGCTAGCTAAGAATACAAAAAGAAGATTATACCAAATTAATAAAAAGTTACGAAAGCCACGTGAATAAGATAGTTCTAAAATCAGCAAAAAAGATCAGGGAACTAGCTAGGAAACCAGACTTACAACCCCATGGATCAGTTGCTGAAACTTAAACACTATTTTACCTATTTTTTCATGATTCAAAGGAATCTCTTCAAAGACGTGGGGTTTCCGAAAGATCCGCCGTTGTTTCTGCTCATTTTTGCTCTTTTTCTTTTTTCTCTTCCTCTTCTCTCATCTGCCAGCTAACAATCCCAAGGTATACCTTTCATAATTTATTAAGTTAATTATATGTGGAATTAGCTTTTGTTATATTTTACCTAGAGCTCGATGTACCTAAATTTATTACTCCGTACTTCTGTATAGTATGATATTCACTTCAAACTACCTTTTACTTACTCTGTATGATTGATTTGAGCAAATGAGTAAAAAAAACAGTATTGGGGTACAACCAGTTTTTGGTGTACTCCTAGCTAAACACCTAAGAATTGGAAGATGTTATTTGCTACTTAATTTAATCCAAGTTTACATCTTTATTTGATAATTAATTACTTTCATATTACTTATTTATTTTTCCCATAACAAAAAAAATGCATCATAATAATGATTTTTATAAACTTGTTGATATTTTTAACTATTTAAAGCCACACATCAATGCTATAAAAAAATAATTCCCTTTACAAAACACCTACATCATCTATCCTCTTAGTATAAAGTCCCTTTAACCTTGAGTTCCCTACAAATAGGTCTTTCCCTCAGAAAATCTAAAGTTGTGTCTTCTAGCTTGTTCTTAGTTAGGGTTTGATCGAGCCAAAGTCTAGATTTTATTCAACTCACAAACTCACCTAAACTAAAAAATTAAGCACACTAGGTACCTTAATTTGCTATAGTTATGGCACTTGCAAAAGATCATCACCAAACACCCTCTTGTTCTTCTTTTTATGGTAATATGTTAGAAGCCGGTTCATCCCTCCAATTCCCTCATATATCCCCTTATGGTTTTGATAATTACAATAAAAAAGGCGATAGAGATGCCCTAGAAAGCCCTAATAGTAATAAGATGGTAATGAGTTCTTCCCCACCCCTTTCTAGCTCAAGTAGTGCAAATTCTAGCAATGGTAGTTTAGTGATCCATCATCATCATCATCATCCTCACACTTCAAATAATTATCAACCTCATGAAGAAGCTAACTCCTTGATTAACTTCAAACCCGGGTATGAAAACTTCATGCAAAGTGGAGGTGGATCTTTACTTAGTTTCCAACAAGAGGATAACACAACAAATACTACTTTTACTAATGATCATCACCACTATCATCATCATCAAATGTGGGAGGGTAGTACTAGTAGTAGTGGTATGAGTCAAGATCACCTCAAATTAATCAAGAATAATTGTAACTCAAATTTGCGCCTTTTAGAAGAGGTTAACTGCTTACAAACCTCGAGTGATGGTGGTGGTGGCTATCAAGACGAAGAAGCTCATGAATGGTTGTATGCTGAGGCAATCACCGATCCTTCTCAAGAATCAGGAACACAACAAACATCCTTCAACAAGAGACCTCATATGGTATATAGTTAGTTATATACTTGTTCATAAATTATGTTAATTACAAAGACATAGATCTTCGGTAATTATGATACAATGTGCTTATATAATTAATCCTTAGTGCATTAATTTGCCTTGGTGAATTAAATTTGCATATCTATGTTGGCACGGTATTTAATTTAGTGAAGCTAGGGGAAATTATATTGAAAAATTCATAGCTAGGTCATTAAATTATTTATTTCTTTGAACTTGATATTAATGATTTTTGTAGGAGGAAGAAAACATGCAAGCATCCAAGAAGCAGTGCACAAATAGTAGCTCAAAAAAGTCTGCAAAACCTAAATCCTCCAATTCAAAGGATCCACAAAGCGTCGCTGCTAAGGTAACCTTAATTGCATTTTTTTTTTTATATAGAAGATGTATGAAGTTCTAATATATGATTAGTATGTACTAAAAGTATGTATGTGTTGCATCTCAGAATCGACGAGAAAGAATAAGTGAGAGGCTAAAAATACTCCAAGATCTTGTCCCAAATGGAACCAAGGTATTTAAATGATCATAAACCCTAATCTTTTCATCAACTTTTTACGCATAATGGGTTTCTAATTAATCCAATAAACACAACTACAGGTTGATTTGGTGACCATGTTAGAGAAGGCTATAGGCTATGTCAAGTTCTTACAATTACAAGTCAAGGTAATTAAATCTCATCCATGATCTCGCCTTTTGTTTATAAGTGGCAGAGTGGCCTTACTACCTCTCATTGATCTTCTCACTAATTAATGCATAATTTGTGATTAGGTATTGGCAACGGATGAATTCTGGCCGGTGGCAGGTGGAAAAGCGCCGGATATCTCACAAGTAAGGGAAGCCATTGATGCAATCCTTTCAACACAAAGGCCAGAAGGAACAACATAACAAGATGAAATGAAGCTCGGCTCAAAGAGTAGGATCGGAGAATTAAGATGAGACAAAAGGAATTGAAATAATAGTAAAGAAATAAGAAGTCATAGGGACAAAGTTCTCAGACAAATTAATTAGTTGCAAAAACCTAGGTAACTTAGTACTACTTGGAAGCTCTTGCCTAGATTCCATCAAACTCAAAGAGACAAAATTAAATATATTATTGTCTTTTAAATGTTTATTTGTTTGTATTTTTCCTAACTTTTACTTTCTTAATTGTATGTGATCATAAATTAAATGTAATGACAAAATTTCAAGCTTCTATTTGAGTTTGACTGTTCAAATTTCATAAGTTTTTGCAAATATGAAAAAATAAAAAAAAAAATAAAAAAAAGTCCCTTTTGTCCTCTTTCGTATCTTCTCTTCATTCATTCACTTCAATGAATATATGGACGCACGTAGTATCCTAGATAAGATCCATTTTACTAGCATTTTTTGGACGTATATGACTACCGCGATGTTCAACTTCAATTCGGTTATAGAGCATACATATTTACGGTCTTACTAAGTACTCCGTCTGTCTCTAAAATATTAGCGTTCCTTCACTTTATTAAGGGTTAGGCAAAATAGAAGCGAGTTTGTAACTTTGTCTTTTTGCCAAATTAAATAATAATGTACACTACAAGAAATTGTATCATTAACGATGGAAATCCCGTCACAAAATACCAATAATCGTTGATTAACGACGGGATTTCCTGTCATGGACCCGTCATAAAAGGGGCCGTCATTAATGAAAAATTCCGTCGTAAAAGATATTTGAGACGGTTGTTCCCGTCTTTGTTTGGTTGTTATCCCCGTCACAAAAGACTTTTGCGACGGGATTTTTAACCCGTCGTTATTAGGTTGTTATTAAATATACAAATTCTTGTAGTGGTATGAGAGAAAATATGTAGTGAGTACATACTATAAATGGTATGGGACAAACTCAAAGTGACTGATCGAAAAAGAAATTGGGGCACTCTTTTAAAGATAGAGGAAGTATTGCTATAGAATTTTTACTGATATGTAATATCTCCGTTTCTGAAAGCTGTTTACGCTTTGGAAAATGTGTCCAAAGGATAAATACTTTGACCGTAAATTCTCACTATTATATACATCAAAACGTTACATGTAAGATCTTGTTAGATTGGTATCGGTATGTATTTTCAGAATTTCAATTTTTTATAAATATTTCACATATGAAATTGAATATATATTACTCCCTCCGTCTCTTTTTGTTTTTTACGTTTGCCATTTTACACGTTTATTAACGACTAATTAATGTGCATTGAGATTCCTCTATTTTTTTTATTTAAACAAGAAAAAATACGTTTATTTATAATGTTTCACTTTTATCAAAATTATGATATTGGGAATATAAGAAAAATTTAATGTCCTAATAGAAAGGTGTGAGAAATTAAATAACCAATGAATTTAATTGGTTAAAAAATCATTTGACACAAATTTTGATAGAATATTAAATCATTAATGTGATGATATAAAAGGAAATGTAAAGAACATTTTGAGACACCAAAAAGGAAAATGTAAAAAACAAAAAGAGACAGAGGGAGTAGTAGTTAAATATTGCATTGGAGTTCGTGCAAATAGTAACTGTAAAGATCTTTTTGAAACGGAGGTAGTATATCACAGAGGATCAGAGGTAACTCTGGAGTTTTTCAGGGTTTATAAAAATATGTTTATGCATGTAATTTTTTAAACTAGTACAATGAGATTTTGGATGCTTCAGAGTATAGCTGTATAGACCTAAAATACGCGAACTTCGTATACACATTTTTAAAAGATTTTTTACTCCCAATTTACCATCAATTTTTACCTTTTACTAAGAGACATGTTGTTGATATTATTAATCAAAAGTTATTTCTCTCCCCCATGTAATTCTAGATGAATTATGAATAAGAGATCTCAATCCAAATTGGAGTGTCATGCCATGCCACACTAGCTAGCCTCTCTTTTTTATTAAAATGAGTCACCTACTTCACCATTATGTTAAATTGTTTCCAGAATATACATCATCAGATAAGTTAATGTTGAGCAAAGCAGCTTCCACTTCACGTGGCGTGGCACGAAAATACAGCCATTTAGGGCACCAACCCTGCCCAAAAATAGGTTTCTAAAAAAGAAAGGTCATTATCTATGAAATTACATAATTTTCAAACTACATAATTTCCAAGTAATTTTGCTTCAATGGTTTACGAGCCCTGAGCTACTTAATTGTCAATAAATTTGCTCTACAAAACAAATTTGCCGATCCGATCTAACTCCACAAAGAAAAAGTGTCAATCCTCTTCTCCTAGCTTCTCCTTTTCAAGGATTATAAAATTTAGGATTTCTTAGGCTGAAATTTTTTAAAAAATTGGTTATTCCAATCCTTTATCTTTAATTATGTTTTTTTTTTCTTTTGATCTCAATAAAATTATATGTTTTCAGTGTAGTAAGTACCCCTGTAGTTATCGAGTTTGATTCTAGCTAATTAGGTTTTGTGTGTTTAGTTTAGTTCAGATTGTTTCTTTGGTATGTAAAAATTTGTGCGGGATCGAAAAGGAAGCCAATCACTCAATCTATCTACTACAATCAGACGATTCAGACAGAAATCATATTTATCACAGCTACACCATATCTATCGACCCCCTCGCCGAAGAAAACTGTAAAGCACAACGATACATAAGAAGGTATATATACATAATGTTTGATATATATACTACGATCGTAGCTATGGTTAAATGAAGCTTTTAATTATTTTATTCGATTGTCATGTAGTTGTTAGATTCAAAACTTTATGTAGATGTCGTATGACTTTTTATCAATGAGTTAATTTGATTATTAAAAAAACAAGTTCAAACAAAGCTAATCAAGAAGATGTGCAACTAAGGTGTAATTACTAGCTTAATAATTTTAATATTTGCAAGCAGTCACTTTCCCGAACCATTGGAGTCTGAACTTTTTGGTATGAGAGTTGGATAGAAATAATCAAATAATTCGTAGCTACTTAAGTTTTGTGAAATGAAATTAGGAAGCTATAGAAAAAGTAGGAACTTCAGGTAAATGAATCTAGCTCCAATAAACTTCGGGTAAATTGAAATAGTTTTTTTTTTGACGAACTTCAGGTAAATTAATATAGTAACTAATCAATCAAGCTAGTTCCGATAAACTGCACGTAAATTAAAAAGTTTGTTTATTTTAAATTAAACTAGTTCAACAAATATATTTTCCTATTTTCGGACTACGGAGTACAAAAGTCCGACGACTAATTTAACATAATATACATTTTTGTTATACTCGTAATTGAATTGGCTTCATCAATTGTATGACTTCTTATAAACTAGTATTCCAAGTTTCCTACTTTTATTCTCAACTATTAACTAAATATTCACCAATTGTCTGTTGGTTAAGTGGTGATTGGGGCAGAACTTGGTAGGCAGAACTCGTGTTCGATCCCCCGCAACAACAATTGGGAGGGGACTGGAACCTATTCACCCAGAACTCGCCCCGAATCTGGATTAGCACTAAGGGTGAACCGGGTGCTAACACCAAAAACAAAAAATTAAATAAATATTCAACTAAGTTTTCCAAATTAATATACGAAGTATTTTCAAAATTTAGGCATTTTTTTAAAATTAAAATTACACAAAGTACTTATCACTTTATTCCCAAATTCTTATATGAGACTGTGTCTTCACCATCAACTGATGGTGAGACCAGTTAACACTTGCGAATTTAGGTATGTTACTTCTATAGTTTAGACATGTTACTTTTTTTATATATATAATTTTAGAGGAGGTACTTTTTTAGTTTAGGTATGTTACTTTTATAGTTTAGATCTGTTACTTTTTTTTTATATATATAGTTTTAGGGGAGGTACGCTATTGGTTTCGCGCTCGTCACACCATCAAGTTGATGGTGTGACTGGTCTCACAGGAGACGCGCTACACTTTATCAGTATAAAATACAGTACTCTCTAACGTTTAGTAGTTCTCGTTTTGGGCAGATTATTATTATTTTTATTATTATTATTTTTATTATTATTTTATTTATTTTTATTTTATTATTATTATTATTATTATTATTATTATTGTGCTTAAGATGAAAATCTTATAGAGTCTGAAATTGTCAGCTTTCTAGAAATCAAGTTGAAGGAATCTGTTAATAAATTTAATTTTATGAGGCAATCAAACATCGATTCATTCTTAATTAATTAAGAATATATACTTGAAAGTTGAGTTTAAATTAATAATTACGGTGTACGTACTTCAATAATCTTTTTCTTAATTAAATAAAATAACGTATAATTGTACTACCAAAGTTTGCCCGTATGAGGCCATTGGCCGTAGTTGGAATCAAGAACATTCTGTGTACGTAGTACTACTTGCATTATCATTAACCAAACTACTTGCTGACTCACGCACATGTGTTAACATTATGTTATCTTCAGCCAACTCACTTAAACCCGCTTCAATCAAAATTATTTTGTTTACTCATGGGCTATTGGCCAGTGCATAGTAAGTTTTCACTGGCACCTCTTATAAATACAACGCGTCTCCTGTGACCAACCACACCATCAACTTAATAGTCTGATGCATGTGTTCGTAATTCTCGCCGGCAGTTATTATAAAGAAGGTTATTGACTGATGTTACTTATACATTATATCGTTGTTACTTTTCTTTTTTATAGCAGTTTCTTCATTTCATGTTAGAGGTTATTTGTATAGATTTACGTTACTTGACTTTGTATACTGGTGTTACGTATACAATTTATTCATTGTTATTTTTCTTGTTTTATTGCACTTTAATTTATACTGGAGTTTCATTGTATAGACTGATTTTACTTGACTTTCTATGTTGGTCGGTGTTACTCATACATTGTATTCGTTGTTACTTTTCTTGTTTTCTTATAATTTCATGTTAGAAGTTTCTTGTATAGACTGTTGTTACTTTATTTTCTATGATGGTGTCACTTTTAGATTCCATTAACTAACGCATTGAGCTTATTTATAAGTGTGAACACGTCACACTTTCAAGTTGATGGTGTGAATGGTCACATATAAGACTTACGGATATAAATATTTACAATCAGCTTCGCATGTCAGATTTATTGAAGTGAGGAGGATTATAAGGGAAATCTTTACCTCTAAAATGTCCCAAGTGAGGTATATTCTCATAACCTTGAGGTTATAAGGCTAAACCTTTGCCATTAGGCCTTGTTTCATTACCTGGTGTATGTTGCATGTATGGTAATATGATACAACCATAACTATTTATTTATTTGTCAACATAAAGGCAAAAGGAAAAAAATTTGTTTAGTACTGACAAGATATACAACGAAGTTGTAAGATAAATATCCTCTGCTTATTGAGCTTGTTCTTTCCACCTCTGAGGAGATAATTTTAATTTCGGTTTAAACCATTTACCCATCACACCATTCCGACTATACAGAGACACCTTATTTCAACTTTCGAGTGAAAAAACCAAATCTTTCTTATAAGTGCCTAATAGAATTAGGCTTCTTAAAAGTTTAAAGAAATATGCAACTATAAGTTTAAAAAAAATTAGTATAAAATACATTACTTATATATCTTATGGCAATTACAAAATCATTTTGAAGAAAAAAATAACGCTACTAATATTTTGTATTTTTGTAAAAGAAAAATCATGATTATTATAGAAGAAAAAATAAATAAATAAAAGTGATGAAGAAAAAAAACGGCCAACAAAAGGGAAAAAACATGAATAATTTAGAGGATCAATAAAAGATAAGTAAAAGGCAAAAATAAAATGAAAAAAAAAAAATTATATTCAACATCCTCTCTTAGGAGGATTTGAACCAAAATATCCTACGAAACATTGTAATCAAGTAATCACTAAGCTACAAGTACATTTTATTGTTTTATAAGTTAAATATTGTTATACTTCGTATTAAATATTCCATGCAATGAATTACCTTAATATCAGTTTAACAATTATCATTTTTTAAATAATGGAGGTCCATTTGGACCTCTCCAGAACCATATAGGTCCGCCCCTATCACGTAATTATCATAGTTTTTGTTACACGAGGGTCAATTTCTAAATAGCCTAATAGGTACGTCGATTTATTACTTTAAATTTGGTAATTGTTAATATGTCCACTACTCCACCAATGCATTAAAACGTACCAAATTTGCATTTATGGGTTTCTACTTTCTATTTATAGAAATCCAATAATAGAAAGCTAGAAGCTAAGAAGTTTAGCAAGCATTGGACACCTGTAAACTGTCTGTATCTCTCGAGCAATTTACAAATCGCAATGAAGCAAAATTGGCGAAGCCGTTGGTTTTGTCGACTGACATTAATAATTACAAAGCTAATTAAAGAAATAATAACACCTATTTGCTTATTTTTAATGTTAATTATACCAGTAATTAACTAATTATGAAGGTATAAGAGCATATCTTTTGGATATTCCTGTTGACTAATAGTATGATACTGGATAAACAATTTCCTTTTTGAGGCTTTTGCTAGAACTGTCTAACTGTGCTAATCATAAATCCCCTGAGAAAGAGATGGGATCATTCAATATTAAACCCGTTTAATGACTTGTAATCTAATATATTATGATGTAATTAACATTAATTGAGGTTAAGTATGTGATTACATGTGTGTTTGCCAACTATAAACAAAGTAGTTTAGTTGGTTAAAGTTTTATGATAATACCCAAAAATTATTCGGCATTGAATCCTGTCTACATTTATTGCCCTTGTTACTTTCTCTATTTACACTAAGATGAAAGAAATATGATTACTTGAAATATCAAAAGTAATCATGTGCACGATGTTCATTATGCGTGCACCTAACTAAAGAATACTCCGTATTTGTGTATTGGTAGAAAAAAACATGACATTATTACTCCCTCCGTCCCAGATTAGTTGTTACACTTTCCTTTTTCGTCCGTCCCATATTAGTTGTTACACTTTTAAATTAGGAATGACCCCACAAATATAATATTGTCTCTCTCTTCCCACTAAATTTGTATTTGTCCCCACCCCCTCTATCATTGAATTAAAAAATCCCCCACTAACTCCTATCACATCTACTTTTTCAATAAAATAACAATTGATAATCACACTACTACTTATCGCATTAAACTGTGTGCCCAGGAGAGTGTAACAACTATTTTGGGACGGATGGAGTAAAAGTAAACATGACGTATGTTCTTATAGAACTAGTTGAAATAAAAAAAAGTAATACTCTCTTTGTCTCATACTAATGGTTCCGTTTGATGGATTTTTTTGTAAGAGCTTACTTTTTTGTCAAGTGAGGTAATTAAAACGGAACATAAAGAGTATTCTATATATCACATGTTCTTTTTATCGATCATAATGTTCCTATACATAAATTACGTTCTTTTATCACGTCACCTTGAGTAATTTACCCAAAAGGTAATAAAATTTCTTATTTTATTTCGTTAAATAAATTAGAATAAAGTTTTAAGATCGTAATTCTGCATGCCTTTTCTTTTAGAGTGAGGAACTTGAACCATAACTCACTTTAATTGTGGGCCTTTTGGGCCACCTCGTTTTTCTTCCTTCGGCTTAAAGAAAGAGGAGCCCATAAAGAAAAAAAAAAAAAAAAAAGAGAGAGGCTTTTGGTGAAGGAAGGGGGACCATGACAAGGCACGTGTCGCCTTAATTGAGGTTCACATGGTTAACTAGTTAACCACATGGCTAATCTCCACTGAACGGGTACAGTTCCGAGGAATCAAAAATATAATGTTACTTTAGGTTCCAACTAAATTAACATTAATAATTTTCGGACAATGTCCAGCGAATTAACCCTTTCAATATTGATTTTTGATTGGTTACAAATGCATTGAAACTTTAAATGTAACACTTTCTCTCTCCAATTATTTATGCTTATATATTATTTTACGCTATATGTATCTTAGGGGTTGCAAACCCTTAGGGTCAACCAAACATTTTCCATAATTTTCATCCAAAATTCAAAAATTATTTCTGTAGAAGAATATACGTAAAAAAATGTTAAATTTTGCTAAATGGTACTTCCTTTGTTTCTTTTTGTTCTTTACCTTTGGATTTTTACATATTTATTAAAAACTAATTAATGTATATTGAGATTTCTCTATTTTTTTATTTAAACCAAGCAAATTACGTTTATTTATAATGTTTTCACTTTTATCAAAATTCTGATATTGGAAAAATGAAAAAAAAAAAAAAATTAAAGTCCCAATAGAAAAGTGTGAAAGATCGATTAAATGACCCAAAGAATTTAATTGGTTAAAATAATCATTGGGGCCAAATTTGAATCATTGGGGGCAAATTTGAATAGCATATTAAAATATTTATGTGATAATATAAAAGAAAATGTAAAGAACATTTTAAAACACCACAAAAGAAAAACGTAAAGAACAAAAAGAAACGGAGGAAGTACAAGTCTAGTCTTAAATTTGTTGATTACAATTCATTTGACGGTGCATGATAGAGAAAATTAAGTATGCAAACACTGACAACAATTCTTACTGTGACGGGTCTTGAACAAGTTTACAAGAGCTACAATAGAAGAATTAAGCAATATATTGAATAATGTGCTTCCTCTTATTGGAAATATTCGTAACGTTTGTCACTTTCACGCATGTCAATCCACAATTTTAATCGTTAATATCTTAGATTCTCTTTGTTATAACGGATGCAAAGAAAGATTAAATTAACGTAATTAAAGAACGCAGAGATTTAACGTGGTTCACTAACAATGTGTTAGCTACGTCCACAGGCAGAGGGGAGGAAAGTTTTATTGTTCTTGAGGAATACAGATTACAGAATACGGCTAGGTTATAACCTAAAGAGTTTATATAGTACTCTCTAGACAGATGCGGAAAAGCCCAAAAAATAGGCCCAAAACAGATAACCCGTGTCCAAAATAACAGATACCGTAAAGTAAGGGGCTTGACCGATTCAAGGCATTATCTAACACTCTTCAAACAAACATTATAAAAAGTTGATATTTTGAAATAACGCATTGAGATGAGTCTAACAAGTTCCCACGTGACTATGTTTTATCTGACATATAAATCATCAACAATGGTTAAAGTAGAATATGTGAATAGTGTAAAAATACAAACGTTATGTAAAAAGACCAAACGTTGCAAGTATTTCTAAACGGGGGAAGTATACAATTATACTCAAACTTTAGGGAGTCGAAATCATATATACACAACGTAATTTTCTGCATGATCGAGGGTGCCATATAGAAGATCCACCACTAGAGTCTTGTTTGTTCTTATAATTAGTTGCTGCAAAAGATTGTCAGTATCGGGGTCCTACGACCTTGGATCGATGAAGGGAGTACGATTGGATCTTATGATCGTAAGATCCTACTAAAAATGTAAAATCATGTACACTTGTTTGTTACTAGATCAGTGACACGCCTTTGGGTTCATCAACTATTTAAATTAAAATGTACGGAGTAAATAAATTGCATCGATCTCTTAATTTGATTTTGTAACACTGTCATCTCTATTCTTACATGTTTCCGCGTGCAAGACAGAATTCCCCCCCCCCCCCCCCCCCCCCCATATTTTAACTTAATCAATTCACAATTGATTATAACTTTTCCAATTAATTGGGTAAACGTACTCCTGATTACAATATATATTTGCTCATCTTCATTTTTAATCATTGTCTTTAATTATTTATATACACTTACGGAGTATATTATTGTAACCTCTATGGAGATTCGAAATCCAGGAATGACGTCACCCAAACTTCTCGATCATCATTCTGTAGATAAATATACTTCCTAATTAAACTAATTCGTGCCCCCAAGTACGATTAACAACTTTATCTTAGTTCCTCATTTTAGTTTTTGTCCTTTTTGGACTGTGTAGTTTACTAGTTTCACATACTACTACGTACGTACTACTGTACTAGCAACAAACAAACGTTGAATCGTTGATGTACTACCTACTTTCCTAATTATCTTGAACGTAACTTTAATATTGTGCTAACAAAACTTGTACTCTCTATATATTTAGATACTCCATCCGTCCCTTTTTTTTTGTGGACATGCCTATATTTTAAATTAACTTTACGGAAATTTCATGAAATGTCTCCGAATTTTACATTAATTCACCAAACGTCTTTCAAGTTTCAACAATTCATAAAATACCCCTCACAATTCGTACACATACCCAACATACCCTTACAGTTAACAGATGTTAACTTTTTGTTAGAGGGAGTTTACCATTTTGCCCTTATTTTGCTTTTGGGCGCCATAACTTATCCCTACCCATGGTTACCCATTCCAGAGTTCAAAAAAATCCGCGACCTAAAATTGCTTCTCTCTCTCTCTCTCCCGTGTTCTTCCTCCTTCTTCCACCATAGTTGCATCATCAATCACACAAAAAGCCTCAGAATTTTGGTGCGCATTGAGTTGGTGAAGTAGTTTTCTGGGTTTTTAACCACACACGATTTCTCATAAATGGGGTTTTGGCGAATTGCGCAAAGAAGCTGTAGAAGTTCAAGTTCAAGTGTGAATTTTGTGTTCTTAGGTTACTCGCGCATCGTGTAAGGGATGTATTGTCAATCAATCAACTTTTTTCGTTTTTACAAACTTCTGTTGCGCAAATTTAGGGTTTAGGGTTTATGGAAATTGGATATTGGAGATGACTTGTTTCTTTGCGTTTTCATGAAATAAAGTATAAATTAGTTATTAAATGTCATGCATGTTAAGTTGGTAATGGAATTTTTTGTTTTTCTTGATTTGTTTGTGTGTGTTAGGATGTCTACTAATGTGGTTATTGTTGCACTATAAGTCTCATGATTTTGATGTGAGGGTTGTGGACTCTGATAGATGTCAGTTGATTGACATACTTTTGGATATATTTGAGGAATCGAATAAGCAAAATGTGTTTATGCCTGATAAGTTTAGATTGTAAACTAACTCCCCTAGTGACAGGGTAGAATTGGTAGATGATAGTGTAATGCTGAGAATGTGGGGGTGGAATAGGGGGAAGGACACCATAGAATTGTGGGTAGAGGAATCAGACACTCTAGGGGTAGCTTTTAGGTCTGTTGTAGCTTTGCTTGAGAGGCAAAGGAAGGAGGGTGAAAGAAAGTTGAGAGAGAGACAAAAAGAGCTTTTAAGGATGCAAAGAGAAGCTGAAGAACAGAGGAGGGCAGAGGAGGAAAAGGAGAGGGTGAGGAAGGAAATGAACGAACAAACGAGGTACATAGTTGCTATGGAGGTTCTAGTGGTGGATGTAGAGGATGACGAGATTGAGTACATGAGGATTTTTGACACACAGGATGTTGATGAGGTGTTTCTTGGGATTTCTTATCCACAACCACAAACACAAGACTCCCCCCCCCCCCCTCCTAAGAAACCTTCCAAGACCAAACCTAGGAAGAAAATGCCTCAAAAAAAGAGGACACCAAAACCTGCCCCCCCCCCCCCTCTCAGCCTACTGAAATCACGCCCAAAACAGAAAGAAGACCACAAACACCTCCACCTCAAGCTGAATCAACTCAAGAAACTCACCCACAATCATTAGAAAAAATACAATATACCCAACAAGCACCCCAGCCCACACAACCTGAAACTGTTGTCCCACCTCCATCACAACCAGCAGGACCTGAACCAGCTGTCCCAACCAAACCCAAAAAATCAGGAACGACTAGAACTAAAGGGTTTAGGGTTGGAAAAAACACAAGTGAAAATTGGAACATATGTGTCTAAAGCTGGTAGGGGAAACACAAGGGAAACTAGGACATGTAAAGGTAATGGTAGTGTTGTGATATCTGATGGTGAGGGTGTGATGAAGACAATGAGGATGTTGATTAGAGGAAAATGGGAGTGATTAGGGTGATGAAGACAGTGATGATGAAACAAACATTGGGGATTTAATTGTTAATATATGATGAGGGGTTGGATGATTTGGGGGATGACATCCATGAGAAGTCATTTGAGGAGTATCTAGATGGAAGCTCAAAAATGGACAAGAATGAGAAGGTGTATGTTAAGCAGGTTTATGGTACTATTAAGCTTGATCCTTGGTTGATATTTTGTAGATACGGGGGAATTTGTCAATGTCCTAAAGGACTATTGTATACAGGAGGGGTTTGGGTTGAGTGTTGACACTACAAAATTATGCATCAATTAGAGATGGATTTTGAGACGTATACAACAAACGTCTCAAAATTGAGACGGATTACTAAATTTCGTCTCTAAATTAAATTTGAGATGGAATTGTATGAGGAGTTTCAAAAATTTCGTCTCAAATTTGTAATGGATTTGCAAGAATTCCGTCTCAAATTATTTTGAGACGCTCTCTATAGAGACGCCCTACTTTCGTCTCAAATCCGTCTCTAAGCATAATTTTGAGACGGATTTGGATTACATAGAGACAAAATTCCTCGTTTCTATAAAATGATTATTTTGTAGTGTGAGAAGGCAGACATCAGAAGATACATTGTTGTTTGTGCAATTGAGGGTTGTGATTGGAGGATTCATTCTTCAAAGATGGTTGATAATATGAGTTGGGCAATCAAACCATTGACTGGGGAGCACAAAGGTGTGGTAGGCTTGAGGTGAACCCCAAAGTGACCACCAAATGGTTAGTGAAGAAGTTGTAGCCAGAGATTGAAGCAAACCTAGATATTCCTGTAGAAACATTGAAAAATGTGACTCGACAGAGGTTTAGAATACAAGTTACCAAGAGGTTGTTCTACAAGGTTAAAGCAGTGACTAAGGAGATTATCCATGAGAGTATTAGTGAGTCATATGCCCTGTTACCTAGGTATGCAGAGGTAATAAAAGATACTATCCCTGGGAGTTATGCACTGATCACATGGCATAATGATGGTGGCAATGTGGAACCCAAGGTTCATGGCTTACTTTTTCTCATTTGGTGCACAAGTAATGGGATTTCTGAAGGTGTGTAGGCCCATTATTGGAATTGATGGAGCTCACCTTAGTGGGTATTTCAAGGGGACTCTTCTGTCAGCCTTGGGCGATTGAGGACAACAATGAGATTTTCCTGCTTGCTTATGGGGTTGTTGACACTGAAAGGCAAGTGCTGGAACTATTTCATGAGGAACCTCATGACACTGTTTGAGAGAGAAGGCTGCAACAAGGATGACTGAACATTCATCAATGACAGAATGAGGGCAAGTTCTGAACTTTTATATCTTATTCAAGTTTTTATTATTTTACCAAATACCCCAAAAGTGAAAAGTAATTTCGTCAAATACCCAAAAGTGAAAACTTAATTCACCAATTACACCAAAAGTGAAAACTTAATTCACCAAGTACCCCTTAAATTTAGTACAATATTTCATCAAATACCCTTCTATGTAACTGTTTGCCTTGCATTGTTTAATTTCATGGGGTGGAATTAGTTGTACATGAGAACATCCCAAGGGTCACTAGAAGGTGCACATGAACTGCAAGAATGGAGGTTGGAGTGGAGAATTGTTCCACAAGCTCTTCGGGATAGCTTCTAGTGCTTACAACCCTTTTGTTTACAACAAGGTCATAGAGAAGATCACTGAGTTTGATCCAAGGGCTACATACATCAGCTTATTCCTGTGTTGAGTAGCTTGATCCACTTTGATCACAATACCAATCAACCCTGTAATCTTTTTCAAACTTTTTTCACCCTAGTATTTAACCTCCAGACCATGTAAATTGATCCATATTGGGACCATTTTCACAGGATCCTTAGTAAAATTAGTATTTGTTGTCCAAGATTTCACAATTACAGGCTTGGAATAAAAAAATCTGAGTATTACCTTTCAACACTTTTTGACATTTTCCATGGTGGAAAACGAATCAGGTAAACCCCCTTCTCTACTAAAGAAACCTTATCAATCCCATATTTGCCCCAAATTCTATGCACAAAATCAGACATCACATATATTACTTCAAACGTAGTAAAATACAGGACAAGTTCGACTTTAGATCAATGATGGTTTAATCACGCCACAACAAACATAAGTTTGTTCCACATTGCATTACTATTAGTCATGGATTCTAACATTTTTCACTACTTCAATAGTTCAATCACAATATTAGCCTCAATATAGGTCCTCATGATCAACAAAAACGTAGAGTAAAATTTCTTGCTAAAATGTAAAACTGTCACACTTGTATTTATTTTCATAAATTAAATCACGAATTTTCATCAGTGGATATATATGTCAAAGAGCAGAAAGCAGGACAACTATGTTGGTTTAGATATGTAATGCGAGTCACTACTTCCACATAAATTTTTTTATAGCAAAAATTATTCTTCCAAATTTCAGTGGTCATCAATCAACTGATTACCTACTAATTATTTTGTGATTATGTACATTCCAATAATCATATCCACAATTATTTGATTAAGATGTTTTGATTTTCAAACAAATCAATGATTAAGGAATTGACAAGATGATGATGATGATGCAACTTAGGATTAACATAGCTGTTCGAGCACATGAACTGCTTGTGTCTGCTTACCTCATCTTGTCAATTAAGGAACCCTACTTTAGCTCTTAAATCTTAATCATTAGTAAGGATTCTAAGGTAGACCTGATTAAATGGCGGGTTGGACCGTCCCGTAATAGCAGCGAGCGAAATAGGAGCAACCTAAACCGTAAAAACGGGATTGTGGGAGAGCAATCCAATTAGGTGTCATGTTGCTAGGCGAATCAGTGGAGCGTGGTACTCTAGATTGTGAAAGTCCATTAGATGAAAGCATCACTAGCTTATGCTCTGACCACGATCGAGTAGCATGGGACACGTGGAATCTCATGTGAATCAGCAAAGACTACTTTGCAAGGCTTAAGTAAATACTTCTAGGCTAGCATATAAGGAGTATCCCCAAAGTAGGATACTCCGTAAGTTTTTGTGTCCAAAAATCTACTATACGTACTCTTTCAGTCCAAAAAAAAGCCATCCTTTAATTAATTAATTTACTTTTTTGAAACTCGATTGAAATTACATAAATTTGTACGCAACAGTAGGTGTGACAAATACAACACACGTAAGCACCAAATGGTGTTAGTAAAACTTAAAAGTAAACTTCTTAATGTACTACTCCGTACTACGTATGTATAAATACGTACGTAAACCATTTACACACAAGATGTGTTATTTCTGAATGTTAATTAATAATTAGCTGGTACTACATATTTATTTACTAGGATTATTAGTTCAATCATTCATCGGTTGAGGTTTTAGTCAAATTAAAGTGCCGTAGCACGTGGGACATCACATAAATCATACCCGTAACAATATAATTAAGTAAATAATGAATAGAATATGACGACCTAGCTAGCTCTTACATTAATTAAATTGCATTGGGTCAAGTGGCTGAAGAGGCTAACTCTAAAGCCACTCATTTATTTAGTTTTAAATATTCATTTCTATGTAAATGGATCATATATTCATATGCATCATTGCATCAACGAGGGTATGATGAACCCGATATGTTGACACAATGTCGTCATCAAAATTAAAATTACTCCGTAGTAAACTCCTTGTAATTAAATGTAGGCTTTTACCCCTTTTTTTCCTACGTAATTTAATAATGGGTACGTATTCTAAAAGTTAGTTATATACGTACGTAGATTTACGACTCCAATGAATTTAACGAATTTGAACTCGAGTTTCAATTCAACTTGTCTCAAACACTTAGCTTATTGAATAACTTGATTTATGCTAAATTTCAAATTAAATTATGACATAACCATTAATTAAACCAAACAATTCAGAAGATGCATATGACTTTTTAAAACTGAATTAATTTGATTATAAAAATAAAAATTAAAACCAAACAATTCAGTCATTCAGAAGAAACTTAACTAAAGCTTATAAGATTTACTCCTTAGATTAAAACAACCGCCTTATTTAGATGAAGACTAGTATAATATCCGTGCGATGCACGATTTATAATCTAAACATAAATTTATATGAAACTTGGTAGACAATTATCATCAAAATAGATCTTATAGCTACTCTGTATTCTCCAAATTAGAATTAATGATGGATAAATTTATTATTGCTCATTCGGTGTCTTATTTATTAAAATAGTTAAAACAAATAAGGGTACACAAATAAATTTATTTTCTTTCTTATTCACCTCTTGTGTCAAGCATAAACTTAACTATCTCATCCACCCTGGGATTCGATAGTAATACCTAGTTATTACTCGCAGAGTCGACCATTAAATTCATTACCCGACCACTTAACACCTAACTACACTATTTACTTTATTCAGTCAGAGATAACTTTGAGGCGAGGTGAGGCCTGCACACCCATACCCGCCTATAATTTTCATCTCCATCCACGACATAAACGATACCCACCACTTCCAATCCCAGAGGTACAAAATAAACTTTATCCCCCTCTTCATGACCCCCCTCCAATGTATCCATCCCCGCCTCAAACGCACCCCTAGACTCAATGTTTTTGGTAAGATAGTTTTGAATTTCAAAACTTATTGAGTTTTTGACAATTCCTTAGTCTGATTAGAGTAATTAAATAAATAAATAAAATATTATACTAAGTTAGTAGTAACTTTTTTATATTATTCATAATCAATTAGAGGATTAGCAAGGCAGGTGGGTCCAATCTAAAATTTATCCTTGTCCCGTCTCCCACGACGAATACAGTTTTTAACTCCATCATCCACCAAACTTTCCGCCATCCCCGTCCACTTGAGGAGGATGCACGGGGATCTCCCAAAAAATATGCCTCATTGACAATCTGACATCACTATATATATTCGATCAATAATCCTTTCCTTAACCAACTTTTAAATATATGGCAAAATTATTACGATAATAACAATGTGGAAAATTTTGTTTTTCAAATTTAAGAAAAAGATATATTAAAACAACCGCCTTATTTAGATGAAGATAGATCGGCATAGAAATAAAAAATAAAAATAAAAAATAAAAAATCAAGATTGTATGTATAAAAGATAAGCTAATAGGCGTGTACGTATATCAAAGTTTTCCGGCATATTAGCATAAGTACTTAGTAATAAGACCAAAAAAAGAATTGAAAAAGTCAAATGTAAACCCTAAGTAGACGTGTGTCACCACTACTTGCGGTCGGTAGTTTCCCCTCAACGTCAGTTAAGTACTCTAGTTAACCCAAATCTTAATTCTAATTGGCCGGCAGTGGTGCATCAAGTACTTGAGTTTACAAAGTACAACCTTAACAACAAACTAAAATATCATGATATATATTACGGAATACTAATAACGGAGTAAAAATCATGGATATAAAAATATTTTTGGGTGTATGATGAACCCGGATGCATCTAATAATTTTCACTTAGTTTTTATTGATCATACTAAAAACAGAATAAATGCTATAATCTTGCCACCTGAGGGTCTTAATTGTTGAAAGATACTTTCAAGTTGCCTCGATAGAACTTACTTGTGTTTTACCTACTCCCTCCGTTTTTTAATATTAGTCTCCTTTTAACTTTTTCATCCCTTTTAACTTAATATTTAAACGTAAATATCTCCAAATACGTACGTTACAGAAATATAAAAAATTGATATTGTTAAACTACTAAGATGAATAAACAAGATCTCATATTAATATATTTTGAAATACATATTGGAAAGAAATTAGAAAATTCTTTTCATCAATTGTAAAGTGACAAGATTTCAAAAGGGACTAATAAAAAGAAAAAACAGAGGAAGTATTACAATTGGCTATAGCCTATAGCATTGGTGTGGGAGATAAAGTGGAGACCAGGGTGGGGAATTCCGGGAGGAACCCTTGAACTTGTATCGTAATTGGCCTTAGCACTTTAATACGTCAATATAATGATGCATGGTGTAATTTACAATAATTCAAATTAAAGAAGTAGATCATATATAATATCACAATCCGTGGACTATGGACCATGGTGCACGTAGAGCATGGAGCACCAAAAGAACATATGTACATAAGTAAAAGAACATGACACTACAGCAAAAGAACATGCGATATAATATTTCATTTTTTTGTTATAAAAATAATATATTATTTTACTATTAATTACAAACCTAAAAAAAAATATACTAATGTTCTTTTCTCGTAACCAGATGTTCTTTCAATTATATACTAGTGTTTTTAAGGTGCACCATGCTCTATATACACCATGATCCACCTTCTAAATTGCGATAATATCATCATAATCTCCCTCTAGCCAGCAAATACAGATTACTCGTTGCAAAATAATAAACCACCAATTTCAATTACGCTAGAAAGATGGGGACCACTAATATATTATTGCAATTAAGCTAATTAAGAGATTTTTTTGATATTTTACTGAAATGGCTAATTTAGCTAATCTATTTACCTAAATGACTATTCTCTAATTAATTTTAATTCCAAAACCAACTCCTGTGTAAATAACTATGATAAGCATTGTATTATTTTTCTCTTTGTCAAAAGCCTTTGTCTAATACTCTAATCTAGTGAAAGTTCCAACATTTACTGAAGAAAATAAATAAATTATCAATGAGGTCTTGTGCTAAGGATAAATACTGTAAGTTTGTATTTGATAATGTAAGTTTTCGAAATCATCCTCTACAATTTGTAAATTTATAATACTCTTGTGGATCTCATTATCGTTACACACTTATACATCATGCAAATATGCAACGTATATTATTACAAGCTCACCATTTACAGATGCATTTACACTGTTCCGTATATATAGATCATACCGAGGATATATACACAAAAATGAAGATCTTGATGAATCAAAAATGAGTTGTTCCATGTGGTAAATGTCGACCTACACAAAAACAGAATAGAGAGGGGGTGATGAACCTCGGAAAGATTAACGTACTGACTACTGAATAGATTTCATGAAAGTGATAATGTTTGGTTAAGAATATCTTGATTCTTCAAAACAATCCACACGTAAGAAAGAGAGGAGAACTAAAGTTGATTGGAAATTACAAATCGCGAGAGACAAGGAAAAGGCATATAGTACAAACCACCCAGAACAATTTGCCAATTTAATTTAATTTAATTTTAATCTTCGTGGCTAAATGTGAAGTGTTAAAGTCTTAAAGATCGATCCAAATATAATTGGGAATAATAATAAATATTAATGTAAAAAACTTTAAAGGAATAACGTCACGTGTGTGAAGAATGCATGGGGAACGTTGCTCAAATCGTTATCTACCACGTGTCTATCATGTAGTGGTCCACTCTTCCTAGCACGTGGATATTAGGGAAAATAAAATTACTAATAAGTGACTGACTAAAAACAGTGTAAACAGTGTGGTACACTACTATTCAATATTCATGCAGGAATTGATATATGCCCGGCCTTGGGGAATTCAATTAGTGAATTAATGATGTTACTAACAATTGATTAATCAGTAATTCAGTAAGATTATTATACTAAAAGAGAGGAAATCAATGTGGTGATGACAAATGTCACTCATTGATTCGCCTCTCCTTTAATAGAGATAATTAAACTTAAAAAAAACTTACAACATCAAATATTTTACAGCCCAACTATCTCCCTAAAATAGTATACATATCCCAAAAATAGTGGCGAGAATCAATATCAAATGATGCATTACTTTTACCAAATATAATATACATAACAGACACTTACTAAATTTGCTACTATGTATAATTTCCGTGATTCTTAACTTCGACTACGGAGTATAAAAATTTCACTAAAAATCTAGCTATTGCCTATATATACTACTTCGTTGCATAGCTAACATACAAGAAGATCGGTTGCACAGCTAGCACGTGTCTCTAATTAAAATAATATTCTCTTAAAAATTATCTAGATATTTATGTTAATTTATAATGTTCCTAAAATTGTATTCACTGTGGGATCTTTCATAATTAGAATTTGTGATGAGTTTTTTTTTGACATAATTTGCATATATAAAGAAAGTGTACCTATTATAACTTATTAAAACTAAAACAACCTAAATTACTAGAGTCATTAATACCCCCTACATAAATTACGGCAAATGATAAATCCAAGGAAAAATTTTACTTTTTCCAAGGAAATCAACTTTAAAAAAATATTGATTTTTTTGGAAGAAGTAAAATTTCCCTTGAATTTATCACTTCCACACCGAACTACCAACAAAATATTAAAAACTAAAGGAATAAGTTATTCGTTATACTAAATATGTTAGAGAATATATAAATCATGCTACATATATGATTGTATGTTTACACAATTACGAATTCAAACAAAGCTATTAAAGAAACTAAAAAGGTACTTTATAGATTACA
The DNA here is from genome assembly GCF_020520425.1 of Spinacia oleracea. Taxonomy (NCBI): domain Eukaryota; kingdom Viridiplantae; phylum Streptophyta; class Magnoliopsida; order Caryophyllales; family Amaranthaceae; genus Spinacia; species Spinacia oleracea. Next base: position 116,569,082 of record NC_079487.1, on the reverse strand, counting down.
AATTTGAGTTTTATTTATATCGGTTCTATATATGTAAATGCTACATCACATTTAATTGATGATGGAGCGAGTTTGGATTTTAGATTGGGCTGACGAAAGAGATAAACGTAGATGATTAACTAATGTACTGACCAACAATTACATATTTTATGTTGGTGGACGGTTATAAAGATAACATATATGTACCAACCTTTGTGATGAGATGAGTTTGAATTGATTGGATTTGAGAATACTCACCCAATCCTAATTATGCATGTCACTTTTAAATAAATTTATCAATATTATAGTTCATACAATCAAATTTAATATTTCCTAATAAACTTATATAAATATATCTAAAATTAGTTGAAAGGAAACGTGAATTATTTATCGAATATAGGAAAGTGGGCGGGGATGGAGGAATGTTGAGCGGGAGATGTATTTAAAAAATGTATTCGTCGCGGGGTGACGAGGCGATAATAGATTTTAGATTGGACACGCATGTTTCGCAAATCCATCATCTAATTGATTACGAGAATATAAAAAAACTACTACTAACTTACATATTATAACATTTTTTTTATTTATTCAATTACTCTAACCAGAAAAACAAATTGACAATGATTCTAGAATAGAGTTTTCAAATTCACAATTCAAAAACGAGTCTAGGTGTGGGAACGTTTGAGGCGGGTGTGGATACACGGGAGGGGGGGTGGGGGATGAAAATGGGATCAATTTTATTTCGGGAGGGGCGGGTATTGTTCCTATCGCAGATGGAGAGGATGGGGATGAGAACTGTAAGCGGGTACGAGTGTGCATGTTCAGGCCCTCCTCAAAGTCATCTCTAATTGGAAAAAGTAAATGGTGCTGCTAGGAAAGTTTAGATTTTAGATTGGATTGACAAAAAATAATAAACATAGATGATTGACTAATGTTGACTAATAATTAGATATTTTATGTTGGCGACGGATATAAGGATAACATATATGTACCAACAATGGTAATGGGGCAAGTAGATTTGAGAATACTTGCCCAATCCTAATTATGTACGTCACTTTTAAATAATTTATCAATATTATAGCTAATGAGATCAAATTTAATACTTCTTAATAAACTTATATCAATATATTTAAATGAAAGTTGAAAGGAAAAGTGGATTATTTATCGAATACGGGAATGTCACATTGTCGCTGGGGCAGACTTTTTGGGAGATCCCCCGTGCATCCGCCTCCCTTTGAGCGGGTGGGTACGTTTGAGGCGGGTGTGGATAACGGGACGGGGGTGATGAACAGGGGATGAATTTTTATTTTGTATCTCCCGAAAAGGGGATTAGGAAGGGTGGGTATCGTTCCTATCGTAGATGGAGGAGATGAGGATGAGAACTGTAGGCAAGTATGAGTGTGCAGGTTCATCCTCGCCTCAAAGTAATCTCTAACTGAATAAAGTAAATGATGTAGGTATGTGTTAAATGATTGTGTAATGAGTTTGATGGGGCAACAGTGCGAGTATTAAGTGGGTATTACAATCGAAGTACGTGAATAGTAGATGAGATAACTTTATGCTTGACACAAGTGGTGAATGAAAATGAAAATAATTTTGTCTTTGTACCCTTATTTTTTTTTAAATTCCTTTAATTAATAAATAAGACACCGAATGAGCAATCACAAACTTATCCACCATTAATTTTAATTTGGAGAATATCTATAAGCTATATTTTAATGATAATTGTCTACCATGTTTCATACAAATTTACAATTAGATTATAAATCGTGCATCGCACGGGTAATATACTAGTTGTACACTATTAACAAGTCCTATATATGATATATCCCATTAACTGTGCCAAAACTGGGCTTACGGGGGATGTAAGGTTGTTCATTGTTGGAGAGCGTATAAAGGCCCATTTTAAATGGGCTCAAACCATAACAACCTAATTACGATTCGCATTCCCCATCTAAGGATATACCTCAAAACTAATAAATCCATAATTAATCGCAATACATAAATATGTTTTTGAACTTTGCTAAATCATTGAAGTTCTATCTTCATAATAATTGGTGCATGGGCTTTAATACTCTATCGTTTAATATATTGACACGAGAATTCCACTTCGATCATTCAATTTCTCCATCTCATAAAATGATAGTTGGTAGTATCAACATTAGAGTCCACGTTACTTAATAACAAAAGGAAACTACAATAAATCTCTCTCTTTTTAATTACTACTCCGTAGAATTTAAGTTGTTTTCTTAGAGGAGTGAAAAGTTAGTGAGAGAAAGAATTTAAGTTGTTTAGTAGTATTGTCAAATTACGTTCATCAATTTCACTCTTTTAGTTAATTGCTCCACCACCAATGTCATCATCATCCTATTTACTTTTTATAAACCACAAAAGTCAGTTTTACAAATATCATCCTTTGCTTGTAAGTAATACGAGTATTACTTGTCAATAAAATTACGATTACACGATCATATGGTGATCTAAATCCGTACCGACCACTAAATATATCTTCTTCAAAACGATAAAAAAAAAAATCTCCTATATACTTCGTATAATAAAAAAGAATGTACAATATTTTTCTGTCGGACTACATCATATTTACTTTAGAGGGTGTTTGTTTTGTGGGAATTGAAGCATAGGAATTGGATATGGGAAGATGGAGATTAAAATTCTCATGTTTGTTGTGAGGGAATGAGTGAGGTGGGATTGGGAATGAGAAATAAATGGCTCTATTTCCTTGTTTTATCCTCATGGGAAGGGTATGAAACTGAGATGAGAATAAAGATTAAAAATAAAATGACAAATTTTCCATTAATGAAACCAACAACAAAGAATACTGGGAAGAGTATTTTAGTGATTTTATCTATTATTGTCACTCTATTCCCTCCACTAAACAAACAAGGGAAATGTAATATTTTCCTAAATTCTCAATTATCAATTGTTTGGGCTCCCAATTGATTCTCAATTGGGCCACTAAGTCCAAAGCCCAACGGCTCTAAACAAACAGCATCAAACTTACCAATGGCTAATCAGCCACCCATCAAGGCCCAAGGCCCAATAGCAATAAATGACCTATGGGCATTTATTATGCAAACACTATAAATAGGCCGCCAAGGCTCACACCTCAAGGTACGTCCAATTAATCGCCTTAAGACTACTCTTCTAAAGAACTTCTCTCTAGAATCCGAGCATCATTCTTACTTAGGCATCGGAGGGGCTTTCCTCGGAAACACCCCCGAGGCTAGTGACTTTGCTCTTGTGCAGGTGAATTCGGACTCTACTCATTCAAGCAAGCAAGATCTTCAACACATACAAAGGGGCCTTCATTCGAAGCCCATTGTTTCCATCTTTACAACACCAGAACAATTTGGCGCCGTCTGTGGGGAAGAACACTTCAAAGCCTTTTGAAAGACATTAACCACCTCTTTCTGCAAAATGGTTAATGATGTTATCAACAACGATGATGACGATATGATAGTGCGGTCAGATTCGGAATCTGACGAAGAGGAGCACCCTCAATCGATGGCGAGGTCACAGCCAAGCAGAGCTACGACCGCCACAAACGCAGGACCTCCGATTCCAACTAGGGAAGAGCTCACTGCGGCCATGACCATCATGCAAAACTTCCTCTTCAATGAGAAGCAACAAGGATTGGCAAAAGACCGCAGAGAGCAGAGGAGGACCAGGCGAAGGCTAAACGAGCAGCCCAGCGTAGAAGTGTCCAGACCCGAAAGAGAGCCCCTCCCCTTGACAGGAACACACCTGACGTCGAGATGGATGGAAAGCACGTGGGACACCCAAAAAAGGGCACAACAACAACCAGATTGGTTTGCAAAACCATCGCCTACTCCAACAGCTCTCCAAAGCGAATCGACTACTCGTAACACCCGGATCCGAAGCTCGGTGCTCAGCAGGTTGAGGCCATCGGTCCACTCAAGGTTAAGACCCTCGATCCATACGAGACTCGGGGTAGGCGAATCAAGCAGATCTGGCGAACGACCCGAGGTCAGTAGCCGAGAAAGAAGAAGAGACAGGAGGCATGATCGAACCCCTAGCCCCCATCGTACGCCCGAACGTTCTAACCGCAGAACCTCGGCGAACGAGGGCATCAGGGCTAGACTCGGGAAAAGAATCATGACTCCCACGTCATCCCCTTTCTCGGACGAGCTGATCAGGGAAGAGATACCAAAGGTAAGACTGCCAGCACACCTGACGTATAGCGGAATCACGGATCCAAGGGATCATGTCATCTCCTACGAGCAGCAAATGTTCTTGAGTCCCTACTCCGAAGCATGTTGGTGTAAATATTTCCCAACCACGCTAACCGGAGTGGCGGGAGAATGGTTTAGATCGCTGCCGAAGGGATCGATCAAAAGCTGGAAGAAGCTGAAAAAGAGATTCTGCACACAGTTCGTGAGCAACAATCGCCCCGAGCGAACCACGGCAGAACTGACCTCGATCCAACAAGAAAAAGACGAAAGTCTAAGAGAGTTCATGGCCAGATTCATGAAGGAATCAACAAACATACCAAACTTACAACCAGATGTGGCCATCTTCGCCTTGAAACACGCGCTCCAGGAAGGGAAATTCCGTGATAAGCTCTCGATTAAAAACCCCTCCAAAATAGCCGACGTGCTCCAAATGGCTGATGCGTTCATCAGAACCGAAGAGTTCAACAAAGCCGCTGCAAGATTGAAAGGATCGTCGGATCCGAGAGAAACAAAGAATACCCAGAGCAAGCCCGAGGGCGGCTCAAGGAAAGGGAAGGAGAAAGTAGGAGCTAGAGAGATGAGCCCGAAGAAAGACGGGAGAAGGGGTGAACTTCAACCCAGATACACTAACTACACTCCACTGACTCTGCCCCGAAAAGAAATCTTTAGCCTCAACAGAAATGATGAAAAATGGAAACTACCTGGGAAGCTCAAGTCCAACCCAGCTCGGAGAAACAAGAACAAATGGTGCGAGTTTCATGATGACTTCGGTCACCACACCGAAGAATGCAACTCGCTGAAAGACAACATTGAGGACCTCGTTCGCCGAGGCTACCTGAAACAGTACTTGTTAGACCGAAGGGAGGAAAAAGAAAAGGCCGCAAGTGGCAAACAACACGAGCAACCCCAGAAAAGGGTCTACGAAGCAACAGGGCACAAGAAGAATGACATCCTAGTGGTGTTCGGGGGACAGAAGTCTGGCCAAGCCAGCAAGAAACACCTGAGAGCTCTCACCCATAGAGTCAACTTCAGCACAGTGGGAGACAACCAACCACACCCCCCGAACATGACCTTCACTGCCGATGATTGCTTCGGAGTCCAATACAAACATGACGATCCTCTAGTCATTTCCATGGACCTCAATAACCACAACGTACACCGAGTGTTGGTTGACGGAGGAAGTGCCGTCAATATCATCTTCAGAAACTGCTTCGAGCAACTGATCCTCGAAGAGTCAGAGGAAGCATTGACGAAAGTCAGTTACCCCCTGATCGGATTCAACGGATCCGCAGCTATCCCTCGAGGAAAGATCACCTTGCCAGTCACAGTGGGCGAAGGCCAAGCAGCGAAAACCCTTCGGGACGAATTTTTGGTGATGGACTGTGATTCCGTATACAACGTAATCATGGGAAGAACCATGATCCACAAGATGCAAGCAGTCCCCTCCACATACCATCAGCTGATGATATACGTCTCGGATGCAGGATTCGCCGAACGAATTAGAGGTGATCAAGAGGTCGCGAGAAGAACCTGCCACACCGCCGTCCGAAAGCCCAAATTAGGAGACAGTTCGGAGGCGGAGAAAGATGCTCCAGAAGAGCAGAGTGAGGCAAAAAGGAGGAAAGCAGGCATGAGCAGCTTATCTCCCGCAGAGGTCGATGCCCGCCCCGAAACCCTGTCTCCTGAACCAGATCAGGAAATGGAGGATATCTTCCTCGAAGAAGGTTCAGACAGGAGCGTCCGAATAGGCAAGGGCCTAAGCTCGGGGCTCCGAATCGATTTGATCCAACTACTCAGGGATCACAAAGACATTTTTGCATGGTCGGCAGCAGATATGCCAGGGATAAATCCGAAGCTGATTTGTCACAAGCTGGACGTCAACGCCGAAGCTCGGCCAATCAAACAAAAGAAGAGGAATTACTCCTCGGAGAAAAACAGAGCCATCGCCGAAGAGGTGAAAAAGTTGCAAGAGGCCGGATTCATCGAGCCATGCATGTACCCAAAATGGTTGGCCAACGTGGTGATGGTCAAAAAAGCGAATGGCTCCTGGCGAATGTGCGTGGATTTCACAGATCTGAACCGAGCCTGCCCCAAAGACTGCTATCCCCTGCCAAGGATAGATCAATTGGTTGACTCCACCAGCGGCCATGCACTGCTCAGCTTCATGGATGCCTTTTCAGGCTACCACCAAGTATTCATGCACCCCGACGACAGGGCAAAGACAACATTCATCACAAGCGCAGGAGTGTTCAACTACAAAATGATGCCTTTCGGCTTGAAAAATGCAGGAGCCACCTACCAGAGGCTAGTTGATCACGTCTTCGCCGACCAGAAAGGGAGGAATGTCGAGGTCTATGTGGACGACTCCATCGTAAAAAGCATCAAGGAGGAAGACCATGTTAAAGACTTGGCAGAGACCTTCGGAAATCGGAGGAAATACAGCATGAAGCTGAACCCAAAAAAATGTGTCTTCGGGGTGAAGTCAGGGAAGTTCCTCGGATTCATGGTGAGCGAAAGAGGAATCGATGCGAACCCAGACAAAGTCCAAGCGGCATTGGATTTACCCGAGCCGAAGACCAAGAGAGATGTGCAGAGGCTAACCGGCAGGTTAGCCGCACTAACAAGGTTCATATCAAAAGCCTCGGACAAGGGAGCCCCCTTCTTCAAAGCACTGAAACCAAAGAACCTCCCCGGGGGAGAAGCAGAACCAGTCAAGAAAAAGGGGGTCCCGAGGAAGGTGGATCCCGAACTGATATGGGAACAGGAGCAAAAAGAAGCTTTTCAGCAACTCAGAGCCCACCTAGCTCAACTGCCGACACTGGCCAGACCAAAGGAGGGAGAAACCCTATACCTATATGTCGCAGTCAGCCCTGGAACCGTCAGCGCAGTGCTTCTTCGGGAAGAAGAGAAGAAGCAACAGCCAATCTACTTCACCAGCCGAACACTCACAGGGGCCGAAACTCGGTACCCGCTCATCGAGAAAGTCGCATATGCAGTAGTGGTAGCTGCACGAAAACTGAGGCCATACTTCGACTCCCACCAGATCACAGTACTAACTGACCAACCGCTCGAGAAAGTACTCGACCAAATAGAGAGGTCAGGAAGATTGGCTGCCTGGGCCTTCGAACTATCAGAGTTCGGCATCAAATATCAGCCGAGGACAGCAATCAAAGCACAAGCGTTGGCAGACTTCTTGGCCGAGTGCTCATACCAGAAAATGCTGGATGATACGAAAAGCACTTGGGAGGTCTTCACTGACGGATCTTCCACAATAAACGGCTCAGGAGCAGGAGTTGTACTAATCCCCCCGACGGGAAAAAGCATAGAGTATGCATTGAAGTTCGGCTTCAAAGCAACTAACAACGAGGCCGAATATGAGGCCGCAATCGCAGGGATAGAGCTTTGCTTATCCCTGGAGGCCGAGCATGTTTGCCTCAAAACTGATTCCCAGCTTGTAGCCAACCAGATCCGAGGGGAGTATGAGACCAAGTGGCCCAGCATGACAGCTTACTTAGCAAAAATTAAATCCTTAACGTCAAAGTTAAGATCCTTTGAAGTCATTCTCATCCCCCGAGGACAAAACACGCAAGCAGACGCACTGTCAAAACTCGCAAGCTCAACACTCATCGACCTAAACAGGTCGGTCCACGTGGAAGTTCACCAAGAGAGAAGCATTGACTTGCTACCCACCACAGTATGCAGTTTACGTACCGAACCCAGCTGGATGGACGCAGTAGTTGCATACAAAGAAAGGGGAGAACTTCCCGAAGATAAGCTGCAGGCGAGAAAACTGAAAAGATTCAACAAGTGGTTCATCATCAGCGCCGAAGGAGAGCTCATGAGGAAATCATTCTCCGCTCCGCTGCTAAAATGCGTGGGCCCAACAGACGCTGACTATATCCTAAGAGAAATCCACCTCGGGATATGCGGAAACCACATCGGAGGCAGGACATTGGCACACAAAGCCCTTCGGGCCGGATACTGGTGGCCCACTATGGTTTCTGAGGCAAAGCAGATGGCAAGGAAATGCGAGAAATGCCAAAAGTTCGCACCAGCTATCCATCAACCAGCTCAAACCTTACAATCAACACTGTATCCCTTACCATTCGCATAGTGGGGGTTAGACATCATTGGTCCCTTCCCCTCAGCTACGAACCAGAAGAAGTGGTTGATTGTAGGAGTCGACTATTTTAGCAAATGGATCGAAGCTGAAGCTGTCTCCTCCATCACCGAACCTCAGGTCCGCAAGTTCATATGGCAGAACATCATCACAAGGTTCGGCATACCAAGACTGATGGTCTTCGACCACGGGAAGCAGTTCGACAACACCCCGTTGCAAAAATGGTGCAAACAGTTCGGCATACACCTAGCTTACTCGGCAGTTTGCCACCCACAAAGCAACGGGCAAGCCGAAGCTGCTAACAAACTCATCCTCAATGCACTCAAGAAAAGAGTCGAGGATGACAAAAACAAATGGTTAGAAGAGCTACCCGGAACGCTATGGTCCCTTCGGACCACTGAGAAAGAAGCTACCGGGCAAACACCGTTCCACCTTGTATATGGATCCGAAGCTGTCATCCCTGTGGAAATCGGAACAGAAAGCTTGAGGATCCAGGCATATAACAGGTATGATGGGCTCCAAGGAGAAAGCAACAACCAACTTCTGTCCGAAGCTCTCGATCTACTGGACGAAGCTCGGAACGATGCGAGGACACTCAACGCAGCTTATTTGCAGAGGGTCAACAAGCATTACAACCGAAGAGTCAACGCCAGACCCCTAAAAATCGGTGATCTAGTACTCAGAAACGCCGCCTCGGTTCAGAAAGGACGGATCCATGGCAAACTCTCAGCCACTTGGGAAGGACCATACATCATCCATTCCGAAAAAAGGCCAGGCACGTTTATGCTGAAACAGTTAGATGGAACAATTTTGAAGAACCATTGGAATACCGATGTTCTCAAGAAATATTTTGTATGATCTCTATCTGTAAACCAAGTAAGTTGTTTAATGAGAAGAGGAAAGCCATTGGCACCATGTGTTTCATTAAACTTATCTCTATATTTATTGTCCCTTTATATATACATGCAGCCTCAGATCTGATCAATCCGAGACTAAAAACAGGTTGACTTTTCCCATTCCTTGATAAAATGCAAGAAATGACCAAATCATACACTTCAGGGAATCGTCCAGAATCCTCGGATTCGCGATACCCAGATAAAATTTGTTCGCAACAAACAGTCGCTCGAATCAAGTTATAAAACTTCGACTCAGATCCACGGATCGCCGAAGTCATAACTAAGAGGCAGACTAGCGATCTCTTGCCCAGGTTTCCGAACCACAAGAGATCGGAAGAACAATCCAGACCTCTGAGCAGATCGACGGATTTGAAGAGTCTGGAAATTAAAGAGTCTCTTAGCAGATCTACGGATTTGAAGAACTCGCAAATTAAAGAGTCTCTTAGCAGATCTACGGATTTGAAGAACTCGCAAAATTAAAGAGTCTCTTAGCAGATCTAAGGATTTGAAGAACTCGCAAAATTAAAGAATCTCTTAGCAGATCTGCGGATTGGAAGAACTCGCAAATTAAAAAGACTCTTAACAGATCTACGGATTTGAAGAGCTCGCAAGATCAAAGGGTTTTTAGCAAGTCTACAGAATGAAGGCCCCTTAAAATTGCGAAAGTACAAAAGTGAGAAGAAGCAGCCAAGTAACAAACATTCATTTTTCATTCAATATTGGGGGGAAGTACAAATACATCAAACAAACTCGGCACATACCCGAGGACCCTCAAAAATTGAAAACAAAATGAAACAGTGAAAATCGGCAGCCATCAACAGACAATACCGGCCTACCGAAGTACTAAGAAAGCAAAAAGAAACAGTACAACGCAGCGCCGAGGCAAAAGGGGGAAAGGCAAGCACACATTCGGAACTCCTCAACTGGAACCGACCGACTCTGAAGAAGACGACTGCCCGAATCCCTAACTCTTGGGAGTCTCAGAAGCGGCCCCTAGGGGAGCATCCTTCGAAGAACCCCCAGCAGTAGTGTCACCTTCGGAAGTCGCCTTCTGGGCCCGAGCCTCTGCAAGAGCAGCTTGGCGTTCAGCTTCAGCTTCGTCCCGATCAGCCTGGCACTCCACCAAGTGATCCTGGGCCCTCATCCAGAGAGGAACCTTCTCATTCCAAGGGAAATGAGGCATGTGCTTCGCAAACATGCGCCGAGCACCCAGGATGCCATTCCAGTACTGCTCTCTACACTGGTCAGCAGTGTAGAGGTCGACTCGCTCTTGCTCCAACTTCCGAATGGCCGCATCCTTCTCTCGGATCTTCAGCTGGAGAACAGGCACCTTGTCAGCTTGATTCTGAATAATCTCTCGGTGCTTGACAAACTGCTGAAGCCTCGCCTCCGCTTCCTGGCTCTGCTTAATGGCCGCCTCAAATTTAGACGTCATCTCCTTGAGAAGACTGTCTTTTTCTTCAAGTTCGCTCGCAAACTTGGCGGCCATTTCTTTTCTCTCCTTGTCGAAGGAAGCTATCTTTTCAGCATCCTCTTCGACTTGGAAAGTGAGCTTCCCAACTTCGGCCCCGATCTGTTCAGCTGATTCCCTAGCCTCACGACTGTACTGAAGGTACAGTTGCTTGACCTCCACCAGCTCGGTGAAGAGCTGCCCAGCCTTCTGGTCCAAAATAGGGATATCACGAGCATAAGCCTCCTGATATCTCCTCAGTTGTCTCTCCTCAACCGAGCTACACTCGGAAGCGAACGAGGACCAGAAACCAGCCTGGGAGAGAAGGAAGGATGAGGAAAAGTAAAAAAAAAAAAAAAAAAAAAAACATAAAACAAAAACGGAACTCAAAAAAGAAAAATCCAACACTTACCTCATTCAGATAGTATTGGGCCATCATAGCTGGGTTCCTCTCTTCAGCTCCAGGAACCCTCCACTGCGGGTTGGCCCGAAGAAGATTCTCCCGAGCAGCTTCGGGACCCACCAAAGATCCCACATGAGCCATAGGGTTCTCCCCCAAAACCGGAGCCCTAGCATAGCGAGCCATCGCCTCCCTTATCTCCTCGGGGATCCGTTTCAGCGGAACATCCGAGCAAGGATCAGCGTGGATCAGTCTATCCAAGGTCGAGGTCGAAGTAGAGCCCAAGGTCGAGTGGCGCCTCTTCCTCGTCAGACCCTGTTCGGGCTGCTCCTCCTCAGCAGAAGGGACCTCCTTCTCAGCTTCGGGAACCTCAATGTGTGCTTCGGTGAGGTCCACCATCTCCTTATCTGGACTTTTCTCTCGGTCGAGAGAAACGTCAGCAGATTCCTCCTTCTGCTCGACCACGATAGGGGCAACCGAGCCAGGAACAAGGTCGGCTTCAATTGCCTCCATCACCTTGGTGATATCCTGGATCTCGATCCCTAAAGCAGTTGACGGCTTCAGCGGAGAGGGGATGGTATCTTCCTCAGCCAACGGTTGATCCACGGGCGGCGGCTCCGCAACCACCACACTCTTCAACTTCTGACCTGGCAAGGGCATGAAGTGAAGGAGATTCTTGGGAGGAGGCATGTCTTCCGAAACCGCTTCCTACAAAACAGGCGTTCAAAGATCAGCTTCAAGGAAAAAGAAGAAGAAGGGAAAAACGGACTACAAAAAGTATGGTGGTCAGAGCAATTACCTTCTCCGAGGACTGAGAAGCCTTCGCTTTCTTCGGATGCGCGGAAGGCCTCAAAAGAGTGCTACCCTTCCTTTTTCTTTGATCCTAAAAAGGGGAGACCAAGGGTCAATAAATGCAAAAGAAGACAAAGGAAGAAATAAAGAAAAAAGCGGGAAATACCCGGTTCCTAGATAAAGAGATATCTACCCGAGCCGGAGATGAAACCGAAGGAACGGCACGCGGCACAGCGTCAGTCCCAGGACCCTAAAAAGATGGTCCAGGACCAAGACGTTAGCCGACGGCCAACCAGAAAGAAAGACAAACAAAAGACTTCGGGATATAGAAACACTCACCGGATCTGAGGTTGTCCTCAAGTCAGGAAGCACGACCTTCACTGGAACAGCTTCGGGAGAGCAGGCAGAATCCCACGGATCAGCTCGAACTTCAGATATCCGAGCGACACCTGAAGGAGACAGCACGTAATCCTTCAAGCGAGGATTACGAGGATTCTCTTTCCCGAACTTGTAATCAGGAGCCGAATCGTGAATAGTCTTCAGATCCAAAGAGATGCCCAAAACCACAGGATCAATGCAGCTAAAGCCGTACTCTGCAGAAACAAAGCACAAAACAAGTCAATAAAACGAGACAAAAAGGAAGAAGACAAACTCACTGAAGCACGGTCCCAGCCGAAAGACACCTACCCCTGTCAAAAATCCTGCTGAGACCGGCAACAGCAAGAATGTCCTCCCGCAAGATATAGTTGAGGTTCGGGAGCCAGCTAGACGGCAGTTTGTAGTTGTCCTCCCGAGCCAAAAACCACTGGAGGAGATCCACGTAGTGGTGATGGTTCCGATCCGGAGCAGCCACGCTTCTCATATCAGGATCAGGAGTCACAAACCACTTCGGAGGGCGATAAAAATTGGGATGCTTCGGATCTGTCGGCACACGAACGAGCAACCACTCCGTCTTCCAATTATGGTCAGAGCTGAGGTAAGGGTAGGCCGTAATGTAGTTCGGCTCCCCCTTTCTTCGGGACTTTTTGTTGATGATGGTCCACCAACCATACCCATCCCCCTTGGAAGCGTGATTGAAAGACAGATCGTGGAGATCCCGAAACACGGCGACAGAACAGGGAAAGTTAACAAAATCGCACACCCATCTAAATCCGATGATGTGCCTCATAGATTTGGGTGTAAGTTGGGCCAAACTGATGTTGTACGACACCAGGAGCTCGGAAATGAATGGATCCAAGGGAAAGCGGAGACCGTTCTCCAAGTGATGAGTATACACAGAGATGAACCCCCTCGGCGGATGAGTCACCCGAGGACGCTCCTGATCGGGAAGCTCGCACCAGTACCCCAAGGCGTGCTGGATTCCGTATAGCTCCTCGGCCCTCCGATGGTAGTTCCCCAGCTTCGCCTCCACCAACCAGTCACCACTGACCGATTTCTCCAACGGACCATCGATCTTAGTGGTCTCATGCAAGATCGGGGCATACTTGCCCTGCGGATCAGCTTCACTCCAATGAACTGGAAACTCAGGGTAAGAACGGCACACACCCGAAGAACCAGCTTTCTAACCAGAAGTTGCGCGTTCAGACACGCTAGACCCGCCAACAACATCATCTTTGGAGGCATCCCAACAAGTCGAACGCCTCTCCACCGGCCTCTCCGAAGGCCGACCCCTCGAAGTTTTCTGTAACCTTCCCGAAGGCACATTCTCCCTCTCACTAGAGGAGCCAACGACGAACTTGCTTTTGCCCCTATTTTTTGCCATGGTCGCGAATTCTCGGTCTAGGGTTTAGATTGAGGGGTAGAAGGAAGAACGAAGAAGTAAGGAGAATTCAGAAACAAATTACCTTTTTCCGAAGCGGAATTCGCCGATAAAACGAACAAAAAAAGTTCCCGAAGTCCAAAGCTGACTGAATTCCGTAGATCTGAAGAAACTTGAAAACTGCGATCGCCGAAATTTAGGGAGAGAATGGGTTTGAAAGAAAGAGTAAAAAGTTCGAAAGGAGCAAAGCACCCAGTATTTATAGAAAAGAAAGGGGGCGCATCAACTTCCTCAACCCACGATCTCCACGACACAATACAACTCCCAACACTTGTCATCAATGCCAATCATCCCTTTTCGAAAAAAGAAAGGGAACTTTTGGACTTCTGACAGCTGGAAACCCACCCATTTAATTCTAAATGGACCGGGTCTGGGGGGCATGTTGTTTGGGCTCCCAATTGATTCTCAATTGGGCCACTAAGTCCGAAGCCCAACGGCTCTAAACAAACAGCATCAAACTTACCAATGACTAATCAGCCACCCATCAAGGCCCAAGGCCCAATAGCAATAAATGACCTATGGGCATTTATTATGCAAACACTATAAATAGGCCGCCAAGGCTCACACCTCAAGGTACGTCCAATTAATCGCCTTAAGACTACTCTTCTAAAGAACTTCTCTCTAGAATCCGAGCATCATTCTTACTTAGGCATCGGAGGGACTTTCCTCGGAAACACCCCCGAGGCTAGTGACTTTGCTCTTGTGCAGGTGAATTCGGACTCTACTCATTCAAGCAAGCAAGATCTTCAACACATACAAAGGGGCCTTCATTCGAAGCTCATTGTTTCCATCTTTACAACACCGGAACATCAATTATGAGTCCATATCCTACATTCTATTCCCAAAATCGCATTTCCACATACCAAATACCCCGTTAAGTAATGCTTGCGATACTTGAAGGATCTTGGGCCCTTTAGCCATTCAATGACATTCTTAATTCCTTAGCAAAAAAAAATAATACACTCTTGTGACTCTCCCCTCACGACAGGTGATTACAAAATAATGAAATATGGTTCGTGAATCGTGAGTACTGACCATACAATAATTTAGATGGTTATAAACAAAATACTACTCGTAGCATGGTTCCATTAGCTTAAATTAAACCGTTAAAGCATATGGTAATACGGGATACTTTTACAATGATAGGGCAATGCCAATATGGGGACTTATAATCCGAAAAAAAGAAGAAAAAAAAAAGCATTAAATGATTGCCTTTGAAACCAATAAAACATTGACAGGTATTACTGTTTGAAAGTGACGAATCAGTTTGTTGGTGTTGAAAGTTCCCCTAAAATCCAGACAATTGGTATCCAATGGCAACCAATTTCTCTCATATCAAAGCCCACAACACACTTCTGTTTTCGTCCATTGATTTCAGAATTTGACTTGAATGGTGGCCCGCAGTTGCATGCATACATGGGAATTGAAAATCCGATGATAATCGAAATTGATCATCTTAAAAAAAAAAAAAAAAACTTATTTCTGTATGAATTCACTCTGATTGATTATTATTATTATTATATAGGATTTATTTATTTATTTCTACATATGATTAATTTATAAAAAAATAAAAAAATTACACTACTACAACTATGACGAAAAAATAAAACCAATTGGATCTTTATAGACCCTTACAAATCTATTACTATATACTAAAAGAGACATCAGGAATGACACGTGTCAATTCCTGGTGTAATTTTTTCCCGCCAAAAACAACTTTCCCAAAAAAATGTATCTATTTTATTTTATTTTTATTCTCTACTTTTTTTTATTAACTATTTATGTATGGAAACGAAATTAAGTTTATAAATAATGGCAATAATAGTTACGACGTAATAATCTAAATTAGTAATATTTTAGTCAAATCGCTAAACTAATAATAGAAAATATAGCACTCAATATTTTGATCAAATTACCATATTAGCATTTTAAATATGCATATTACATGAATAAATTTAAACGAGTATGTTATAAATGTTATAAATATGCAGTAGTTTGGGAGATACTCAGTTAAATATTTTGTGAAAAAATTGTCAAAATCCGTGCGTGCACGGGATCTAATCTAGTCATATATAAAGAACTACTCCCTCATTGTCTATTTAAGATATACACTTTCCTTATTTGGTCGTATTTTATTAAGAGATACACTTTTTTTTGGCCCGCTGAAATTATTTTTCCTAATTATTTTATTAATTTTTCTAATCTATACTAATGTATTAAAAGGCGTTCTTAAGAACGTATATGTGTCACGTATCCCCTCCTTATGACGCCACATCACCACTAATTAATCAACATCATGACATGTCAGTTACAACCAAAAAAATGTGTAGCAAGGATCGAACACCAAACTTCATTTGTTAAAAGTTACACTTTTTAACATCTTAACCAAATACAACTTATGTTTTGTCTTTCCATGTAAACGTATATATTCTTTTTACAATAAATAATAAATTGAATAAAAGTGAATGCAAAAATAAAAGGGAATGATTACTTAATTTATAAACGTACAATTATTACTTTCCTAAATTAAGCCTTAAATTGCAAAAACGTTCGGGGTAATAGAGTGTAATAATGAGTATGAGGGGAAACATTGACGGAGGTTAAGTAATTATTCAACTAATGGTGAAGAAAATGACCGATTCGACTTTGTTTTGATTTACTGATGTGCATGGGGTTTCAGATTGGGAAGGTTGTTGATCGGGCGCTAATTTTGTGTCACCACCGCCAATTCGATGACAACACCATCTACATGGGCACAATTTACAAAAATAAATCCGAATAAATATCAAAATCGGGCCAATGCGCGGGCTACACACTATTTTTTATTATTATTATATCCCACTTCAAACATGGACCCCCTGAGGTAGTCCTTTCTTCTTCGGTGAATATCCTTGGTTGTTGACATGACTTTGTTTACAACTACATGAACTAGTTAGCGCGTCAAAGTCATTGCTATCGGTGAACTCCTCATAGAAGATTAAGTTGGGGCGGTAGGCAATGAGAGACCCCTGGAGAAACCTATGGAACATGGAAAACAAAGAAAGGAGAGGAAGAATAGTAACATAGTAACATCACGAGTTGGTTGCAAAGTGTTTGTGAATTTTCCACAAACAACATGAGTCACTAAAAGATTTAGGAGTTCAAAAGCATGCTATTAGCCAACAAAAAATGGGGAGCAATGTTCAAATAGAAGATTTTAAAAGCGATGAGAAACATTCTAATCGCTAACCTAAATTGAGAATTAAGCGAAGTTAATCTCAGCGACCAACTAACAAACCCAACCCATGAACCGGAAAACCCCCTTCCACCCACACCTCCCTTCCTTCACAGAAAACACAAACCAATAACTCCAAGGCCATTGCCAAAGGAAATTGAATAAGTCTTATCTGATTGATCTAACCGAAACTAATTAGACACGATTTGTAATTAATACTCGGTACTAATTTCATATATATTAATATGACATAAATGCAAGCATTGTGAGAAACGAGTTAAATACTGAGATGTTATGTTCGACTTATTTTGATTTTTTCAGATAAAATAAGTTCAGATAAATCCAAATAAGTTCAAAATACATAAGGATTTTTTAGACATTTTCACACACAAATAAGTTTATTCCGGACTTTTTTTTGGACAAGTAAAGAAATTTTATTACCAAAATAGGAGTTACAAACCGAAAACAAAAGTTGCTAATTCAACAGCATAGACCACCAGAACAACCATACCAAAAAAAAAAACATAAGACACTATCCTAATAACATAGCATTATGAAAACCGAGAGCTTTGTAAGACAATTTAAAAATATTTTCTTTATACATTACTTTAGGATCTGGCTTCAACAGTTGGTAAATCTTCTTGTTCCTTCCAATTCAGATAAAATAACTTCGCAAATAAGATAAAATAAGTTCAGACAAAATAAGTCGAATAGAACGAAGCCTAACTGTTGAACAGTTGAACTTAATTTAGTAGTAGAAAGGTGCAAGTTGATAATTGTTCATGAAATTTGAAACGATAGATGTATTGTTCATGAAATTTGTTTTATTATATACGTAGTAATCAACTGTTTTTATTAATCAAATTTTGACAAATTCTGTTCTACAAATGATACAAGTTGACAATAATTATTCTAGGGAAAAAAATGTGTCTAGTACTTCATTTATAAATCCAATTAAGGTGAAAGAAAAGAGGCACTCCAGTTTAAAATTAATGACTTCAAAAGATAAAGAGATAGAATGTGACCTTAAGGTAACAATCTTACAAAAGTAAAGTATTGAAATAAAAACACTTGAGGAGCAAGAAAGGAATTTCTCATCCACAATTTTATTTGGATAATTCCTTTTTATTCCGTAAATGAAAAAGACTCAAAAATTCCGTAAAAATAAATAAATTATGTGGCCGAAAGAGGTTTCTGGGCCCCCATTGGCCCAATTGGCTGATAAACACCCAATTAAAACGTGTTTAGGTCATGTTGTTCAGCTAACTGATAATTATTTCGTTAATTTCAGACATTAATCAATTTAGTTAGATCACGTGTATATAGCAATTCATTTGATTTAGAAGTACATACAACCTAATATTTTGTCCCAATAAGAGCACACACAACCTTAGTATTTAGTTTGAGCTAAGTGATAATTGACAGGATAAATGACTATAATATTGGCAGTGTACGTACAAGGGTCAAATTTTTATTAACTTGACCAGTTGCCACGGGTCGAATATGTGACCCAAGGTCAAGTTAATAAAAATGGGATATGGGGCCAAATTAAGCGCAACTTGCATGGATGTGGGGCACTTGTTGCTTCGATCATATTTTGCATACGGAGTATTATTTTGGGTTTATCATGTAGAATATCATTTTATATTGTACGCATTAACCAACAAATATGGGTTTACTTTGCTCATGTGGTGTTGTCATGCAATGCATATTATTTTTTAAGGTTATACACATAAACCAACCAAGGGGAACTTAATAAATAATTAGTTGTCAGTTATGTATCAATTTTACTTCATTGTGCTATATATGTATGTTTAAGATTATACGTTACATTTTTATTTATTTATATATAATGTTAATTTAATTTCATATTTATTCGTTTGTTAAAATTAATAATTGTGTTTGAAGGTGAATTTAACGTGGGGTATATGTAAAAGTAAAAAAAAATAGGTAAGAGAGTTAATGACCTTGAGTCAAGATTGTAGAAGAAAAAAGAGAGATTTAAGTAAGAGGTATGTCAATTTAGTGGAAGATGAGGTGGAAGAAGGAGAAGGATGAAAGATAAATTATTTTTCATTTGACCGAAGGTCAAGAATGCACATGATCTAAATGGCCAAGTCTTTCATAGAAGTTTTTGAATTTTAATTTTAATTTTAACCGAGCTTATTTTTCTTGAAATAAGTTAATCACTTTTTTCGTTAATCTAATCAGAAACTTTCTCACATCCTTAGCCTACTATCGGACTCTCAATGAGTTTAATTCGCAAAGATTTGTAGGAAAAGTAACCGATGTAACCAAGAATTTGTGATTAATAGTTGTAGGAGATGTTACCCGAATATAAATTATATAGGAAATTAGTGTGTCGTGTTAGATCATTAACATAGAAGCAAATTTCGCCAATGTCGACATAGGCTTTTAAGTGATGAGCGTACCCCAAGTTAAAACTACTCGCCTATAAATTAATCTATGCACAGAATGCACCCGAAATAAGTAAAACAGGGTGAACCACCTCTTTCGTTTATGTAACCTATAAACTCTCTCATATTCTCAACTTACTCTCCGATTCTCAAGGAGTTTGATTCACTAAGATTGAACTGGGGAGCTTGTGAGCAGTGATCGATCAAGCTTATATTTTTTTATAAACCTGGTCCGCGTTAATTTAGCGTGAAGCAGGGCTACGAAGTAAATTTGGCTGGGCAACATGTGTAACTATCACGTGACAATTATTTTGCGATTTTAAATAGTAACTATATGCGTATTAGTGTATTACAGTAACTACTTGATTTATAGAGTTTCTATGCGATTTGTGCCTAACCCACTTTATATACGTTTTAAACTTTTTTATTTTTCAAAAATTTCAGATCTGCATTCTTTTCATTTCTCTCTCTTTATTTTATATCTATGTTTTTCAGATTTTTGCCTAAATTTCCAGGGTTTGTTCATTATTGTTTAATTTTCTTCGAATTATCTTATAATTCTCACAATTGGATCTATTAGAGGAGGAAAAAATGGAGGAATGAATAGATCAAGAAGGAGGTTCGTCATTACCGAAACCGAATCAAAGAATTTGCGCTCGTCTTCAAATCATCACAAGAACTTTGATAGATCACTTCCCGTTTCGTTGTTCTTAAAGTATTTTAAATCTATTTTTATTTAAAATTTAAAATGTTTGTTGTTTTGAGAAATTAACGTATGTGCTTTGCCGAAATATTGTTTTCAATTCGCGAATTCGATCAGTGACTTCACGATTTGAAATAGTAACTATATAAGTTATACAGTAATTTTATGATTTAAAAAGGTAGTATGTGATTTTTAGAATTTCTATGTGATTTAAACTATAACTATATGATAACATTTTCTTACTGTATGCTATGCTGATTTATCGACTATATTTGAATGTGAGTATAATCGAAAAGGTTGGCGCTCTTCTACAAATTGACGCAAGAATTTTGAAAAATTATGTATATTTTCGTTATTTTTATTTTAAGTTTATTTGTATTTAAATTTGAAATAGTTACCAATTGTATTATTATGTTCTTTATATGTTCTTTTTTTACTCTATATTATTAGTAATAAGAGTTACTCCCTCCGTACCTATTTGTTCTACCCATTGTGAATCTTGGGTGATTTTTAAGAAAACTGAAAAATTGGTTTGTTTGGGTATATGTGTAATGATTGAGTGTAAGAATAATGACTGTGTGTAAGAGATTAGAATAAATGAAAGAGAGAGAAAATAATAAAGAAATAAGAAAAAAGGTAGATATGTTATTATTAATAATAATAAATCAGATTACATGTGAGGTGATAAATTCTGGAATTCGAAAAAAAAATCAGCAAACAAGCAAGAAAATTCAACCAAAATTAAATCTCAACCAAAAATTCGAACAAATATTCAACAAAATATCAAAAAATCAACCAAAATATTCGAACAAGAATTCGAACAATAATCAAAAAATTCGAATGACAATAAAAAATCCGAACAAAAATTGGAACAACAATTTGAGCAATAATCAACCAAAAAATCAAAAATTCGAACAGAAATTCGAACAATAATAAAAAAAAATCGGACAAAAATTCAACCAAAAAATGAAGAAAAATTCAACAAAAATTCAATCAACAACCCAGAAAAATCAAAACCCAGAAAAATCGAAACCAAGAAATATTGAAACCTAGAAAAAATCGAAACCTAGAAAAATCGAAACCCAAAAATTCGAAGCCCAGAAAAATTCGAAAAATAAAAAAAATCGAACAACAACCCAGAAAATTCGAAAGATCATTCTCCAAATACACCATCATACCACGATTTTGAGGATTTAGAGGTCGAATTCGACCGTGAAAACCCTAGATCTATAGTTTTCATGGTCGAATTCAACCATCTAAAGCCTTGATATAAAGTTTTTTTTCACAGGATGGTGGTGGAGGCAGCGAAGGCGGCAGAGGTGTGGTGGTGGTGGTGGTTGCGGCGGAGATCTAGAGAAATGAAGAACATTGTTCTTCATAAATCAGATGTTTTGGGAGGAGAGAGAGTGAAAAATGTGACGGAGAAGGAGAGAAATGAAATCAGAGGTTTTGGGAGGAGAGAGAGTGAAAACGTGAGGGGGGGAAGATAAATGAAGAGAGAGGAGTGATAAGGATGGGTGATAAAAAGGTGAGAGTGTGGGTGTATGGGGAAGAGAAATGGATTAAATAATAGGGGTTGAGAAATTTAGGTTGGAATTTGGGTAGAATCTTTAGGTATTTTGGTAAATAGAAGGGGATTAATGGTGTTTTAGGCAAAAAAGTATGGCCAAAAATTAAAAAAAATCAAAATAGGTAGAACTTTTAGGAGAGCCTAAAATAGAAACGGGTAGAACAAATAGGAACGAGGGAGTACTATATTATGATGACAGTAATTGTATGATTATAAAAATAATTATGTCTACAACCTATGACTATATGACCATACAATAAAAGTAATAGTGACTACTCCGTGTATCATTTAAGTATAATAGTAACTACTCCCTCCGTCCCGGAATACTTGACCTGTTTTCCTTATCGGGTCGTCCCTTAATACTTGACATGTTTCTAAAAATGGAAATATTCTAACAATATTATATTATTTCTCACTCCACCCCTATTAACCCATCTATCCCCTACTCCATACAAAAAATAATTAAAAATTCAACCCCTACTCTCCACCAACCCCACCCCTTTACACATTTCCCACTAACTACATTAACATAATACCCCACTATCAACTACTACCTATTAAATTAAATAAGTCAATTCAAGTCCCTTAAACTTTGTGCCGGTCAAACCGGGTCGAGTATTCCGGGACGGAGGGAGTATATGTTTGAAATAGTTACTATGTGTATTGTTATGTTTTTATATGTTCTTTTTTCTACTCTATATTATATATTATTATGACAATTACTGTATGACTATAACAATAACTACATCTGCAATTGAGAATATTAAGAAAAAAGTAAGAAAAGTGCGTAAAAAAAGTGAGTGAATATAATAAAATATAAATAAAGTATGGTAGATGAGTGTAAGATAAAAAAGAAAGTAAAAGCAAGTGATCGAGTGAAAAATCGTAAATGTTTACGGGTAAAAGGGGTAAGAAAATAAATTTTAAATAAAATAAAACAAAATATAAAGAATATTATGAAATGGAATAAAATGAAAAAGATAAAGATCGATCATTGTGAAACGGAGGTACCGTAGCAATAAGTAAATTGTAGAAAGCTTTTGACTATTCAACCTAAAACAATTTTGTATCGAGCAATGGTGCCCGATAAGGAGGGGAAACAAGATAAAATGATGATTCCGAAAAAGGTATCCATGAGTTTTGGTGGTTGGTCTCCCGTCGCCCTATTTTATTGAACTGTGTGGCTACGCCTACACTTAGGAACCCAGCCTAATTTATTTATTTTTTTTTTTTTTTTTTTTTTTTTTTTTTTTTTTTTTCTGAAATCGGGTTGTTTAGATCAGATTTGGATCGGGTCTATTTAGATCGGGTTATTTTGGATCATTTATATTAATTTCAGGTCGGGTTCGGTTATGGGCCATATGGGTTTTGGGTTTCTTCGGTTTTTAATAATCGGGCCGGATCTGAATTTAAGTCATGGATTCGGGTCGATATCGAAACGGGTCATTATCGGCTCGGTTCATATTTAATCGGATTTTTCGGGTTAGATCGAATTTTCTAGTTGGATCGAATTTTGATTTGGTTTTTGTATTTGATGGTCATTTATAAAATTAGTACGGAGTATTATTATTATTATTATTATTATTATTATTATTATTATCATTATTATTATTATTATTATTATTATTATCATCTAACAATATTTTTTACAAAACAAATTAAGGGTTAAGATTTAAACGTAGAAAAAGGTCTTGCACGCACAAGGTGTGCAATAAACTTATTGGCATCATGATAGCTTTTACCCAGATTTTTGTAAATTTTTACCTAGTTTTTTTAAAACTTTTTACCAAGTTCACTTCAAAATTATGCATCAATTAGAGAGATGGATTTTGAGACGGGTATAATAAACATCTCAAACTTGAGACGACTTACTAAAATTTCGTCTCCAAATTAAAATTGAGATGGAATTGTGTACAAAATTTCATAAATTCCATCTCAAATTTGTAATGTATATAACACCATAAGATTAGTAGGAGTATATACCAATCAACAATTCTTAAATGGAATTGATCCACACTAAATTTATTGTAGACCATGCCTTAGGAAAAGGTCAACAATTTATTTCTAATTTATTTTGGCATGTTTGTTAGGATTATTATGAAAAAAATATCAAATTAGTGTCGTTATACATGTTGTGCTTGACTAATGTGATTTTAAGTCACAACTCACTTTTAAAAACATAGGGTTACTATGATTCAAAAAATGGTTAC
The DNA here is from genome assembly GCF_020520425.1 of Spinacia oleracea. NCBI lineage: Eukaryota > Viridiplantae > Streptophyta > Magnoliopsida > Caryophyllales > Amaranthaceae > Spinacia > Spinacia oleracea. Next base: position 116,545,301 of record NC_079487.1, on the reverse strand, counting down.
TACGTCTAAGAATTTTGTTGTTTAATTTATTATAGTCATTATATGAACAATAAAGGTCTCTATGTGTGTAAAAATGGTGGTAGAGAAAACTATTGATTTTGGTTCCACACTAATATTAATATGGACATGGTCCATGCAATTAAGAATAATCTTATACCAATTACCAAGTAATTAATGCTCCGTTTCTTTTTACCTGCCTTTTTAAGAATTAGATTAGATAAGTAAAATTCAGATCAAATTCGAAGAAAAAAAAACAGTCACTTAAAACATTCAGAACATAATGACAAAGAAGAAAAACTCCAACCTTATGACTTTGATGTCAAAGGTCCGATCTTTATCAATCGTGGTTTTGTGGCTGCGAGGATTTCTCTTAACCTTCCCCGGTAACCCCAAACACCTATAATTAACTAGCTATATTTAGCTCGCAGAGATATCCCGTCTTTTTTTTACTCACCCAAAAGGAAAATAAAAAGTAGTAAATCCGTGTATATTGCTTCTTAAGTTGTCTCAAGTGAGATTACTGCACCTGATTTGTAAATGAGATACACAATAAGTTACCCTTAAGTAAGAAACTATTGTGAGTTAATATAATTTAAAAAGTCAACGCTCAATCATATAAAATGTCAACCCATAGCTAACGCGCCGATCTCACCAAAGCGTACGGTGAAACCGGCATCATACAAAAATCTTAAGTAGCATAGAGTGAGATACAGATTCGATCCCATTTCCACGGGGGAGGCCAACTCCAATAATTCTAAGTCACAACAAGTAGTAGTACCAGTTGTATAATTGGTTCCGTATTTAACTCATCTTGTATACAATTTTAATTTATATTTAATTACACTTTGCATGCATTTGAAGATCGTCTATGATTTGCAGGAAAGCTGCCCACTTGCAATTTGAAATTCCAGGGGAATTTGACCTGATAAATTCTGCTGTCTTTGCCCTAATTAATATCCCTAACTCAATCTGCATCTTTTCACTTAGCGTGTGCTTCCTTCGTTCCCTTTTTTTACTTGTGTTTCGTTGCAGGTTTTGGTTGCTTTTGTTTATCTTATGAAGACACTCCCACCAAAAAGAAAATTACACATCCAGGTGCACTATTCCCACTGTACACCGGATGTGTATGCATAAATATTAAGAAGGATTTTAATATACGCGTATATAAGTTGAACATTTTAGTATATGTTACGTTTTTTGGATTTGAACTACGTACTTGTTCTTTTACTTTGTACTACGTATAAAGTATTATTTGAATTTGAACTATATATTTCTTTAAAAATGGGATATATAATAAATAACATTGTGCATCTAGATACATAAACGTAAACCACACGGGAAGATATATGTTACAAATTCAATGGACAACCGTCAACTTAAGGTAGGATTTGACTGAAATTTTCATTAGATTAATAAGAAATGGTGAAATATCTATTAGCATAATCAAGCCTAGTTTATGAAAAAGGCGATAAAAAGTAATTGGTTTATAGTGAAGTTTTGATTTTCTCTGTGAAAAAGGAAAATATCAATTTGGTTTATCGTTTAACTATGTACTATCGTGCAATACTTTGGAACAATGACCATATTTAGTGCATTATTACTTCATCATAACTTTTCACAATCATCTTTCTACACGTTTCTACGTGTGAGTCGCATTTGATAACGTTAAAATCGTGATATAGATAAATTAATATTTATGAAAGGATATTCAAAATTTAGAACTTTATTTGATCCACAATCCAATGTCACGAATCGATGATGTCTTGGCCTAGTGGTTAAAACTGAGGGTTTGTATACAATAAGTTTCAGATTCGAATACCCCGCCTCTATTTGTAATTTATATTGCCTTTATGGCTCATTCGCAAAAAAATAAAAAACAATACAATGTCACGAGAAATAGGACCGTTGATTGAGGAACATATATAGATATATTAGAAGCGATTACAAAGATGTTTATAGAGAGGATATAAGTTTTCTCAAAAGGCAATGGAAGATGATCAAGCTTCTTTAACCAAACAAAAGGCCGCCGAAAGAAAGACAAGAAGGTCGATTAAGAATTCAACTCTTATTCTATCAATCATTCAATTGTAAGGGAAAAACTTTTAAGTTTTAACCATTAGAACATGCATCTCAACCCGATTCTCATTTCATTTGTAAATTGTCACAAAACTGCAACACAAATGTAAAATATTGATTCATAGGGACGAGTTACATGTTTTACGGTGGAGTAATGAGTAAACTTTGGCCGAAAAGAAAGTTAATGGTGTCGAACGAGTCTTTACCAAACCTTTTTTTGTCAAATGTTGACTTGCCATGCTAGGGAATTACCTAGGCTCAACTCTCTAGTCATGTGTCGTTCCGTAATTTCCAACATCTTATCGTGTTCATCATGTTGTTTCACGTAGTATCATGTCTCATACCAGCTTGGTTAGTGATATTTTTAACTACCCCTAGTAGTTGGACGTATCTCGAGGTTAGACGACAAACCAACTCAAATTAGCAAAAATCCAATTTGATCTCAATCTCACCTTGCTAATATTTTAGATTAGCAAATCCTCTATCTAAATTTCCAATAATCCATCACCATCTAACCAAATTTTAGTTATCTTGTTATGCTCCATCATGTTCTTTCACGTAATGATATGCATTAGACGAACCTGGCTCCTAACGAGGAATTCTTAGCCTCAAGTGATTTGTGTCCACACATATATAAGTGGGTACCAATACAAAATATGTTAGTGCCCATTACACAAAATGACTTGTATTTCTTAACAATTATGTATTTTTTGTACTGACATATTATGTGTTGATACTTAAGAATGTTGTATTTGGATCGCTTGGCTCCATATCATAAGCTAATGTAGGTTTAGAAATCATCGCCCCTAACAACTTTCACTGTCACTAATCACTATTAGTAATACTAATATAAAAACGAGTCGACATATATCGAGGTAAGAAAGAACGACAAACCAACTCAAATTAGCAAAAATCCAATTAATCTCAATCTTACCTCACCAATATCGTTGATTAGTATATCTCCCATTCTCCCCCCTTTTAAATTTCCATTAATCCATCACCATCTAACAAACCAAACCACCCTTCCCCACATCGATCAAATACTACAAAAAAAAATACAATTCCAACTTTAGAAAATAAAAAATCAGGAACACCCCCCAACTGTCGTCCGAGGGAGCCGTTGAAACCTCCTACTTTCTCTCTCTCTCTCTCTCTCCTCATCTCCATTCTCCCCCCTTTCAACTGTTTGTTGCTTAACGTTTCCTCCTTCTTTCTCCCCTCTTCATTACGCTTTCTCTCTCCTCTTTCTATTAAACATTTAAACCCCTCCACCCCTAAAATTAATTAAAAAAGATTCAAAACAGACAACATCCATGGATGTTGTTAATGGGGTGGTGGGGGGAATGGGATCCGCTGCAGCTGCGACCCACCTTAGCGTTCATCAAGTTCTTGATTTTATTCAATCAGACGACCCTGATTTAAGGATCAGAGCTGCCCAGGAGATCCGTCGTCTCACTAAAACTTCTCAGCGTTGCCGTCGTCAGCTTTCCGCTGCTGTTCCCCAACTCGTTTCTATGCTCCGACTCGACTCACTCTCTTCTACTGAGTCGGCTCTACTCGCCCTCCTTAATCTCGCCGTTAAAGACGAAAAGTAAGCCACTCTTTTGTTTCTTTTAATTTTGATTTTTTAAAAATTAATTCATTTGAGGTTGGTGTTGTTGGATTTTGGGAAAGATCGTGTCTTTTTAGGGTTTTGTCCTCTTTTTGATTTTTTGCGGGAAATATCTTGAAACTTGATTAAATTAGTACTAATCTGGGTAATTATGTGTCCTAATCGACTAATTAATTAAACAATTCAGTAGGTTACACTCTATTAGTTTAAGTAATTCTTTAATATTCTAATTAAACAATTCTAATTTCGGGTAATTCCGCAAAATATGATTAAATTACTAATCTAGGTAAATAAGCCTTTGGATTAATGGGTTACAGACTTACAGTTTGATTAGTGAAATTAATCTTCATTTGGGAGATTTTTTTTAATGATTTTTCTTTGATTTTTGGATAATTTTATAAAAAATGAGAATATTCTTAGGTAATTAAAATTCTTGGTTCAGATTATTTCCGTCTCGAATTATTCTTAGGAATCAAATTTAGTGAATTGTCTGTTGATATTGTTTTGTATTTTGGTCAGCGAATCCATAACACTAAATTACAATTGAAGAGTCGAAGTCTCTATTTGCGGCTTATACTAATCTTAGCAAAACGGAATTTTCTTTTATAACAGAATAATATTAATTTTTTTGGAGTAACAGTAATTAGTCGGAATCAATTAAAAATAATTCTTAGGTGTTCCTGAATACACAAGCACTAGGTGTATCAAATGCTATTTTGCAATAAGTCGAGCACCAGATTTATCAAAGGCTGTTTTACAATAAGTAGAGCGCTAAGTGTATCAACTATCAAAGGCTATTTTTTCATTCGACAACTTTTGTGTAAGACTGCCTGACCGGAAAGACCACTTTGATTGCTTAACTAATTGGTTCCTTTGCTTAATTAATTAGTTTCAGTGTTTAACTAAATTAATTCGGTTGTTTAACCAATTGTTTACAGTGCTTAACTAGTTAGTTTCAGTGCTTAACTAATTAGTTTCATTACTTAACTAATTAGTTTCATTGTTTAACTTATATGACACTAAAACGGTCTTTTGTATAAGACCGCCTTATATAAAAGTTTATATTTACCATTAAGTAGTCCCGGATTAGAAGCAACAAATAGCATGGGAACATCTGGCTCGAGGTGTATCCAGGAACATAATGGATATGTTGTGGAAAGTGCGAGGATAATGCATGTTACAAATTACTGAAATTGAAGGATTGCCAGATTCTTTAGCCTCAGGAGTCATGATGCTTCCTTTTTTCTCTGTCTAGATTTTCCATTTTATTCTAAACTCTTTTCTTTGCTTTTATTATCATGTGATGTTTTCACGTGGATGGATTCCATTGCATGATGCAAAGAAACATCATTAAAGAAACTATATTGTATTTTTGTAATAAGGGAATTTAATCCTGTTTAACTTTTCTATTGGGTTTTTACTTTGCTTACAACTTTTGTGACCTTTAATCTGTGTGCAGATAATTATCCTAATATAGTAATAATCAACTACTTTGCGTGCTTCTGCAGTTGCTGAAAAGCAAAATTGACCCTTCTCTAATCTGCAGTAACTTATTGGTTTAAGATTGAACTAGTTACTAGTGTGCTTAATAGTTTGTATATGAATATAAAATATTAGGTAGCTAGTATGCTGAACTATTTTTTGCAACATGATCAAATCACCTTTTTCTGCAACATTTTACAACCTTACAAGTTATGGCGTATGTTCTAAACTTGTTGGTGAAATCTGTGTTTGGCTCTGTATTTCGGATTTCAGATGAAGTTGTGTTAGTTGTACCTTTAATTTCAACCGAAAGCATCAGTCTTTTGACTCTATTAATTGGCTTTAAGAAGATAACTGAAGTTATGGTAGTAGGTTAGGACTCTTAATTTCAACGGACAGCATCTGTGTTTGACCCTTAGGCACTTCAAACTAAACCAATTACTACCACATTGATTTCGTGTATTGAACCAAAGTAGTGTCCAGTTCCTTATTTCTAGTCCGAGTAACATCATCAAACATTAATTTGGATTGCCGTTGCCGTATTACCTGATTAGCCATTTGTAGTAACTTTTAGCATACTGTAAATTCAGAACTTTGGTTAGTCACTTTCTGCCGCATGCCTTAACCAATCCAGTACAGTATACGAAGTATAAGAGATTGTTTTTTTGAAAATATGTCTATATACCTTTGTGCTTGATGTTTCTGTGGATTTCCAATCAGTTTGATGCTTGTATGAATGTGCACATTGATATTTATTAAAAGAGTATTTTGATTAAAATTTGTGAATGTGTTGTTGGGTTGTTAGGAACAAGATCAGTATCGTGGCAGCTGGTGCCTTAAATCCAATCATCTGTTTCCTTCAGTCGGCAAACGTGAGTCTTCAAGAACATGCAACTGCAGCTTTGCTAACACTTTCTGCATCTTCAGTAAACAAGCCGACCATTACAGCTTCAGGGGGGATCCCTCTTCTGGTAGATGTCCTAGAAATTGGCACCCCACAAGCTAGGGTTGATGCTGTCATGGCACTTTATAACCTCTCCACTCACTCAAACAATATTAACCTAATCCTTGACACAGACCCCATACCTCCCATTGTTGACTTGCTCAAAACATGCAAGAAATCCTCGAAAACAGCTGAAAAATGTACAGCCCTCTTAGAATCTCTTGTAAACTTCGACGAAGGTAGGGATGCTTTAGTATCTGAAGAAGGGGGTGTGCTTGCAGTGGTGGAGGTCCTCGAGAGTGGGTCTCTTCAGAGTAAGGAGCATGCTGTAGGGGCACTACTAACAATGTGTGAGATTGATCGGTGCAAGTACCGGGATCCGATTCTTAGAGAAGGGGTTATACCAGGGTTACTCGAGCTTACTGTTCAAGGAACTCCAAAGTCACAGAACAAAGCTCAGATGTTGCTGAGACTACTGAGAGAGTCTCCTTATCCAAGGTCAGATTTCCAACCTGATACTTTGGAGAACATTGTTTGCAACATTATATCTCAAATGGATGGCGAGGAACAATCGGGAAAGGCGAAGAAGATGCTTGCGGATATGGTACAAGTTAGTATGGAGCAAAGCTTGAGACACTTACAGCAAAGGGCTCTGGTATGCACCCCTTCTGATCTGTCTATTGCCACTTGTGCCTCTCAAGTTTCTTCCAAGTAATCATATGATAATACACTAATTATAGTCTTTTTTTTATATATAATTTGGGACACGTTTCTCCCACTCTTTTTTTCTTGGTGATCTTTGTGAGATATGATATTTAGACCAAATGAGAAAGTTACAAATTGTTACTGTGTATACAACGAAAAATGCCAGTCCAGGCCATTATCAATGGTATCGGGTGACTGGTTGACGTGGTGGGGAATAAAAATAGAATAAAGAAAAATGCTTTGTGGTACGTATGAAATAGCTTATTTTTCTCAAGTAGTTTGTTGTTTTGTAAAAAAGAAAACTGTATAATATGAATCTTGTACCTAATGCTTCTTCTTATTCTCAAATCTCAATCAATATCTTTCATTTCCCTTTCTTACAGTTTCCTGGTTTCAGCAGTTGGTATAAACTGTGATTATATTCGTGAATGTTGACAGCTGAGCTTCTAAACAGAAGTCTAAATGAAATTACATGGTTTACACAGTCAATTTGGTACCACCGATGACATGGTAGCAATCAGTGCTAGTATGACGTCAACACCCCTTAAGTAGACGGATCAAATGACGGGCTGTGCTGGTTCGTGCCGGGCGGGGCCTAGGCATAAGAATCAGCCCGCTATGTTGGGCCGGGTCGGATCAAGAATGTGCCCAAAACCTGTTATTTCGGGCCTAATATACCGGGTTTTTTGGGTTATTTTCGGGCCGGGCTAAATTTATAACTTAAAGGTGTAGTTTTGTGTTTCCCAAATCCGTCCAAAAAATCTAAAATTTCGGGCCGGTCCAGAAAATTCTGCCCAAACCCGCAAAAATCGGGCGTGCCGGGCCAACGGGCCGGGATGGTCTTGATCAGGTCTACCCTTAAACCCTGTTCTAGCCATAATTTATTAGCCAAGAATCCCTCTTGTATTTTGTCGGCAATAAACGATTGATTTTGTAGTTCGCGCACGATTTTGGGCGGAATATGCAAAACCCCCACCGAAGAAAAGAAGGGGCACAAAAATTGACTAACACAAAAATGACGATTGATTTTCATGATTTTGTTGCAAAGCTCATGATACATAGCAGGAAGTGCTCTATTTCCTCCATACTTTTTTCTCATCAATTATTTTTGTTCTGACTTATCTTTCCTAAATGGAGGAACTTGGCTTTTTGTCATGGGTCATTAATAATTCATTATAACGAGGGATCATTTTCCAAGAAAAAATAATGGTTGTTATAAAAACATGTCAATTTATGTTGCTTTACCGTTAAAAGTTAAGAAAGGGGCATCCATGTGCAGAGGGTGTCAAAAAGTGACTCGGTCCAATCGATTATGACAAAAAATAGAACTGGCTCAAAAAGAGCATCTCACATTCAATCCGCATAAGCATAATGGCCCCATTATACCTGACTCGTAACCGACTACCTTCGAATACCGTATACGTCTACATTATCCGATTATACCCGACTCGTAACCTACGATGACCCGATTTGACACCATTGTGCTAATATAAGCTCGATTGCTTATGTTATACAGAGTACCTTCGAATACCGTATACGTCTAGTCGAATACTCCGTATGTAGTACGGAGTAGTTGTACAAAAGGAAGGTAAATCCATTGTCATGTTCAAGTACCTTAATATTTCATTCCCTTTTTACTTTATACTACATGTTATATGTTGCTTTAATTTTTAGCTAACTCAAGACTTTTAGTGAGCCAGGTAAATGGGAGATTATCTTTCTAGCGCGGAATTTTGAGAGATTAATGCATGCCGTTTTAATATTATGGGTCGCTCTGTTTTATTTAGAATCGTATTGTATCGTTTATGCGTAGTATAAAACTTTGATCATAATAATTTATTTTCCTTTAAGAATCGGTTCTAATAATGCTAATATAATTAGTTTAGTTTGGTGGCAAAAGGTGGGGTACAACAACAACATAATTGTGGTTAGAAGAAACAACGCACAAAATTTTGGTTGTAAAATACTAAAATTATGATTAGAACTTAAAAGAAAGCAATACAAGAATTATTTAATGATCCTAGGTAGTAGCGTATAAATGGCTGGTATAATAAATCCCTAACTAGAGAGCAACATATAATATAAGAGTGAAAAGGGAATGAAATATTAAGATAGTAAAATATTAGAAAACAAATTAATAATAATTCTAAATATGAAAATCTAACCTTAATTAGTTTTGGAAATATATTAATATAATCATGAAATAATTACTTAACTAGTGCATAGGTTAGAAAAACGGTAAATCGTAATTCATTAAAAAAAAGAAAAAAAAAAGCTCGTCGTCCAACATCTAATAAAAGAATGCAGGAGCATAAAGGAGTCGAAGCCCGTCAAATTTGGATCATACACTTCACAAATATATATCCAACGGTTGTCATCCCTAGCCCACTTGTAAAAATCGTAATTTTTTGCGGTAAAAAATTATTATAGTACCGTGTGATATACAGTAGCGGAGCCAGAATTTTTTTTTTTGGGGTGTCGACAGTGACGTTTCCAGGATTTTTAGAATATTGTGTCGGGTGATCCTCCACAACACACAATATATTACTAAATAAAATGTATCGTCCTAAAATTAATAAATATTCATATTACAATCGTATAAAATTATTACAATTATTCTCTACGATTTTCAAATGTGTGGTGAAAACTGAAAAGAATTACTTAGTTTAAGGGCTAATTAAATTCAAAACTCTAAGAGATCAGTTGTTTTTAAAGACTGCTCTCTTAAGATAATTGCCTATAGTTATTCAAAATTTTAAGGGAACGGTTGTTTTTAAAGACTGTTCTGTTAGGATTATCTCCATAGTATACTGATCTCTTATGTGTGGAGCGGGTGCTTTTAAGTATAACCTTAGAGATCGGTTATTTATAATACCCGGTCTCTATCTCTCAGCTATAAGTTCTTTTTCCAGTTTTTTTGGGGGGTCCATGCACCTACCTAGCTCCGCCACTGGTGATATACGGTTTATAATCTTAATATTAAATTTGCATGGACTCCAAACTGTAGTTGCAGATAATCTATATTACATGAGGCCACGAGGGAAGAGGGGAGAGGCATTTCGGTAACCCCACTTTTGGTGTCCCCAATCAAAAGACTAAACTATCATCCACAACTTTATAATTTAATTAATTAATAAAGATGAATATGCATGTTGTAAAATGGAGATGTTGTTACACTATTGACGAATAAATCATACATTACAAATTCAAATCAAGCAAAAATCATAATTACCTTAAATGCAAAATAAAAAGCAAAACAAAAGAACTTCCTTCTTTGGGTAAGTCTTTTTCAGTAACATAATTTTGCAACGAAGTATGTACTTTCGCACGCATCGCGTGCATATAAAACAAGTCCATAATAATAATAAAAACATAGCTTATATATATTTTTCTAATTAAAAATTAATGATGGATAAAATATGTGTGTTGCCCCATTCATGCAGTGCCTTATTTATTTAAAAAATTTAAACAAATAATAAGAGTACATAGATATGATTATTTTTGTTGCCGTTCATTACCCGTGTTAAATAAAAAATTATTCTCATCCGCCCTATACTTAGGTAGTCATATTCCCCTAATACTCCTCCCACCATCTATCTCATTAGCCTATCGTTTAGAACCTACCTCCTCCATCTATTTATTCGACTATAAATAACTTCGAGGTGAGCGTAGCCTCCACAACAATATCCGCGTAAAATTTTCATCCCCGCCACCAATTATAGGTATGATACCAAACCCAATTTCTATAGGAAATAATGCCCTTGGTCCAAGTATGCATTTAATGATAAGTCTAATAAATGCGGTTCAGTATTAATTATACAAGTTAATAATTCAGTGAGATCAAGTGAACTGTATGCCTAGCTAGAGGCCGCTTCAGTTCAAGTGGATTAATCCACAGCTTACTCTTGACTGAACCCGTAGGGTCACACAAATAGTACGTAAACGGATCAAGTATTTAATGGCATACTCCATCTATGGATATTCGGAATCGATGGATCTTGGTTTCAATGGGAGCTGAGATCGTCAAAGGCAAATAATGAATACTCCAGAAACGATGATATTGCCGGAAACGGAAATATGGATCGTATCGGAAATATAAATATTATCCAAGTCGTAGATGTTGCCGGAAACGGAAACATGGTACGTATCGGAAAATATTATCGGAAATGGAAATATTGCCGGAATCGGAAATATTGCCGGAAACGGAAATATTGTCGGAATCGGAAATATTATCGGAATCGGAAAATAATTCCGGAAACGGAAATATTAAATATTTGTTCGAAACAGAAATTAATTTCGGAATCGGAAATGTTAAATATTGTTCGTATCGGAAATAATTCCGGAATCGGGAAATTAATCGGAAGCGCGTCGTACGAATTAGCATTGGACGAGCTTGCTAGACGAAGGCCCAGCGCAAAGCCAGACCCACATCCAGCAAGCCTGGCGCGCCTCACAAACAGCCCAAGGTCACGCCAGGCCAGGCCCAACGCGCGCCTAGGCTGTGAGCACAAGGAAGCACACGGGGGCTTTGAAGGAAATAATGCCCTTGGTCCAAGTATGCATTCTATGTTAAGTCTAATAAGTGCGGTTCAGTATTAATTAACAAGTTAATAATTCAGTGAGATCAAGTGAGCTGAATGCCTAGCTAGAGGCCGCTTCAGTTCAAGTGGAATTAATGATATTAATCCACAGCTTACTCTTGACTGAACCCGTAGGGTCACACAAATAGTACGTAAACGGATCAAGTATTTAATGGCATTAAATACTCTATCTATGGATATTCGGAATCGACGGATCTTGGTTTCAGTGGGAGCTGAGATCGTCACAAGCAAGAAATGAATACTCCGGAAACGATGATATTGCCGGAAACGGAAATATGGATCGTATCGGAAATATAAATATTATCCAAGTCGTAGATGTTGCCGGAAACGGAAACATGGTACGTATCGGAAAATATTATCGGAAATGGAAATATTGCCGGAATCGGAAATATTGCCGGAAACGGAAATATTGTCAGAATCGGTAATATTATCGGAATCGGAAAATAATTCCGGAAACGGAAATATTAAATATTTGTTCGAAACGGAAATTAATTCCGGAATCGGAAATATTAAATATTGTTCGTATCGGAAATGAATTCCGGAACCGGGATTTTAATCGGAAGCGTATCGTACGAATAAGCATCGGACGAGGCCTGCCGGACGAGGGCCCAGCACGAAGCCAGGCCATCGCCCAGCAAGCCAAGCGCGCCACACGAACAGCCAAGGCCACGTCAGGCCCAGCGCAAGGCCAGGCCCAGCAGGCCATGGCAGCGCGCGCAGCAATGGGCTGCGAGCTGTGTTGCTGCTCGCATGGGCTTGCGGCTCGCGTGGGCCGAGCGGCCGTGTGGGCTGTGCGCGGGCATGGCCTGCACGCTCGTGGGTCATGCTCGTGTAGAGTTTGTGTTCACATACAAAACCTAAATTGTATAGGATTTGTTTGATGATTAAATTCCTAATCCTAAAAGGATAAAATTAATTAGTTAGAGTCCTACTAGGATTCTAGTTTAACTAATTAGTGTCCTAATAGGATTCCAGTTCCTTTTCCATACCTCTATAAATAAGGGCCTAGGGTCATTATTTGCGGGTACGATTGAAGTATTCAAAGGGTAAGTTTTGAAATATAAATCAGCCATACACTTGCAATAAGAGCCGAAAATCCTAAGCACCTTGAGGGCGATTCTAGTTGGTCTAACTTGAGGCGGATCCGGACGTACTGTGACTATCTACGGAGGGACGACATTTGGAGTCCTAAAGACTTGTTCTTGTTCGGTTCGGGCGCAGCTAGGGAAGGCACGCTACAACATGTATGCATCTATACTATGCTAAATGATTTTGTGTAAATAATATGCTTTCCTGGCTTTATGGTTTTTCCGCATGATTTATGAATTGTCATATGTATCATAACCTAACAAGCTTCGCGTATGCGCGGGCATGGCCTGCGCGCATGCGGGTCATGCTCGTGTGTGTTTGTGCTTACGTACGAAACCTAAAACGTGTAGGATTCGTTTAAAGATTAAATTCCTATATCTACTAGATAAATTAATTAATAGAGCTTTAATTAAATTCAGATTAATTAATTCGTTTCCTAATAGGATTCCAATACCTTTTCCATACCCTATAATAGGTGATCAATGCTCACAATTTATAACGAGTTTTCCAAGTATTCAATTGAGTTTTAGGCATACAATTCAGTCATTATTAGTTGCATAAATAACCGAAAACACATAGTACCTTTGGGGCGATTCTAGTTAGTCAAACCTAAGGCGGATCCGGACGTGCTGTGGACTTTCTACGGAGGGACGACACTTGGAGTACTAAAGACTTGTTCTTGTTCAGTTCGGGCGCAGCAAGGGAGGGCACGCTACAAAGAGTATGCATCCTAAATTATGCTAATTGTTATGTGGCAATTAATTTGGATTCTTGGCTTTATGGTTTTTCCGCATGATTTATATTCAGTTATATGTATCATAACCTTATAGTGGTATCACGAGCCTCTAATTAATTCCAAAATAATTAATTAACATGGTTAAATTTTATAAATTTGCAATGACCTAAAGGGGTGATTAATGTACGAATTTTTTTTATTTTTGTAATTAATTGCAAATTGCGATTATTTAATTATATGTTCGCAGTTTTTCGGCAGTTTCTTTGTTACTCAACGAAATTGAGTGATTTTTGTGTCAATTCTACATGTAAAAGACATTCTAAAATTTTGACAAAAAACTACTTTTCGGCCGAATCCAGAATTCCCAAATTCGAAGCCTAACTATGACTTTTCGGAGGTTTTAGTTTTTCGAACGCGAAATTTATAATTTTTAAGATGTTAAAATAAATATTTGCGCCCCTTGTTGTTAAATCTTGAATTTTTGATTGACCTACTGTATATGTTTAACAAATTTAAGTGCCTAAGCTTGTTAATTATACAACCTAATTTGTAATTGTAATTAATTTTTTGAAATTCGAATAATTTAGAATTTGATTTGATTTGATTTTCATAATTAATTGACGATTTAATTAGGTATCCTTGATTAAAAACCACCATAAAAATTGTTAATTTATGATAGATTTTAAATTTTTATGACCTAGATTTGAATCCATAATAATCGAAAATTAATTGAATAATAAATTTTTGATTTTTCTCCCTAAATTTATGAAATTAATATGATTTATTAATTTGTCAATGAATTTGAATTAAAAAGTTTTAATTTTTTATGAAATTCGCTCATGAATGTTGCACGCACAATGCAAAGGACGCTACGTGTTACCCTTAAGGGGTGTTGTATAGTGCGGGCATGCGACGACGAGCAAAGGAGCTCGTCGCCCATGCGGTACGAATGCAACGAGCAACAAGCAAGAGGCGCGCGCGCGAAGCAAGGGAGCTGGGCGTGTGTGACTCGATAGGCGATGGGCGATGGGCAATGCGGGTGCATGGCGAGCAGTCGCGTGTGGGCAGCAAGCGAGCTGCGCCACAACGCACGCTGCCTCGCCCAGCGAGCAGAGCAGTAGCGTTGAGCAATGCGGGTTGCGCGCACCGTGGCCTGGCATGGCTGCGATGCGTGTGGCCTGCTCGTGCATACCTAGCGATCAGTCGATGGGGCGTTGCTGCCTCATGACTCGATGGGGCTTGGGCGCAAGCCCAAGTGCCTCGTCGTGTTACGATTGATGCGTTTTGAATTTAATTTTGAATTTTCAGTTCGGAAACGATTTTAATTAACTTTAAAATTCGTAATTTAAATTGTTTTCTCGGAATTTAATTTTGAATAATCTAATTATTATAAATTCTAATGTATACTAATTATTTTACTAAAATTAAAACCTTGAATAAATTTAAATTTATTTATTTAATTCAACTGAAAATAAATTAAAAAGGATTCAATTATAATTTATATGAGCTTTAAATTTTAATTAAATTGGTATGTTTCCGGTTAGACTAGGAAATACATTTTTATGTTTAAAATTAGTAAAGCATGTAAATTTATTGGTTTAAGTGGGAGGGTTTTAGTCATAAACTCTTGATTAGGTCTAGATTCCTTTAAGGTTAAAACAACTTGATTAGAATTAATAAGGACTGAATAATTGGTAGATTATTGGAGGCCTTGATTAATTGTTGCAAATGTTTATGTGATACATAATATGTTCTACTAACCAGCTATGTGGGCCATTCATGATAATGAATGGGTGAATGGTATATATTGTATATGTACTCTTTTGCAGGTTATTGAAAGTGACTAGTATGTCCCAAATAGGATAGTAAATATGGTCTGTGTACCATTAATTTGAATGTAAAATTGGTCTAATGCACCAAAATTTTAATTTAAATATGGTCTGCGTACCATCAAATAGTTGTAATTAGTTTAATTATAGCTTATCCTATTTGAAGAAAATGGCGCCTCCCATGGTGAAATTCAAGACGGATTTTCCAATCCATTTTCAAGACGGACTTTGAAGTTGAAGCTTCAAGAAGAAGTCGGGCCATACTAGATCACATTTATATCTTATGCATGTTTTAAGTTATTTATTGCCTTAAATATGTCTTAATTAGCATGAGATTATGGCTTGATTATGTTGCATGATTAAGGATTTTAGTTCACTTAAAATCTAACCAACATAGTAAGAGCCTTAAGTTCCAAACTTTTTAAAAAATTGAGTTAAAAGGTGTCATGCCAAAATAACACTTACTTGGATAACCTTTACATCAATCTTAGTAATAGTTTTCCCCCATAGCGAGGTGTTACTTATTGATTCTAAAGGGTAAGGTACACAAATAATTGTGAGTACATGTTAGTTTTGGTGAAACTCAACGATATAAGTAAGGAGTCCTTTTATGTCGTGGCAAATGAGATAGGTTTACCTAATAAGTTCTTAGACGTACCTATCAACCAAGAGTAGTTTCTAGACTATTAGCAAAGGCTTTGCTTACCTAAAATATTTTAGAATTGAGTCTAAATACATAATGTGTTTAATTCTTCAATGGTTTAAGGGTCTTGGAATCATTTTATTCACACCTGCCGGAACAATAAATTCGAATAAAATGCTAATGACTTGTTTAAATTGCATGATTGCTTTAATTTTCAAGTTATTACTCATGATAAATGTTTAGAGTTTGCATGCTTCAATGAATGTTTCAATTATTGTTTATAATTAAATATCTTGCACTGCAGTAAATCCTTTTAGA
The DNA here is from genome assembly GCF_020520425.1 of Spinacia oleracea. NCBI lineage: Eukaryota > Viridiplantae > Streptophyta > Magnoliopsida > Caryophyllales > Amaranthaceae > Spinacia > Spinacia oleracea. Next base: position 116,529,267 of record NC_079487.1, on the reverse strand, counting down.
AAGGTAACAGTAAAGTTCCTCGATTGGTAGTGAATCCAAGAACGATTCACGGAAATGAGAGAAAATGAGCAATTTAAATGTACGTTTCTTATAGCGACTTTTATGGTTGTTTTCGAGTATCAAAGTCGAATGGAAAACCGATTGGTGCTTGTGAACTCAAATTACAATGTAGTTTTGAGATCATAAAGCATTGAGTTTAAACGCTCAGCTTTACCAATGGTTAACAACCTAATATCTTTGTCCATTTAATTCTCAAATGAGTCTAATCCCTAGACATTCAAATAGATCGATGCTTAGAGAACTTTAGAAGCTTCTGGTAAGATCATCTAGTTGAAACAAAATATTCAACATAAATAAAATGGTAAGAACCTTGTTTGAGTGACATTGGACATGTCTTACAAAGTATAAAAGTCAACACTAGCTAGAGAATTAAATTCTTAAGACTATAAGAAAGGGTACAAGAAATAGGAAAACAAGGAACAAATGAAAGGAATTTACAATTCCGTTTCTACCTAAAAGTTAATGTTTAAAGAGAAGTGACCTAGCAATCAAACTTCCTTGGTATCATATACCGCTTGAGGTTCTTACTTCGGTAATAACTCAAACAATGGAAGCTAGGATACACTAATGACCTACAAGTGGAAAATGAAGCATGGCAATGCTACATTAGTTGTAGGGTCATCTAGTTTGTTTTAAGCCCTTTCAAGGCTGGAACTTAATGTCTATTTTGTTCCATAATCAGCATACCTAAATTTCTGCTTCAAACACAGAAAGACTCACATTCAAGAAAAACAAAAACAATGTTTGTTTGTTTATTTGAATAAAATGGTCATTTACGGGTTGAGTCAATATGCTTGATTAAAACAAACAACTCTTTAACAATAAAAAACTTTACTAGGTTCAAATCAATCTCTTGATTTGAGTTCCACAAACCTTTAGCATTGTTACTTAGACCATATCAACAAGTTAAGATTCAAAAGCTCTATTTTGATGGGCTTTTGAAAGTTGATTGATTTCTAGATCATTCAAGACAAGCTAGTCTTACTTGTTGAAAGTAACAAAAGATATGAACTATTGTTAGAACACCTAGACAATAGAGTTCAAAGCTAAAGAAAGATTTTATGACTTTATTATTTCACCTAGATTTGAGTGAATATTGGTTTATTTACTCAAAGTGATATAAGTTTGAATCTGTTTGGCTAGTTCAAAGATTCAGAAGTATAAAATCCACATGGCAAGAAATCATAAAGATCTAGGTTAGATCTTGACGATGATTGCTTTAGGACCAAAAATGATCATCAATGATTGTGTGTTGTAATTTCACGATCGAGCTCCAAAAGATATGGTATATCTAAGTTGGAATGATCGAAGTCAATTGGTACTTGATTCGATCAATGATGAATCATAAAGACTTTTCCTATAATTTCTAAAACAAATGCTCAAACTACCACCAAACTAAACCAAATTCGTCAAAGCTATTGAAAAGTAATTTCAGAATATCTTTTCATAATATATATCTAAAGAGTTGCTAAACTCAGTGGGAGCTTAGTGTTTGTCATTCAACAAACTAAGCCCAAGTATAGATATATGTTTCATTGTGATTTATTCAAATGAGACACAAGGGTATTGTTTCTACCACGAATTTTTGAGAACATAATGTTTGTTTGCTCGAAATAATGTCCTTTTAGAGATTCGTTTCCAAAATGACAAGTGGGAGAAAATAGACCTCGAAAGTCTTCGAGGCGAACAACAAACATAAACGGACATTCCAGAGGCTTTTCGAAGTGCTTCAGAAAATCCAAACTTATTCTTTAAGGACTTTAGAAGTGGCTTTAAAGAATAGACATCTCTTAGAAGACTTTACAAGTGCTTCAAGGAGAACAGAATATTCAAAGGACTTTCAAGTGGCTATTGATATTCTATTGTTTTATGTACTAAACCCATGTAGGCATAGAGCTCAAGTCACTAAAACTATGAGATTCTTCTATTAGATAGTGAAGAAACCTACAACTTACAGTCAAACTATTATCAAGATGATAATGAGTATGTGACTTGTAAGAAAACTATGACGAAACCTAGATTCCCTAAAATGGTTAGAGGCCATATATAGACTTAATGTTTGATTGGTTAAAGGCCATAAAACATACTCAATGTTTTGATGACAAAATTGAAATTTTGTTGATTTGCAAGAATAGGTTAACACCTATTGGTTGCAAATTGGTTTTAAGGATAAAAACATCAAACAGGGAATTGTGTTCACGCACAAAGCTAGATTAGTTGCTAAAGGTTACAAGCAAATTCACGATGTGGATTGTGTTGAAACCTCATGCATAATCGTAATGCTCAAGTCTAAAATTCAAGCAATGATTGCATATTGGTACATATGGCAATTGGATGACAAAACATCTTCCTCAATCAAATGTTGGAAGAAACTATGTACATGGAATGTCATAGGATTTGTGGATCCAAATAATTTCTTGAAAAAGAAAGCTAGCTTATGAAATCTAAGTACAGATTTAAGCAAGCAATTGGGAATTGGAATTGTATTTTAGTGAAGCTAATAAGTATTTTAGTTTCATAAAATATACATAATTCTTATAGATACATAAGAAGTTTAGTGGGAGTACGTAAAAACTTAATTGGTCCTACGTGTATCACACATATATCTCTCTATTGTAAAATGACATTCAAATGCTAATGACTTAGATTTGAAATTATTCATCAATGGCGGACCAAGGCGAAACTTAGTGCATACTGGGTATTAAGATCTATTTACAAAGATCTTATATTATTGTTTTGGATTAAGTAATGGCGTTTATTAAATCAAACATGAAAGGCTCCATCGGAGATATTCGACCCATGTGAATAAATCTAATTAAAGAATGTTTGAACTATGTATAAGCATTTACTAAGTTAAACATCAAAGAATCTAGATGAGATTCTTAACCTATATTATATGTCAAAGAATTTAGCTGGATTTAGTATCTACTGAAACTAGATGCGCTAAAGTTACATGAATATAATTCAATTGGGAATTATTCTGCAAAAGAATTTATCATGTATAATATAATATGAGGATCGCCAAAAATGTATCGTATGACTTTAGGCATGACGAACATATACCAATCTCTATTGATCTAAATGAAGATCAACTTGATTGAGATCAAGAAAACTTATGGTACTTGAAAAGGTACATAGGATTAGTTCTTGATTCAAGGAAATAAAGATATGCTAAATATTGATGCTACACGCATAAACACTTGCAAAGGATCAAGCAAGATCCCTTTGGAGTTAACCATTGGCAAGAAATGAGCTATACGCATCGTGGTTTGAAATGGCAACATGGATTGGAGACCATGTGTTGTTGCGTGAGAAATTAAATATTAATTTCTATGTTCTAAGATACATCTGGAAAGTCTTCCACATATCCGTGAACTGCTTGGATAAGAAAATCCAAACAAAGCATCACTAGCAACCTATACAGTTGAAGTAAAAGTTTTTATTGCCTAAGAAGCAATAAAACAGAGTTGTTTATGTTAAAGAGTTCTTCACTGAACTTGGGTAGATCACATGTCTGCTGACTTGATAGTTCTTCATTGCAAAATGCGTAGAACCACTATTGTAGCATGAAAGACTAGATCACAAAATAAACACACTCAAAAATCGTATCATCATATCTCGAAGAACATTCGATGAAAAGGATATTAAGATTGGCAAAGCGTGACAACTAAACCTATGAAACAAGTGAGAAACAACACTCACATTGTGGCATTGGAAATCAAGCATAGCTTTGAATTCCATTAATTGTTTTAAAGATGGGTTTGAGGCCCATGGTTGTAAAACATTGGAGTTGAACATTTATCATATATGAAATGTATTTTCATATTCCATTTAATCTTGGTTTAGTATTAAATGACGAGTCCCTTCAATTTGACGATGTATTCAAGATAGACTGTCAGGACCAGTCCTGTGACTAAGAAATTTCTATCAAGTGAACTTGAATGTCAAAAGTTGAAAATGGTCCCTGGTCGGAGTTTTCTATAAAGATGGACGCATAGAAAACGTTAGACGACTAGAATGCAAGATGACTAGTAGTTCTGTTTCTTGTACTATGTGGACATGGCAATGTCATAATCATTTGCATAGATACTTACTTTGGGAAGACTAGTATCGGACAGACCTATGAAACTTTACTGTAAGAGATGAAAATCTGTCATAAGTAAATTTCATTAAAATTATTAGACACTAATCCTCAATACATGAGTGATTTGAGATTACTTGTTTGAGAACTGCTTACTTTGACGTTGTTAACCGTCACACCGTAAAAGGAGGCTATAAAGGCAACGCTCGGGTAATCACCTATCAAACGAAGTCTAATCTCAAGATCGCATGATTGGGATTGTCCTCCCATAAATCGGGATGAGATGCTAAAAGTTGTACAAGGCCACTCGGAGAGCTAGAAACTGTAAAATGTATGGCTGTGCTCAGATGAATCATAGGCTATGATTATCTGTTTATTTGATCAGTTGAACTCTGAAACCGAGAAACATCTCTGGACATAATAAGGATGACTACTCTTACCTTATGTTCAAGAGCAAGCATCGAGTGACAAAGGAATTAGGAAATGCACACTTGTCCGTAAGGACAAGTGGGAGACTGAAGGAAATAATGCCCTTGGTCCAAGTATGCATTTAATGGTAAGTCTAATAAATGCGGTTCAGTATTAATTATACAAGTTAATAATTCAGTGAGATCAAGTGAATTGTATGCCTAGCTAGAGGCCGCTTCAGTTCAAATGGATTAATCCACAGCTTACTCTTGACTGAACCCGTAGGGTCACACAAATAGTACGTAAACAGATCAAGTATTTAATGGCATTAAATACTCCATCTAGGGATATTCGGAATCGATGGATCTTGGTTTCAGTGGGAGCTGAGATCGTCAAAGGCAAATAATGAATACTCCGGAAACGATGATATTGCCGGAAACGGAAATATGGATCGTATCGGAAATATAAATATTATCCAAGTCGTAGATGTTGCCGGAAACGGAAACATGGTACGTATCGGAAAATATTATCGGAAATGGAAATATTGCCGGAATCGGAAATATTGCCGGAAAAGGAAATATTGTCGGAATCGGAAATATTATCGGAATCGGAAAATAATTCCGGAAACGGAAATATTAAATATTTGTTCGAAACGGAAATTAATTCCGGAATCGGAAATGTTAAATATTGTTCGTATCGAAAATGAATTCCGTAATCGGGAAATTAATCGGAAGCGCGTCGTACGAATTAGCATCGGACGAGCTTGCTAGACGAAGGCCCAGTGCAAAGCCAGGCCCACGTCCAGCAAGCCTGGCGCGCCTCACAAACAGCCGAAGGCCACGCTAGGCCCAGCGCGCGCCTAGGCTGCGAGCACAAGGAAGCACACGGGGGCTTCGCGTATGCGTGGGCATGGCCTGCGCGCATGCGGGTCATGCTCGTGTGTGTTTGTGCTTACGTACGAAACCTAAAACGTGTAGGATTTGTTTAAAGATTAAATTCCTATATCTACTAGATAAATTAATTAATAGAGTTTTAATTAAATTCAGATTAATTAATTCGTTTCCTAGTAGGATTCCAATACCTTTTCCATACCCTATAAATAGGTGATCAATGCTCAAATTTATAACGAGTTTTCCAAGTATTCAATTGAGTTTTAGGCATAAAATTCAGTCATTATTTGTTGCATAAATAACCGAAAACACATAGTACCTTTGGGGCGATTCTAGTTAGTCAAACCTAAGGCGGATCCGGACGTGCTGTGGACTTTCTACGGAGGGATGACACTTGGAGTCCTAAAGACTTTTTCTTGTTCGGTTCGGGCGCAGCAAGGGAGGGCACGCTACAAAGAGTATGCATCCTAAATTATGCTAATTGTTATGTGGCAATTAATTTGGATTCCTGGCTTTATGGTTTTTCCGCATGATTTATATTCAGTTATATGTATCATAACCTTACAATTTCATTCCTGCCCGTCTTAATTATTTAGATACAAAATCACTCTCACTCCATCACCCATGCACCCGGGTATCTACACCCGCCTCCAACCCACCGCTAGACTCAACACTTTCTTTTCGTAAAACAGATTTGAAATTTTAAACTCTATTCTAGAGTATTAGACAATTTAGCTGTCTAATTAAAATAATTGAGTAAATAGATAAAATATTATAATATGCAGGTTAGTAGGAAAAAATGTTGACATATATTCATAATATAATGAATTATATGAAGGACAAATAATGCGGACGAGCCCAACTTATTCCATACTCAATCTTCCTGTCACCCCTCAACGGACAATTTTTATCCTATCACCCACAAAGATTTTCTCAAATCCCATTCGCTTGGGATAAATGCACAAGAGGGGAGGTCTCCCAAAACCCCGCACAATTTAACGATTTGACATCCCTATATTCAATCAATAATCTACTTAAACTTTCAGATAACTTTTAAATATATTGACATAAATTATTATTAAAATTGATTGTATTATTATATATAATTTATATTGGTAATAATCTTGAAAAGTGATTATACATAATTAGGATTGGGTGAGTGTTCTCAAATCCAATAAATTCAAACTCTCCGCTATCACCATAAACCCAAACTCGGCCTATGACCAAGAAAGGTATATGTTACAGAGTATCCTTTTACCCTCACACCAACACCAAATCTCTATTTATTAGTCAATGTTAGTCAATCATATGTTTTATCTTCATTGTCAGCATGTGTAAGGAAGCAATGCTTTTTCTTCAAAGTAGTAAAATATTACCCTCAAATGCGGTGATATTATTGAATTTAGTTATTAAAATCTTCTACGTCATACTAAAACATACACCATAAATGACACATGTCATTTCATGGTGCAAAACTTTCCAGCCAAAAATCCTTTCCTAAAAAACATACGAAATATCTATTTCATTTATTTTTTATTTTTTCTCTTTTTGTATAAATAGTTTATGTATGGAAAGAAATAATAGGATATAGAATATGACAACATTAGACAATTATGGTAATATTTTAGTCAAATCGTCATACCAATAATAATAATAAAGATATTAACTCGGTGTTTTTGACAAATTAGCATATTAAGCATATATATAAAATATTTTGGTCATATTATTTTATTAAACATGCAAATTATATAGTACGTAGTAGGACGAAAACTGCTTATTATATGATTAAATTAGTAAGTTCAAGATTTATTAATCACACATTAGCTTATGGGATAAATATTATAGTTAAATACTTCCTCCGTTATTTAAAAAATTGCAACACTTTGACTTGCACGCTTTTCAAGATACAACTTTGACCATAATTATCTTTAATTATCCTTTTCTAAAAAAACTTAAAATTTATATTATGAAAGTACATAATGAAATTAATTCAACGTATTTTACTTGATAGCATTTTCTTTTAATAAATTAATTGAATTATTTTTCATAATAGGAGACTCAAATATTCTTTAAGATATGAATAAGTTATATTCGGGCCCGTTCTATGTCCCTTTTTATATACCAATTGTATTATACAACAACAACAACAAAAAATCTGATATTAATTACATATTTTACTTTATATAGTTTGATATTAATTACACACTTAGCTTATGAAAAAAAAAAGATATTAATTACACACACTATTGGCAATGTCTGTCATGGTTGAAAATTTATGCATATAATTTCCTTTATGAATATGCATATTAGAGGGTCAATAGTAGATGATTAACTTTGATCATATAATTCGCCATATACGAATACTACAGCAAAAATCTACTATGTATATATGACTATGACATACTTTGTATACTGCACCCGTATCACTTATACTGGAGACCATTGTTTTATCTTATAATACTCCGTATATGATAAACTACATTAATAATAAAAAATTGTCCACTAATATAAAAACTCTTTGACTATGACATTCATGATGATATATATACATACGAAGTATATAAATTATATAATTTACAATTTCATGGATTAAGTAATCAAGTAGCATAAGTATTTTAATCTTTGCAAATTAATTTACCATAATTTATTATAATAGCGTAGATAATCGAAATATTCGTGCCATAATTACTTTAACATCTGATTACGTGCATAAATATATGATATTTTGCATAAAAATTTTAGCTAAGTTAAAATAATATAATAACATGAATATTTTTTCGTTAAATAACATATACGAGTAATCAACTTTTTAGGTGTAGAAGAAAATATTTAGCATAATATATTTGAATCTTTAAGAATGGAATTCTCGGTAGTTTGCAATTTTACTACGTACGTAATATTTTGGATATTTATTGTCAACATAATCTTTAAGTTTTATAATGAAAATCAATAATATCTTCTCTGATTTTTGCTCAATATATAAAACAAAATAATTTTAGACTAATAATTATTATTTTTAAATTAAAAGAGAGGTGAATCAATAAGTGAAATTTGTCATCACCACATTGATTTCCTCTCTTTTAGTATATTATATAGATATAGATTTCATGGCTTAAGTAATCAAATAACATATTAGCATTTTCATCTTTGCAAGTTAATTTGCCATAATTATTATTTAGTAGCATAGATAATCGAAACATTCGTGCAATAATTACTTTAACCTCTGATTACGCGTATAAATATATGTCCATATATGTTGCATAATATTTTTAGCTAAGTCAAAATAATATAATGACATGGATATAATCAACATTTTAGATTTAGGAGAGAATATTTAGCATAATATATGAATCTTTAAGAATGGATTCTTGGTAGTTTGCAATTTTACTACGTACGTAATCTTTTAGAATATTTATTATCACTCATTAAGTTTTACAATGACAATCAATAATATATTTTCTAATTCTTCGATAAAACAAAATCAATTTAGGGAAAAATTATTATTTTTACCACCTAGAAAAAACTAAATATTTTTCTACCATTGGAAAACGAAAAAATAGATGAAACCTTTTTGTGTGGCTACCTAATTTAACTTTCCTCCAATTTTTTACACTCACTTTGTGATTTTCTTTAACTTTTTCACCTATTCCTCTTTATTTCCATTATTTTTTTCAAGATTAAGGGGAGTGTTAAAATATTAATCTAGAAAAATCTAGATATATCATATGATTGTAAAAATCTATTAGTGAAATGTATTAATGTAGAAAAAACTAAAAATATAGGATTGTAAATTATAATCTAATATATATATATATATATATATATATATATATATATATATATATATATATATATATATATATATATATATATATATATATATATATATATATATATATATATATATATAAAGGGGAGTTTTTTCAAGAGTTTTCGGAGTGCCACGTCGGATTTCCACGTCATCGAGTATAATTAAATTATTAATTAATTAAATAAATAATCTAAGAGTCTTAATATGATAAAAACGTCAAGCAATATATAGATAAACAAGGACATATAATCGTAAGAGACAAATATTGAAGCTTGAAACTAATATAAACCCAAAGACTTCCCAAATTTTATCTTAGGATGTAAAGGAATTAATTCCACGTACGATTTCCACGATATAAGAGTCTTAATATGATAAAGAGATAATAAAATTATCGTCAAGCAATAGATAAACATGTAATATAAACCCAAAGACACTAAGCATGGGGTGACGTAACTTTCCAAATTTTATCTTAGGATGGAAAGGAAATAATAAAATTTTACTTACATTAGAATTCTACCTGCATTAAACTATATTTTTTTCGGTTATAAATATATGACTTTATATGTTCAACCCATATCTAACTATCAACATAATAATTTCCAAAGAAATTCTCAAGAAATTTATATAACTATAATGATGTTATGATTTGATTTTCCTTTTACCCTGTAGTTATTATGATTTAAATCTCCGTATGTTTATTTTTCAGAAATATTTCGTTGATTCGAGCAATTAATTCAAGCAGAAACGATTGGAAAATAAAAGTACGTGTTTCAAGGCTTAATTGACGAAGAGGTATGTAATTGATCTTACTATGTAATTGTGGCTTCATACTTTTTCCCCCCTTTTTTTAACTTAATAATAATAATATATTTTATAACTAGGGTTATATAGGTGATTATGTACATGCTTCAATCAAAGGAAAATTTGTGCAACAATTTCGTCAAAGATTGCCGGAAGGCAAAGTCCACACAATAAGATATTTTTCTGTCATCCCTAATAAGGATTTATATCGTGTTGTACATGACAACAAGATAATGGTACCATTTTTTCATAATACGATTGTAAGAGTTGTTGCAGATGTTGATAACATCCCACTGTATATATTTGATTTTATACAATTACAGTTTTTGGACCAATTTCGTAGTAACGCAGTACTCCCTGGTATATATTTTATTTACGGTTTGTAAGAAATTTATGCGATTTATTCCAATTTTATTACGGAGTATTTGTTTAATGTATACAAATTATATGTAATGATTTTGTTGAGATCACGTGAATAACTAACTCGAGTTTTACCAATATTGAACTAACTATTTTATAACTCGGTTTTTCAAATACCTACAGTATCTGTATACGATGATATAATAAGAGAAACATGTACTTTTCATTACAAACCCGTGCATCGCACGGGCTTCAATACTAGTCTAGAATAATCTTAGGAAATATCTAGGATATAGCCTAGAAAAATCTAGTACCTAAAATGTCTAGAATTATCCTAAGAAAAGAATCTAGAGCATATAACTCCTATATATACCTTTTGTATGCATTGGCTTCATGAGAGAAATAAAATGAATACATTTTATCTTATGCTCACCATTACTCTTCATATCAAAACATAAGCACCAAATACCCATACATTTTATCTTATGCTCACCATTACTCTTCATATCAAAACATAAGCACCAAATACCCACCAAGTCTTCCGCACCCAAATTCATAACACTTGGTTATGCCAAGTTTTATATTTACGTACATAGCTTGTTTCGCATGTGATTTTATTATTTGAAACCAAGAATGCTAAACTTTGTCGAACGTCTGTTTTTAAGCTTTGAAGTTTTGTCACACAAATTTTATCTTCAAAATGAAGATATAAACAA